>NC_088392.1:81312500-81621058 GCF_037993035.2 Macaca fascicularis
TCCATCCATCATCCATCCATCCATCCATGCATCCATGCATCCATCCATCCATCATCCATCCATCCATCATCCATCCATCCATCCATCCATCCATGCATCCATGCATCCATGCATCCATCCATCCATCCATGCATCCATGCATCCATGCATCCATCCATCATCCATCCATCCATCCATCCATGCATCCATCCATCATCCATCATCTATCCATCATCCATCCATCCATCCATGCATCCATCCATGCATCCATCCATGCATCCATGCATCCATCATCCATCCATCCATCATCCATCCATCCATCCATCATCCATCCATCCATCCATCCATCCATCCATCATCCATCCATCCATCCATCCATCCATCCTCCATCCATCATCCATCCATCCATCCATCCATCCATGCATCCATCCATCATCCATCCATCCATCCATCCATGCATCCATCCTTCGATCATCCATCCATCCATCCATCCATCCATGCATCCATCCATGCATCCATCCTTCGATCATCCATCCATCCATTCATCCATCCATCCATCCATTTGTGCTGCTCACAAACTCAAGGGGCATCACTTACATGGGATCATTTGCCTTTACAGCCACCCACGGCTGCTTTGAGAAAGGAAATGTTCCCATCGCCTGTTTTCCTTTGCTGGCTGTGCCTGTAATGACTGAGACCCACTGGGTGTGCAGGGCAAGACCAGCATTCGTGTCTCTTGGCCCGATGGAGGCCCCAGGAGGCGAACGCGTGGCTTGGAGAAGCCCCTTCCTGCACTGCTGCTCCTGTAACTGACCTTGGGCTGTGTGGTCTGTCCAGCCTCAGTTCCCTCTCTTTAAGATGGGTGTAACAGGACCTCTCGGATTTCTTGGGAGGCATTGGGTGGATTATGGCAGATAAATTTTGTAGGATAGTGGGTGCTCAATACAGGTCAGTTACGTCCCCTGAAATAGAGAAGACCCTAAGTGATTTTTGGATAGTCTCCAGAGAGCACACCGTGACTTCCATTGGAGGTCATCGCCTTGACCTCCTTATGCCCAGGGACAGCTGAGTGCCCACGTGCCAAGGCGTGGGCAGTGCGCCCTGTTCCGCTGCGAGCCTTCTCGGAACCCTGCGTAGAGCCTGTTCCTTTCCACTCACCGCTGGCTGGTGTCTGTGGACAGTGCCCTCCCTGGCCTTTGGGCGGCCCTGTCAGGGTCCGTCCTGAAGCCTTTCTTTGTCTGAGAAATCTGGCTGCGGGAGATTTTCCTTTGTGTACTGTCGTACATGCCTTAAATGTATTAGGGCGCTTTGCAAATCTTTCTCTAATCCGTTTTGACAAATAGCCGAGTAGTATTGGTTTTGTGTGAACTTGGCAAAATTTGCTCCCGTTCAGGGTGACTGGGGCATGTGACAATTTGTGGGAGGTGGCAGGATTCTCGAGTGTAGCGTTTCTCTGACTCAGCTGACTATTTCCTTTTTCCTGTTGCTTTATTATTTTTTGTTGCTATTCTTTCTGCCACCCGCTCCCTCCCTCCTTACAGATGCCTGTCTTTCCAGGACTGTCCTTGTGTTTTTTGCTCTTTTCTCACATAGACATCAATGGTGGGTCCATCCTTGAATCCCCACTGTTCTATCCGGTGACTACCATGGTGTGGCAGCTCTAAGGGCAGGGAGCTCATCTCTGCTGAATGCAGCCCCTTTGGGGGACACCGTGGCACCTAGAAACCTTCCCGGGTGCAAGTGAATGTGCCTCCCTGTGGCCTACCCTGGCTGGGATTCAGAGCAGGGCTCACTTTTCTTCCCTTTGTTGGGACTAATGTGTCTGAAGACGCTGCCGGTGCCCCACCTGGTTCCCTCTTTTCCAGGTCGGGCAGCCCAGCTTGTTTTCCCCATCCCTCCTCTGGTACGTTGACAGCTCCCTCACTTTTCTCCTAGGTGACAGTGCTGGGGGCTTTCAGAGCTCAGCTACGATGGACTGTGTCTTAGCACAGCAGGCACGAGGAAGTGACGAGGGCATTGGCAATGGTGAGGTGCTGGGGCACATTAGTCCTGGCTCCAGGAATAGCAGAACTCTGCCCCTAACATTCCATTTGCTGGTGGAAAAACAGACCAGTGGATTCTCGCTGTTCTACTTGCTAGATGATAGATTTTCTTCATCTTGTTTACCAAGAAAGAATGTGGCTTTTTAGCCAACGACTCGATTTCTGGTTCCTGGTGAACAGTTTTCAGAGTACTCTGAGTCTCTTCATTTGCAGAAAGGGAACTTTGAGAAAATGCCCAGCACAGTGCCTGCCTGGGACAGAGTGATTTCAGCAGATGTTTATAGAAATCCCGGTTTAGTTCAGGTTGGGAGCTGAGAATCCTTGCTGCTGGTTTTCGGTTTCCAGCCTCAGACCTTCAGAACCTTTGGGGGTTGTGTCCCTAAACTCAGCCGTACCCTAGAGGCCAGGTCAGCAGCGTGAGTGAGAAGCCCACTCGTGCCATCAACCGTGTGCTTAGAAATGTAGAGGTTGTCATTAGAAAGTGCAGTATTTCTATCCTACTTCTGAATTTCAGGGAAGAGCGTCAGGATTTGTAAAGACTTCATCTATATTGAAGATGCCCGAGAGTTAGGCTTACCCGGCTGCAGGTAGCGTGCCACCTGTCTGCAGTGCCCGTGCTGTGTCTAAGGAGGAGGGACTTGGCGGTGGGGGTGGGGGAGAGGCAGGACTGCAGGTGCCACCGGAGCCTGAGAGCAAAGATGAACAGAGGATGTGGGGGTGGAGCTGTGCAGAGCAGGGCCCACGTGCGGCTGTGTGTGTGGAAACTGAGTCCCGTGCGGCTGTGTATGTGTGGAAACTGAGTCCCGTGCAGCTGTGTGTGTGGAAACTGAGTCCCGTGTGGTTCTGTGTGTGGAAACTGAGTCCCGTGCGGCTCTGTGTGTGTGTGGAAACTGAGTCCCGTGCGGCTCTGTGCGTGGAAACTGAGTCCTGTGCGGTTCTGTGTGTGGAAACTGAGTCCCGTGCGGTTCTGTGTGTGTGGAAACTGAGTCCCGTGCGGCTGTGTGTGTGGAAACTGAGTCCCGTGCGGTTCTGTGTGTGGAAACTGAGTCCCGTGCGGTTCTGTGTGTGTGGAAACTGAGTCCCGTGCGGTTCTGTGTGTGTGGAAACTGAGTCCCGTGCGGCTCTGTGTGTGTGGAAACTGAGTCCCGTGCGGTTCTGTGTGTGTGGAAACTGAGTCCCGTGCGGTTCTGTGTGTGTGGAAACTGAGTCCCGTGCGGTTCTGTGTGTGGAAACTGAGTCCCGTGCGGTTCTGTGTGTGTGGAAACTGAGTCCCGTGCGGTTCTGTGTGTGTGGAAACTGAGTCCCGTGCGGTTCTGTGTGTGTGGAAACTGAGTCCCGTGCGGTTCTGTGTGTGTGGAAACTGAGTCCCGTGCGGTTCTGTGTGTGGAAACTGAGTCCCGTGCGGCTGTGTATGTGTGGAAACTGAGTCCCGTGTGGTTCTGTGTGTGTGGAAACTGAGTCCCGTGCGGTTCTGTGTGTGGAAACTGAGTCCCGTGCGGTTCTGTGTGTGGAAACTGAGTCCCGTGCGGTTCTGTGTGTGTGGAAACTGAGTCCCGTGCGGTTCTGTGTGTGGAAACTGAGTCCCGTGTGGTTCTGTGTGTGGAAACTGAGTCCCGTGCGGTTCTGTGTGTGTGGAAACTGAGTCCCGTGCGGTTCTGTGTGTGGAAACTGAGTCCCGTGCGGTTCTGTGTGTGGAAACTGAGTCCCGTGCGGTTCTGTGTGTGGAAACTGAGTCCCGTGCGGTTCTGTGTGTGTGGAAACTGAGTCCCGTGCGGTTCTGTGTGTGGAAACTGAGTCCCGTGCGGTTCTGTGTGTGGAAACTGAGTCCCGTGCGGTTCTGTGTGTGGAAACTGAGTCCCGTGCGGTTCTGTGTGTGGAAACTGAGTCCCGTGCGGTTCTGTGTGTGGAAACTGAGTCCCGTGCGGTTCTGTGTGTGGAAACTGAGTCCCGTGCGGTTCTGTGTGTGGAAACTGAGTCCCGTGCGGTTCTGTGTGTGGAAACTGAGTCCCGTGCGGTTCTGTGTGTGGAAACTGAGTCCCGTGCGGTTCTGTGTGTGGAAACTGAGTCCCGTGCGGTTCTGTGTGTGTGGAAACTGAGTCCCGTGCGGTTCTGTGTGTGGAAACTGAGTCCCGTGTGGTTCTGTGTGTGGAAACTGAGTCCCGTGCGGTTCTGTGTGTGGAAACTGAGTCCCGTGCGGTTCTGTGTGTGTGGAAACTGAGTCCCGTGCGGTTCTGTGTGTGGAAACTGAGTCCCGTGTGGTTCTGTGTGTGTGGAAACTGAGTCCCGTGCGGCTGTGTATGTGTGGAAACTGAGTCCCGTGCAGCTGTGTGTGTGGAAACTGAGTCCCGTGTGGTTCTATGTGTGTGTGGAAACTGAGTCCCGTGCGGTTCTGTGTGTGGAAACTGAGTCCCGTGCGGTTCTGTGTGTGTGGAAACTGAGTCCCGTGTGGTTCTGTGTGTGTGGAAACTGAGTCCCGTGCGGCTGTGTATGTGTGGAAACTGAGTCCCGTGCGGTTCTGTGTGTGGAAACTGAGTCCCGTGCGGCTCTGTGTGTGGAAACTGAGTCCCGTGCGGCTCTGTGTGTGGAAACTGAGTCCCGTGCGGCTCTGTGTGTGGAAACTGAGTCCCGTGCGGCTCTGTGTGTGGAAACTGAGTCCCGTGCGGCTCTGTGTGTGGAAACTGAGTCCCGTGCGGTTCTGTGTGTGGAAACTGAGTCCCGTGTGGTTCTGTGTGTGGAAACTGAGTCCCGTGCGGCTCTGTGTGTGGAAACTGAGTCCCGTGCGGTTCTGTGTGTGGAAACTGAGTCCCGTGTGGTTCTGTGTGTGGAAACTGAGTCCCGTGCGGCTCTGTGTGTGGAAACTGAGTCCCGTGCGGTTCTGTGTGTGTGGAAACTGAGTCCCGTGCGGCTCTGTGCGTGGAAACTGAGTCCTGTGCGGATCTGTGTGTGTGGAAACTGAGTCCCGTGCGGTTCTGTGTGTGGAAACTGAGTCCCGTGCGGTTCTGTGTGTGTGGAAACTGAGTCCCGTGCGGCTCTGTGCGTGGAAACTGAGTCCTGTGCGGCTCTGTGTGTGGAAACTGAGTCCCGTGCGGTTCTGTGTGTGGAAACTGAGTCCCGTGCGGTTCTGTGTGTGTGGAAACTGAGTCCCGTGCGGCTGTGTGTGTGGAAACTGAGTCCCGTGCGGTTCTGTGTGTGGAAACTGAGTCCCGTGCGGTTCTGTGTATGGAAACTGAGTCCCGTGCGGTTCTGTGTGTGGAAACTGAGTCCCGTGCGGCTCTGTGTGTGGAAACTGAGTCCCGTGCGGTTCTGTGTGTGGAAACTGAGTCCCGTGCGGTTCTGTGTGTGGGGGCTGAGTCCTGTGTACCCGTCTTCCCGTTGCCATCTCAGGGATCCTCAGGGCAGCCTGGTGAAGACAGCGAGGGCGTGGGATTGCAGCTGACACACGGGGCTGTGCCGTGAGGCAGGAGGTTGCTGGGGAGAGGCAGGGGAGTCGAGGGGCACCTGGCACCTTCTCTGGGCCAGCTGACCTGGGTTCAAGGCCCAACTGTGCCCATTGGCAGCCATGTGACCTTGGATGCTTCCCTCAACCCTCCTGTGCCCTAATTTCTCCATCGATAAAAGGAAGACGTTGGTAATCGTATTACCCACCTCATGGGTTCTTATAAAGATGGAAAGAATAAGAACCAATCATGTTCCGAGCCTGAGACACAGCCGGCTGGTCCTAGGTGTTTGTTATGGTTAAAGTGAGGGAGTCTGGCTTGGACTGCGGACCGCCTGACTGCGTTGCTCTCCCTCTAATGGTCATTACTGGGTGGTAACCGAACTTCAACTTCTCCTGGATTCGTAATCTTATTTCACTTCATAAAGTACAGTCATACAATCAACACGACTTTAGAATGTTGGAGGAAACTTTCTGTGTTCCTCAAGTGCCATTTAATTAAAAAAAAAAAAAAGAATTTTGGATGAAACTAATATAACCCTGGGGTGGGCGAGTCTGGGGGGGCTTGGGAGGGGCTGTGATGGAGCAGAGTAGGACACGGCCCCGCCCTGTCCCCTCTGGCGGATTGGGCCCCACCTGTCCCCTTCCAGGCCGGGAGTTGCAGTTGGTTGAGTGGGTGGGTAGGTACCGTTTGAAGAGTGGGGGCTGGGTGCAGGATGGACCTGAGTGGTGAGGATGCGTCCTTTGAGGAGGTGGCCCTGCCAGGCGGCTGCTGTATGTTAACGGCCAGAGAAGCTGCGGCCACAGACCTGGAGGGCTTCCCAGCCCTGCCCCCCGAGTTGTCCTCAGAGTGGGCCTTGCTGCTCTTTCCAAAGGGCGCCTGCAGACCGTTCGACAGTTCCTTGGCCCATGTTCAACAGTGTGCAGGAAAATGCTCAGCCAGGAACGAATGGTTTCTGGAGTATTTGCCATCATTCAGTCCCACAGTGTCCCTTTATGAGTTTAGCTAATGAGGAGTCGACTTCTGTCTGTAGATGTTCTGAGCCCGATCGCTTAGGTGACGGCATTCTGAGCCCGATCGCTTAGGTGACGGCATTCTTGGCAGGGAAGCCGCTAGCCTGTTTTCCGAGTAGACGTCGTCCTGTGTGTGACGTCGTCCTGTGCTTCCTTCCCCTGCGCGATTGCCGTGCAGGTTGAAGATGGTTTTGTGCTTTTCTCTGCAGGTGGCTGTTCTGTGGACTCTGTGAGGTGATTCTGCGTAGCCCCTCCCTTCTGCCTGGATTCTGAATCTGGATTGATTTTGTTTGTGAAGCTTTCTGAGATGCATTTCGCTGAAAAGAGTAGTTGAAGAATGTGTCTGGAGAAAGCACGGGGTGCATTTTACAACAGGGGTGCTGTTTCACAGAAGCATTTCGAGTACGGTCTTCCCGAACCTACAGACTCCAGTGTTTCAGGGTCGGGGGAGGCATTGGCAAATGGATCTGTAAAATTATGTAAGAGCCCTCTCTTTTCTTTTACCTGAGTTAAAGCTGAGTTGCCCAAGCCAGAACCTGGTGCCGTTCTGACCCCCTCCTGGCTCCCTGATCCGTCCACTGTGTCAACAAGGCCTGTGATTCTACCTTCACAGTGTTTTCCACACGGCTCCTTTCCTCCTGCTGTGGTCACTGCCTTCCGTTCTCAACATTTCTTGCTTGGACTTTGGTAAAAGCCTCCGAACAGACTGCCCTGCCTCCAGCCTCCGCCCTCTCTCCCCTCCTTGTATCCTTCCCTGTGCCTTCCAAACTCCTGGTGCGGGACCTCGTTCTGAGAACCTTCTTACCACCTAGCGGGAAGGCTGACCTGTCACTGCGTGGCTCTGAAGGTCAACGCCGAACTTACCTGTGTGGCCTGGCGAGGGTCTCTGTCTCCAGCCCCCGTTTCACTCAGTTCCTCCGGGGACCCTCGAAGCCCTCCCGCTTCCCACCGTGCCGCCTGGAGCACGGCTTCCTCCGTCCTGCAGCCGCACGGCAGCTGGCCAGGTGAGCCCTTTTCTGGGCTCATTGCAATTTGTCGAAATGTGCGGCAGGGATGAATAGCTCTGTGCACCCAGGAGCAAGGCATGCCACGTCTCTTCATTTTCGTGGAGAAATAAATCTCCTTTGATCCCTGACTCACTGAGAAAGATGGGGTGGCTGATACCGGTCATCTGGGGACTGTCCTTCCCAGGCACGTTTCCGAGGACTTGTCACTCAGCCACACCCGGCCCCACTCCCCAGGGCTTTGTTGGCCGTGGGTCCTGCTTGCCTGGTGCTCTGATCTTCTTCAAGGTCTGCTGAAGTCATCTCCCGTGGGGGTGACCCTGGGACCCCGCTCTGCTGCCCACAGCTCAGGCCTCCAGGGGTCCTCCTCAGCCCACTCGCCACTACTCCTGAGGTCCTCGCCCTCCCCTGGGTGGGTCCCTGTTCTTCTCCCACCCCTGAGCACTCAGCCTCCTCCTCACCTCCGAGTGGATCTGCCTGATCTAGGTTTAGAGCTCTGGTTTGGAGCATCGATATGTTTAAGCATTATCTGGAGAGCTTGTTAAAAATACGGATTCCTGGACTCCACCCCAAGAGATTCTGACTCAGACGCTGAGATGGTGCCCAGCAGTGAACGCGTGTTTTAGCAAGAATGGCAGGCCCCTTGGCACAGTGGTTCTGTAGTTTGGACGAGGAGTAGCACTCGCCCAGACCTTAAAAACAAAGGCTTTTTCGGGGCTTGTTTTTAGGGCTCCCCCAACTTCTTCCTGTGGACCCGGGAACACAGAAGGTCGTTTTGCTGCAGAGTCCGCGTGAGCCCGCTGCCCTCAGCCCTGCATTCACAGCTAACCCGGGAGCTCCTCGAGGGCAGGGCCTGGCTTCATTCCTCCCGCACAACTCCTGTGCCCTGCACTGGGTCTGCAGCCAGATGTGGGCAGGAGCGGTCTTGGGGACTGCAGACACAGCCCGCTGAGGAAACCTGGGCTTGGCTTCCCGTTTCTTTCCGGCACGGGGCTCGGGTTGCAGAGGCGGGAGGACGCTGAGGGTCTCTGGTGGCTGCCTTCTCCAGTTTGGGCTCGGACTAGACACAGCTGGGAATGGGCTTTGTTTTGTTTTGTTTCGAATTGGCATAGTGACCGTCTTAGGCAGGGCCTCCATACTCAGGCGCTGCCTGGCGACGGCTTCTCCGTGGAGGAGAGGGAGCTGCTCTGAGGCGAGCCCAGCACCGCAGTCCTGGCCAGACTCCTGGGCAGATCCCTGGAGCCCTGTCCCCACATCACCCTTGGAGCTGCCTTCCGAGTGTTAGCTACAGTTTCAGTCACAGCCTCAGAGGTGGTACGTCACTGACTAGGAAGAGAGTTGAAACGAACAGAATTCTGAGTACGAGTAACACTAGGAGCTGCAATTTTTATGTTTAGTGAGGCAGAAAATCCTCCACGTCAACTGAAGGCTAGATCTACTTTCATGTGGAATCTCTTTGAAAGAACAGCATTTTCTGAGTTCAGGCCTAGGTCCTGGTTAGAATGAACAGGGTAATGGTGGCAAGGGGGAGGTTCGTGAAAATATTCTCAGACTGCAGGTCCGAATTGTGAAGGTGACTGCTAACATTGCTTTAGCAGTTCAGTGACACCTATCTTTGCAAAATGTACTTTCACTTGTAAGGGCCAAATAATTCTAACAAACATTTTTTGGTATGTAATGATGTAGATGTAGAGTGATACACTTTTTCTTTTGCTGTGCACTTAAAAATTATCAAAATAATGTTCGGAACTTCTGGAAACTCTACTTCTGATCACTGATCGGTTTCCACACACACACGTGTGTGTCTGTGTGTGTGTTGTGTTGTTTTTAGTGTGCACACAGTCCTGCAGCGTTAGTAGCTGTCGGAAGAGAGGTCCGTTCCCTTCATTTTAAAGCCAGCACCACCCGTTCCACCTGTCACATGTGGTGGTGGAGTTTGGGAAGAATGGGGGCAGTTTGGTCAGGACGGTGAAGCTGCCCGGAGCATAGCCTGTGAATGCTAATTCACTTTCTGTAAACAACCCCTGTGCTGTTTGGTGTTTGCATGTATGAGATCAGCCGTCAGTTTTCGCTCAGATGCAGCTCCTGCTCCTGTCTGAGATGGGCCTCACCTCAGACGTCGTATGTAACTCAGCTACTTCATTTGTTCGTTCTCATCTTTTGCTTTTCTGGAAGGTTTAAGCCGGAGGCTGGGGCCCCCCATTCTGGCTGATTGGAAATCACACACGGGTAAGCATTGTCCAGCAGCTCTCCTGGGGCCCCTGGTGACAGCTCACATGCCATGAGAACTGGCACAGACCGTGAGTCACCCACTGTCCTTCCTGAGCTTTGACTTAAGGTAGCACGGGCAGACCAATGCATTCTTTCTTTTTCTTTTAAAACAGTTTTTTAGAGATGAGGCCTCACTCTGTTGCCCAGGCTAGACCTGAACTCCTCACTTTGAGCCGTCCTCCCACCTCGCCTCTGTGGTAGCTGGGACGACAACTACTGCTCCCAGTGCACCTGGCTTGACGCGGTCCTTTTTGTCTTTTGAAACTTGTACTTTCCAAGATGTACCTGGAGAGATATTTTCTCTTAAGTTTAAGACTATAGTTTTCTACTGATTTCCTTTGTTTTCTTGTCCCAGGGCAGAATATTTTGTTCCTGTTGATGGGCTGCGGATGGTGCCACTCCGCCTCCCCGGCCAGTCTTTCCTGGACTCTATCCTTTTTCCTTTGTCTCAGTTCCTCCTTCACCCTCCTCCCCGCTCGGCTTGACTCTTCTCCCTGCCCCCCTCCCCTGTTGGGATTCTGGCCTAGTGGGAGATGGTTTCGTCTGAGCATCTGAAAATATGGGGCTTCTTGGTCTTTCTGTGCACATCTGAGCAGACTACTGAAGGCAGAGGATGGGAGATCTCTTAGGGAGTCAGCAGATGCCAAATGCTGCGCCTTCAGACTGCCTCTGCTTTCTGTTGTAAGCAGCCTCACGCCGCAGGCTGCCCTGTAGCTGTTCCCTCGGAATGCAGCCCTGTTAAGTCACTGCCAGCGTTTCCCCTCTTGGCGTCCCTTTCTCTTACCTACGTCGTTAACTCCAGACTCTGCTGCTCTCTTAAAGGCTAAAGTAACGGGCAGAGTAAAACCCTGAAACGTTTAGAAGCTATGCAGTATTATATTGTAAACCTGTAAAAATCCTTGACAAAGTTAGTGGCTTGGAAAGATTTTCATGAGAACTTCAGCTAAAAGGCAGTAAAGTAAATGCCTTAAAATAACTAAACTGTGGCTTATAACAAGGCCATTGTTTGGCAGTGTCCACTTTTTAAAGACTTTCCAGATCTCGGAGAAGGAAATGATCCTGAGACAAAGTAGTAGTGATTTAAAAAATGAAGACAGTAAATTAACATTGACATTATTTGCCAACAATTGATTTATTGTCTTCCAGCTTTTTACCCCACATTCTGAATAAATTGGACCCTGTGAAGAACTAGAAGATTAACTTTAGGGTTTTTGTTTGATTGAAATTGGTTTTGCAGAAGTGGAAACCGGCAAATCAGTTTACAGTGTGCTGTGCTGCTTAGTTTTGAAACCCACAAGAATGAGGAAAGGTTGCGTGTCTTTGGATGCGAGAAGGCTGAGCTCATGTAGGGTTTGCCTTTTCTGGAAGTTTATTTTTACCCTTATTAATTTAGTAGCTTGTAGAACAGCATGTCCAGACTTTAACTAGTTAATAGTGGCTCCCAGGCTGGGCAGGATTTCAGTGCTAGTGGTCATTTTTCAGTGGTCTCATAGAGAAAGTACTGAGAAATATTCTAAGAATGGTGTAAAATGAAGAGGAACTTGGTAATCTTTTGAAAACACGGGCTCAATGAAATGTAAGCAGCTGGCTTACACACAATGACAGTCTTTACAATCAGATATTATGCTCTGAACTAGTGCTCTGATGAGGTAGTAGAAGCTTGTCTCTATTTTCAATTAAAATGATCCGTGAATGTGGGAATATTTGGAGCATCTGTGTCTTTTCAAATGTACTGGGGTGGATGATCTTTTTTTCTTTTTTCTTTTTCCTGAGGGGAAGCCCATTTGCGTGGTGGCTTCTGCTGGTAGCATCGGTGCCTGTTTCCCAGCCTGCTGGGGCCCTCGCGAGCTGTCTGACGTCATGCTCACGCTTGAAGTCGGTGTGAGTCGGCAGTGTGGGAGCTCCTTCCAGAGAGGTGTGCTCTTTTCATCTTGAACGGTTCATGGGTTTCTGCAGCAGGCTTGGTTTCATTCTCAAACTCAGTGTCCTCGTGGCCTTCTTCGACCCCTTCCTCCTGGTGCCCCCTTGGATGTTCTGTCCTCCATCCTCCCGCATGGCCCTGTCCATCACCCGACGTCCCTGTTAACTTGCTTATGGGTGTCACTCGAATAGCTGCCTTCTCAGCAGGCTCTCACTGCTGTGGATTTGAACAAGTGTTTGTAGGGGAGTCGAGGCAGGCTACCGTGATCTGAAAACACACCAGGCTGTCTTTAGCCGTGTTACTGGACTGCCGTGCTGGTGTCTCCTGGGAGCTGGTTAGACGTGTGGAGGCTGGGCATGGTGGCTCACATCTGACGTCTCAGCACTTTGAGAGGCCAAGATGGGATGATCTCTTGATCCCAGGAGTTTGAGACCAGGCTGGGAAACATAGCAAGATCGCAATTGTACAAAAATGTTAAAAAGTAACTGGGCATGGTGGCATGCCTACCTGTGGTCCCAGCTACCTGGGAGGCTGAGGTAGGAGGATCACCTGCACCCAGGAAGTGGAGCCAGCTGTGAACTGTGATGGCTCCATTGTAATCTAGCCTGGGTGACTCTGTCTCTTAAAAAAAAAAAAGAAAAAAGGAAATGTAGACCCTCGGGACTCACTACAGATGTTTAGAGGCTGAATTGGCTGGTCGAGAGGGCAAAGTATGCTTATTCCAGGCCTATTTGCATTACCGCGTACAAGTTTATCAAAGCATTGGAAGGCGAGCAAAGTGCGTTAGCAGTAGACTGTGTTTTCAGTAAGTTATTTCAGAGCACTGGGTCCAGGACTTCACCGGTAAAGTTTATGCAGATAATACAGACGGGGTGAGATTTCAGAGCACTGGATCCAGGACTTCACCGGTAAAGTTTATGCAGATAATACAGACGGGGTGAGATTTCAGAGCACTGGATCCAGGACTTCACCGGTAAAGTTTATGCAGATAATACAGATGGGGTGAGATTTCAGAGCACTGGATCCAGGACTTCACCGGTAAAGTTTATGCAGATAATACAGATGGGGTGAGATTTCAGAGCACTGGATCCAGGACTTCACCGGTAAAGTTTATGCAGATAATGCAGATGGGGTGAGATTTCAGAGCACTGGGTCCAGGACTTCACCGGTAAAGTTTATGCAGATAATACAGATGGGGTGAGATTTCAGAGCACTGGGTCCAGGACTTCACCGGTAAAGTTTATGCACAGATAATACAGATGGGGTGAGATTTCAGAGCACTGGGTCCAGGACTTCACCGGTAAAGTTTATGCAGATAATACAGATGGGGTGAGATTTCAGAGCACTGGGTCCAGGACTTCACCGGTAAAGTTTATGCACCGATAATACAGATGGGACGAGTTCTGTGTGGCTTGAGCAGCACACAGTCAGCTGCTTTCTGCTTTCTGGACCCTGCCTGGTTGTGCTGCAAAGGACCCTTCCTCAGAGCGTCGGCAGGCTCCAGTGGGAGAGGCTGCAGCGGGAGGGCTGTAGCGGGAGAGGCTGCGGCGGGAGGCTGCGGCAGGAGGGCGGGAGGCTGCAGCGGGGGAGGCTGCGGCGGGAGGGCTGTGGCGGGAGGCTGCAGCGGGGAGGCTGCGGCGGGAGGGCTGTGGCGGGAGGCTGCGGCAGGAGGGAGGTTTCTGTGGGAGGCTGCGGTGGGGGAGGCTGCGGCGGGGGAGGCTGCGGCAGGAGGCTGGAACTCTGCAGGAGCGGAGATAACAGCCGGCACTAAAAAAGCGATCTCCAGTAGAAGGGAAGAGAAAATGTATTTCAAGCAATGAGACTATTGTTTTTAGAAACTAAAAAGTTACACGTGTGATATGTATGTATGTGTATGTATTTAAATGCCACAACCCAGAGTGTGTTTATGTATGTATGTATTTGGATGTTACCTGTGTATATATGTGTACATGTGTATTATCTGTGTATATATGTGTATATGTGTATATATTGCATTTGAAATATCTGAAAGTATATGATGACTACTATGGGGGATTTACAGAGGAAAGATCAAACATAGTTTAATGGAGGAGAATGATCAATAATAGATGTTTATTATTGGCTCAGTTTACCTAAACAACAACTAAACACATACACCAATGAGCAGTGAACATTTTCCCATCCAGAAATGCTGGGAAATAGGGTGTCGTGATTTTTAAACCATTCTAGTTAATATAGAACTGTCCTATTATACCATTGACAGACTTAAATAATGAGAATCTAATGAGGCTTAGCTAAGACTCAAGTGACTGTAACCGAAGTTATTTCTTGCTGCTGATGTAGATGACTGTAGGGTTCTCCGTTTCTCTGGCGGCGTGACGGTAGGCGTTCAGTGCCTATGTGGAAGCAGCCGGTGCAGAGGGACCCTCTGAGCCCGTAGAAGGCCCGTTTCCTAGTTCCCACTGGGGGCTTCCAGGGCACTCTCTGGGTACTTAGTTCACGAGGTCTTTCTCAGTCTGCCGAAGGAGACCGTAGCTACCCCGAAGACCGAAGAGTCCGGGTCGAAGGCCTCTTCTCAGTGTTCTCCCCTTGTGATGTCCTCAGCATCTGACACAGGGCCTGGCACGTTCAGCATCTGATAAGCCCCTGTTGCGTGAAGGCCTTGGATGCCGGTAGCGCTCCCCGAGGTTGGCCTTGTCCTGTCTTCCTGTAGGTGGCTCTGGAATTTTTGACGCCCAGGAGGTGGGGCCTCTGAACGTTGCTGCCTGAGCACTTGAGCCAAGAGTGTTAGTTGACGTTAGGCACATGGACTTCTTTTGCTTTGACTGGCAGATCTTGGTTGAAGGGAGAGGATGGAAAGAGCTGAATCAGCCCCTGGTGCAGGGACTGCTCCCAGCAAGTCAGTTTCCACCCCACCCACCGTGCAGTGCTTTTTTTTTTTTTTTTTTTTGAGACGAAGTCTTGCTCTGTAGCCAGGCTGGAGTGCAGTGGTGCAATCTCGAATCTCGGCTCACTGCAACCTCCGCCTCCCGGGTTCAAGTGATTCTCCTGCCTCAGTCTCCTGAGGAACTGGGACTGCAGGCGCCCACCACCACGCCTGGCTAATTTTTGTATTTTTAGTACAGACGGGGTTTCACCACGTTGGCCAGGATGGTCTTGATCTCTTGACCTCGTGATCCACCTGCCTCAGCCTCTCAAAGTGCTGAGATTACAGGCGTGAGCCCCGGCACCCGGCCCTCAGTGCTTGCTTTGAGGGATGCTCCTGACCTTTGGGGCCTGGGTTGCCTTGGTCCAGCTAGAAATCCCCTAGAGGGTGTCGTGGGGCTCGCGTCTGTGAAGAGACTGGGCACTTGAACTGTGCCCTGGCGACGGCCGGAGGTGGTGCTCTGTGCTCCGGAGGAGGGGACTTGCCAGACGGCCGTCGCCGTTCCTCGTTTGTTCCCGGCAAGCAAAACTGGACCACTTTATTGTTGCATCTGGTTTGAAGAGACCTTCGCTTCTATTTGGGGAGAAGAAAACCCAAACGCAGGGAGACAGCTGCCAGACGGTGCCTGGCTTTCGCCTCCGTCCCGCTCCTCCTGGCCGAGTTAGTGTCCTTGGTGTCGCCCCATGCTGCGTGCTCCATGTGTATTTCTGGGGTCTGAAAGGCGCTGATGAAATGCTTGCTGCGGCTTTGTTAGGACACAGGTGGTCACGCTCTAGGCTGTTGCAGGGACAACGGCGTTCTGCAGCCTGCAGGAGCCGTGGCCAGTGCGTGGTCACTCTGCATGGCAGCCTTGTAGACCCGGCCGGGACTCTTCAGGGACAGCTGGAGACCTCCTGCTGCTCCGTGACTGGGGTTACCATGACCACTGTCTCTTCGCTGAGGCCAGACTCAGTGAGTGCAGATTCCTGGTGCTGGCCAGTGAGGCCCCAGGAAAGTCACACCTATGGTCGGTGTAACTCGGCTTCAGTTTGCTCAGAATAATGCAGCCCTGTGAGCGAGAGGGAAGCTAGGGAGCTGTGGTGCATCAGCTTGTAAAGATGTTAGAAAATTATCAAAACAAAAACCATGTGGCGTTTACAGGTCGAACGCATGAATGGATGCACACGTGCACTTTACGGTGTGAAACTGTCCCTGATGCGATAATCAGGTGTGTTACGGCATCTGTGGTGACGGGGTGGGTCCATCTGCAGCGTTTCTGGAAAGAGCATCGTAAGGAAGGTTGGTTTGGGGAAGGGTGCCTTTGTTTTCTGTTTCTTATGTTACCAGCTGCTCTGTGTATTTTCTGTCCCATGATGATTTCCCTGAGATGGCTCTTCACTCTCTCTGGGCCTCCTTGTGTGTGTGTGTTTTGGAGACAGGGTCTCACTCTGTTGCCCAGGCTGGAGTGTTGTGGTGGTGTGATCGTAGCTCACTGCAGCCTCAGACTCCCGGGCACAAGAGATCCTCCCGCCTCAGCTTCCTGAGCAGATAGGACCGCAGGTGTGCACCACCACGTCCGCTAATGTTTTCTTTCTTACAGAGACGGGATCTTGCTAAATTGCTCAGGCTTCTGGTGAGCTTCAGTGATCCTCCCACCTCGGCCTCTCGAAGTGCTGGAATTCCAGGCGTGAGCCGCCGTGCCCAGCCCCTTGTGTTTTAAATGGCTCTGCTTCCCAGGACCCAGCCACCAGCTGGAGCGAGTCCTGCTCCGGAGAGAGGCCGGAAGCCTGTGGCCAGGCTTCTCTTCAACGTTTGCCCAAACAAATTTCCCATCTTCCTTGAGCTTCACGAGAGAGTGAGAACACTGGAAAGATGAAGAATAAGTGCGCCTCTTTCCCTTCGGGGTTTTCCATCCTCCAGCCCCTCATGCCGTCCTGTCCTGGTGCAAGAGCGGTGCTGCCTGTCACTTTTCAGGAGTGGATACTTTTCACCTGAGGACACCCACCCACTCTGCCTCTTCTCGCTCTGCTTCCTGGGGGCCCGTGGCTCACAGCCGTGTCTGGGACGTGTCATTCAGGAGGTGGTTTGGGGCTAGTGAGATTGGCAGCCCCTCAGGACCATGCTGTTGGAAAGCCACGTGTGGATGCCCCGATCGGTGCCTGGTGCCGCAGGGTGTGGCGTGCGAGGAGCTCAGCCAGTGCCTTCTCTTCTCTCCCCAGCGGGCGGCGGTGCTCGCTGGCTGTCCTCAGTGGCTTCCTGTTGAATGAACCTTTCTTCTGACAGCTGGATTTCCTTGGGGGAGGCTTCGTGTTTGTGCTCGGCCTTCTTTCTTGGAGGCCTGGGCTTGACGTTGAGTTGTGTTTGGTGAGGTTGTGGAAAAAGCCTGTGTTTACTAGAACAGACGGAGGAGGCCTGGGTGGGGCGTCAGGTCTGCCTTTGTGCTGTGACCTGGAGCCGTTGATCCCTTGGCTGGGCCTGGGGAGGGGGTGGTGAGTGACCCCCCCGGTTCCCTGCTGGTCCCTACGCAGGGGATGCTAAGCAGCAGGTCAGTGGCTGTTTTCACAGCTAGAGCTAAAGTTATGC
Organism: Macaca fascicularis; assembly: GCF_037993035.2. NCBI lineage: Eukaryota > Metazoa > Chordata > Mammalia > Primates > Cercopithecidae > Macaca > Macaca fascicularis. The sequence goes on from NC_088392.1 coordinate 81,329,635, forward strand.
TAAAAGGAAGAGGTGAGTTCGTTGCAGTTCTCTGCCTCGTGTCATGGAACTGCTGTTTTTAGTTTTTCTTGGCTTGGGTGTGAGAATCCTGCTGCCTGCGAGGCTGAGCATGAGGGAGAAAGCGTGGAGATGATGATCGCGTTTGCTGAGTGATTGATGAAGAAGTGGGAATGTATTATACAGTCCTGAATATAGATTTCAGGCGAAGTGTGACAGGTTTCTGTAATGAATAAAGTTTTTTTTGTACTTTTTAAAGTAATTTTATTGATTTAAGTATTTTAAAATATCACCGTCATTAAAACTAGTCCTTTTGGAATGTAAAATAGACACAATGTTGGGTAGCAGGAACTGTATGTGTTGAATTATTATTTTCAACAGAGCTTAAAGTCTTGCTTAAAATAGTTAAAAATTATCAGTGTAAAAACAGAATATCTTAAAGAGCTGGGCATGGTGGCGTGCACCTGTAGTCCCAGCTACTGGGGAGGCTGAGGCGGGAGGATTGTTTGAGTCCAGGAGTTTGAGGCTGCAGTGAGCTGTGCTTGTGCCTGTGGGCTGCCACTGCACTGTAGTGTGGACACCAAGCAAGACCCTGTTTCAAAAAAAATCTAAAAGAAATTTTGAAATAGGTTGCCAGGAAATTGGATTGGTATTTTGTTTCAGAATTAGAGCCTGGTCATTTGACCCATACAGGTTTTCTCACTTTAGTTGGGAAGGAAAGATTTATTGATACTAATGGAAAATTAAAAATGAGTCACAAATTCTTACTTTCGAAATTCTCTTAGGGAACTTTTCGTTTTTAACCTTGAACTGCAGATCGCTAGATGCCAGAGAAGTGGCAAGGATATTTGACAAAAGTAAGAACTACTGAGTGACATTTTAAGCACTGACTCAGGTTCACCGGCAAAATGAAATCAGTGCTGGAGAAGTTGTGCGTTCATTCTTTGGGGGTAGAACATGAAGCCAAATATCTTCAACCTATTTTGAAATTCAAAGCTATGGGCTCTGCTTTGAAGACTTGAATAAGTTTGGTTGCTATGGCCTTTTTGTGACTAGACATTGACAAATCCTAATTCTATTACTGTGGCTCATTTAAAAAATTTTAGTAGCACAACAAGGTGATTATAGTCAGTAATAACTTAATTGTATATTTTAAAATTAAAGAGTGTAATTGGATTGTTTGTAACTCAAAGGATAAATGCTTGATGGGATGGACACCCCATTCTGCGTGATTTGCTTATTTCATATTAAATACCTATATCCAAACATCTGATGTACCCTGTAAATACATGTACTTACTATGTGCACACAAACAATAAGGATAAAAGAAAACAAATGTTAAAGGCCTCCCATGTGCCACACACTCTGCGCAGTCTTGGGGATGCCAGGATGACGGACGGGGATGTGGTTTCTGCCCACGAGGAGCTCAAAGTTGAGGAGGAGAATGAATTTCCACTTTTGGTCAATGAGGCAGGGCAGAGGCCTGGTCTAATGGACAGTTGTGTATGCATTTAGTATATGCATGTACACTTTATATTATGTACCCCATATGTAATTACTAAGTTTGTTTGTTGATTTATTTATTTATTTTGAGGTAGGGTCTCACTCTGTCGCCCATGCTGGAGTGCAGTGGCTCGATCTTGGCTCACGGCAACCTCAGCCTCCTGGGTTCAAGTGGTTCTCATGCCTCAGCCTCTCGAGTAGCTGGAACTATAGGTGTGCACCACCACGCTCAGCTAATTTTTGTATTTTTTGGTAAAGACGGGGTTTCACTGTGTTGGCCAGGCTGGTCTCGAATTCATGGCATCCTGATCCACCCGCCTCAGCCTCCCAAAGAACGGGCATTATAGACGTGAGCCACCATACCCAGCCTAATTACTAAGTTATATTTACAGTTTTCTGTTGCTGTGTAACAAATTATCATAAACGTGGGAGCTGAAAACAGTACTCATTGGTTATCTCACAGTCTCCATGGCTCCAGAGTCAGGCATGGCTTAGCTGGTTCTGGGGTCAGGCTGTGTTCCCATCTGCAGGTTTGAGTGGGGAAGAATCCACCTGCAGGTCATTCAGGTTGCTGGTGGAATTCACTGACTTGTAGCCGCAGGACTGATGTCCCTGGCCCCTTGCTGCTTGGCAGCTGGGGGCTGCTCTCAGGTCCTTGGGGAGCCCCTGTAGTGCTTTGCCAAGTGGCCCCTCACAGGCCCCATCACGAGGTGGCAGCTCGCTTCTCCAAGCCGGCAAGGGAGTCTGTCACTCCGTCGTCGCTAAGGTGGGATCCCACGTAGGTCACCTGGTGTGGGGAGAAGCATCCTTTGCGGTTTTCGGTGGGTAGAAACCAGTCACAGCTTCCACCTACACTCAAGGGGAGGGAGTTGTACAGGCTGGGAGCAATTTGGGGGTTCACCTTGGAATTCTGCCCACCACAGTACCTTTCTGGTTATTTCACAGACTTCTGTTCCCAAGAAATCTGAGCGTTTGTGTCCTAGGAAGACTGGCGAGAACAGCCCCCGTGGAGGAATAAAAACTAAGATCTGGAAAATCAGCAGTGGGTTGTTTTCATCTCTCAGCAGGAAGGAAACAGGAGGAGAAAGGAGTGTCTGTAGCTCCCAGCACTGATGGGAAGGAGGTGTTTGGCTGGGGTGGGGCTCCGCAGGAATCTCCCAGGCTCCTCTAGCCAGGTGCAGCTGTGTTTCATCCGGCTGTCTTTACATGGGCTGATCACTCAGGAGTGGCATATGGCAGGAACACGCTTTGGGGCACGAGCCTCCTGGAGAATGAACTGCGGCACACAAGCTAGACAGATGGTGGCTTAGTCCCCCTTGGACAAGCGTGTGTCCTGCACACTGGCGGGCAGGGTGCTGAGAGGCGCTTGTGGTGTCTGAGGCGGAGCCTTGCTGAGTTCCCCGGAAACTGCTTTGTGAGCTCGAGGCGGTCACCCGAGGATACCCGGCGCTCTGCCTGGGATGGTGCGGTGCCCACAGAGCATCCTCGCTCGGTTGGGATGGGGACACCGGTGACAGGTTGTATGGACTGGACAAAATCTGGAGCACCAGCTGGGAGAACAGTCTCCTATCAGGATGGAGGGCAGGTCAAGGCAGCCTTGCAGGCGGAGTCGTGAACGTTACCATCCCAGCAGTGTCACTGCTAGAGGGCCTGCTTCTTCCACGAAATCAGACATGTGTTTCAGCGGAGGAATCACCGGGTCCCGCCCGCTTTTAGGTGGACCCATGTTGTCTTGAGACAGTTTGGATTGCTGTGAAAGAAGATGGTCTTTTCACAGCCGTTAGGGTGTGTATGAATTTTAAGAAGGCCAGTCCAACAGGGATACTGTCTGTTACTTGGCCTCTCATCGAAGAGGAGGCCTGTGCCTCTGCAGGACCAAGTGTGTGTCCTTTGACAGATGAGGACTTGGTGCCCTGTGGCTGGGTGGAGGCAGAGGGGCATTTTGTCCCAGTTCAGTAATTCTGTGCTGTAATTCTTCTCTCTGCCTTCCCTTTATTACTTGATGATTGTTGTTGCATTTTTATTGTATTCATTTTGATATTTATGCCTCTTCTCATGACGGCCCTCAAATATTTAACCAGTTTCGGAACTTGGGAGGGGGCCACAGGAAAATAAACCATCGGCTCACAGAAGCTCTTCATCTTTCTTTCTAGTGGTTCAAGCTCTACGTCCGTGACGTCAAACCTCCCGTTGGGCCATTTCCAAGAACTGCCATCAGCTTCTGTACAGTTTAAAAGGTAGGCGGAGCCGCTTGTGACTGTTCTTTGTGGTGACGTCCGGAAAGTCGAGCCTGCCGTGGCAGGAGCTGCCCTGCGATGGTGGAGCTGTCTGGCTGCGTTGGTTTTTACAGGGTGCGCCTCATTTGTGTGTTTCTTCTTTGGGGCTGGATGTCCATTGCTGGGGCTTGGGTGTCTATTCACAGTAGAAGCTTGGGTGACACCTGTGTGTTTTCAGAGCCAGCCCTGGTGGGGGACAGTCAGTGGCAGAGCTGGGGGGTGCCGGGAGCCCCCATCTGGCATGCCAGCGTCAGCCTCTGGCCTCATGATGCCCTGCCCCCTCATCGCTGTGTTTTCTCAGTTCCTCTGGGATTCTAGTGATGCTGATTTTGTCTCATTATCAGTCTTCATTTGATGTCAAAGAACATCAAGTGAAGAAATACATGAGAATTTTCAGGAAGGTAAGACATTCTATAAAATATAAGATCCAATTTTTTTCCTAAATTTTTAACGTGCCTGGTGGTAGGACTCATCGCTTACGGGAAATCCCTTCCTAGAATGTAAGCCTTTTGAGGGCAAGCACCTCGCTCTCTCCCGCTCGTCCTCCTTCCTTCCATTTATTTTTTCTTCAGGGCCTAGAACAGTGCCAGCAGTGTCAGGCGCTCGATAAAACTTTTGGCAAATGAAACGACTTGATGAGGAATCCACCCCGAAGCTCTTAGAGCATATCCCAGCCTTTCCTTTCTGGTTGCTGTTGGCAGCTGAGGAGGCACCTGGAGAATCCAGGAGGATTTGCGGTGCTTCCTTGCTGAGGCACACCGACCCTGGAATGTAAATGGACTCTTTACAGTTTGACGCCTTCCCGAATTGCGGGTGCAAAGCAGTATGCATGGCAGAGCAAACCACGCTTGGGTTCCGTGTGGGGGCAGCTCCTCCACTGCTGAGCTCGAGCGTCTCTCCTGTCCCCTGAGTGGATTTCACGCCCATTCGATTGGCTCTCGGGAAGCTGGGGTGGAACGAGCTCGTGGGGAACACCCAGACCGCACGCCTCGCGGATGTTCAGTGACTGACGAAATGCTTGTTATTCACACGATGCCTTTGTTAACCTGACAGAACAGCGCGGTGTTTGAAAATCCCAGCTCTTCGCTGGCTGGGTGGGTGTGGAGCAGCCGTTTTTCTTCCATCGTTTGGCACATTCACCGCCAGCTTGAAGTGGGCGGTGGCAGCACCTCTCTGCCAGGGCTGACAAAGGCGTGGGCGCAGTTTCATTTCTCTTTTATTGTCTCAAATACAGTTCCCATTGAATTGACCCACCAAAAACTAGCACTGTGTTCCAGTAGAATTTTACTAGGTAGCGGAACACACACACTGCTGGACTATGCCCCCGCAGACTGAAACTTGAGTTACAACATTTCCGCAAAAGTAGAAAGAATCCTTGCAAATGACTTAAGTATCTGATTTCCCCCCTTATGTGGGGTTACCTCACTCATCAATTATTTTAAGCAGCTTTCAAACTTGGTAATGGAAAACTTTGTCTTGACTGTACTGGTATGTGTGGATTTTAAATTAAATACAAAACTACGTCGCTTCTCCTGAAAATCAGAGCAGCCAAAGAAGGAATCACTGTCTCTGCAGAACTGCACGGCGCTTCATCATCATGGGTGATTTTCAAGCACAGACTTAGATTGCGAGGCGTCGTCAGAACTTTCACACCTCTAAACTAGGTTCTTACAGCTGACTGTCCTGGAATTTATATTTGCTCTGTTACTTGCAAAATTGTGTCCCTTAAGCAGCTCACAGCTGGGCTGTGAGACATTCCTACGAGCTGATAAAATGGACAGGTGGTATTGCCTTCTTCTGCTCTGTCTGCTTGCCTGGGAGGGCCCAAAGAGGCCTAGAGCTTTGCATTAACTGCAGGATGTGCCTCTCTCCTTGTCCAGTGGATGTATTTGGACTTGGTTTTAAAATGCAGCCGGGTCCACGTGTTTGGGTTGCTATTCAATGCACTTTTGAGTTTTTCCCTCCTCGACGAATCTGAAAACATTTGCCCTTTACCACATTGCATTTGTGTGGGGAACTCAGACGCCACAGACCTTGGGCTGAGTTCTGGCCTGGTGACTTTCATTCACTTTGTTACCCTGGTGAGTCCTAACCCTGTGAGTCTCAGCTTTCCTCATCTTTAAACGGGATGATATTTATCTCATGGAATTACTTTGAAGATGCCTAATTCAGCATTCCCTGCACGGTCGTCACTCAACAAGACGTTGGCTATTAGTTTCCACCCTAATGCTGGCTTTCTGCTGTGATCTGTGTGCTGGGGGGATTGGGGGAAAAGAGCAGAGGTCCTGCTCTCTCCGTCCTCTTCCAGGGCTGCGGAAGTTTACTAAGGAGCTTCACGCGGCATCCTGCTGGAGCGCTCGGGGGAGTGCTGCTGACGTGATTAAGCCCAAAGCCACCCGGGTGCAGGCAAAGAAATGATTAATTCAGGCTCCCCGCGCCGTTCCCTGACCTCCGCATAAGGCATTGCAGCCTGAGACTGAGATCTGGTTGTCAGCACAGACTGGAAAGGTGCAGCTGGAGAAAACTCCACCTCTCTTTTGGTTTCCTTCCTGGTCCTTAAGGGATCTGAAGGCAGACCAGGGGCTCTGAATGTCTTCCAGTGTGAGACCAGGGGCTCTGAATGTCTTCCAGTGTGAGACCAGGGCCCTGTGAACGTCTTCCAGTGTGAGACCAGGGGCTCTGAACGTCTTCCAGTGTGAGACCAGGGCCCTGTGAACGTCTTCCAGTGTGAGACCAGGGCCCTGTGAACGTCTTCCAGTGTGAGACCAGGGGCCCTGTGGGGAGTCACAGTGAAACAATGAAAAAGTAACCTTAGACCCAGGCAGTGCATCCTGACCTGAACTTCTATCTTTGCGCTCAATTTAAACTTTTTAAGGTAAAATCAAAGAGGATCAGTAGTCCTGGGAGAAGCAGTCATTACGTTTGAATGTAGGTCTCTGCCGTCTACAGTGGCAAATAGAGTCTTGCTTATTTTCACCAGATGTGTGTATAAAGTGATCTTTGGCACCGTGCAGTAAAACAGATTAACTTGTGAAAATGTTATCGAACAAAAAGAATGGGAATCCCGGCACTTTGGGAGGCTGAGGCAGGAGTATCGCTTGAGCTCAGGAATATGAAAGCAGCCTGGGCAACCTGAGATCTCAGCTCTGCTAAAAAGTCAACAAAATTATCTGGGCGTGGTAGCTTGTGCCTGTGGTCCCAGCTACTCAGGAGGCTGAGGCGGGAAGATCACTTGAGCCTGGGAGTTTGAGGCTGCAGTGAACTATGATCATGCCGCTGCGCTCTAGCCTGGGCAGTACAGTGAGATCCTGTCTCCAACGCCCCCCTCAAAAAAACACAGAAAAACCCACAAAAGACAATCGGAGTTGTCATGTGAATGACCGTCTTGTGCTGGGGGCTCCTAACTTGAGGAGGACTGAAACTCAGCCCTGAAGGTGGTTCCTGCAGAGGGTGCCCTGAGGTTTCCCACCTGCGTGGGCAGTGGGGAAGCTGTGGGTCAGAGCCTCTGCTGGCCTTCCAGGTCGCCATCAGGGAAGTGACACCAAGGTGGCTGGTGCTGGGGTCCTGGGAGGGATCCCAGGTTTGGGGGTCCTGGTTCAGGGGGCTCCCTCAGCTTCTGAAAGAGTTTCTGAGTTCTTCAGCCTTATTTGGGACTACTCTCTGTGTCTCCCATGTCCCCTCTTACCTCGTACTCTCTCCTCCTGGGCCTCTGTCTACCCAGCATCAGGGGACTGGAGTCTGAAGCTCCATCTCACCATCGTCCCCTGATTCTTCAACTTTAGGTTTGTATCAGTCCCGATTCACGCTGCTGATAAAGATATATCCGAGACTGGGAAGAAAAGGAGGTTTAATTGGACTTAACAGTTTCACGTGGCTGGGGAGGCCTCAGAATCATGACGGGAGGCAAAAAGCACTTCTTACGTGGCGGCAGCAAGAGAGAATGAGGAAGAAGCAAAAGCGGAAACCCCTGATAAAACCATCATATCTCATGAGACTTATTCACTGTCATGAGAACAGTATGGGAAAGACTGGCCCCCCTGATTCAACTACCTTCCTCAGGGTCCCTCCTGTAACACGTGGGAATTCTGGAAGATACAATTCAAGTTGAGATTCGGGTGGGGACACAGCCAAACCATATCATCCTGCCCCGGCCCCTCCGAATCTCACATCCCCATATTTAAAACCAATCATGCCTTCCCAATAGTCCCCCAAAGTCTTAACTGATTTCAGCATTAACCTGGAAGTCCACAGTCCAAAGTTTCATTTGAGATAAGGCAAGTCCCTTCTGCCTGAGAGCTTGTAAAATCAAAAGCAAGCTGGTCACTTCCTCCTTACAGTAAGGGTACAGGTATTGGGTAGATACAGCTGTTCCAAATGGGAGAAATTGGCCAAAACAAAGGGGCCACAGGGCCTACGCAAGTCCAAAATCCAGCGAGGCAGTCAGATTTTAAAGCTCCAAAACGATCTCCTTTGACTCCAGGTCTCACATCCACGTCACGCTGATGCAAGAGGTGGGTTCCCATGGCCTTGGGCAGCTCCACCCCTGTGGCTTTGCAGGGTACATCCTTCCTCCTGGCTGCTTGCACAGGCTGGTGTTGAGTGTCTGCATCTTTTCCAGGCACACGGTGCAGGCTGTCAGTGGAGCTACCATTCTGGGGTCTGGAGGAGGGTGGCCCTCTTCTCCCAGCTCCACAAGGCCGTGCCCCAGTAGGGACTGTGTGGGGGCTCCTACCCCACATTTCCCTTCTGCACTATTCTGGCAGAGGTTCTCCATGAGGGCCTCACCCCTGCAGCAAACTTTTGCCCGGGCATCTAGGTGTTCCCATACATCTTCTGAAATCTCGGCGGAGGTTCCCAAACCTCGATTCTTGACTTCTGCGTACCAGCAGGCTCACGCCTTGGCAGCCTCCACCCTCTGAAGTCACAGGCTGAACTGTGTGTTGGCCCCTTTCAGCCACGTCTGGTGTGGCTGGGACACAGGGCACCACGTCCCTAGGTTGCACACAGCACGGGGACCCTGGGCCCAGCCCACAAAACCACTTTTTCTTTCTGTGCCTCTGGGCCTGTGATGGGAGGGGGCTGCTGTGAAGGTCTCTGACAAGGCCTGGAGACATTTTCCTCATGGTCTTGGAGATTCACATTAGGCTTCTTGCTATTTATGCAGATTTCTGCGGCCGGCTTGAATTTCTCCCCAGAAAATGGGTTTTTCTTTTCTGTTGCATAGTCATCCTGCAAATTTTCCAAACTTATATGCTCTGCTTCTCTTATAAAACTGAATGCCTTTAACAGCACCCACGTCACCTCTTGAATGCTTTGCTGCTTAGAAATTTCTTCCGCCAGATGCCCTAAATCATCTCTTTCAAGTTCAAAGTTCCACAGATTTCTAGGGCAGGGGCCGAATGTTGCCAGTCTCTTTGCTACAACATAGCAAGAGTCACTTTTGCTCCAGTTCCCAACAAGTTCCTCATCTCCATCTGAGACCACCTCAGCCTGGATTTTATTGTCCATGTCGCTGTCAGCATTTTGGGCAAAGCCATTTAACAAGCCTCTAGGAAGTTCCAAACTTTCCCACATTTTCCCGCCTTCTTCTGAGCCCTTCAAACTGTTCCAGTCTCTGCCTGTTACCCACTTCCAAAATCGCTTCCGCATTTTTGAGTACCTTTTCAGCAGTGCTGCACTCTACTGGTACCAGTTTACTGTACTGGTCCGTGTTCACCCTGCTGATAAAGACCGGGAAGAGAAGAGGTTTAATTGGACTTACGGTTCCACATGGCTGGGGAGGCCTCGGAATCATGGCGCGGGGCAAAAGGCACTTCTTACATGGCGGCGGCAAGAGAATGAGGGAGAAGCAAAAGCAAAAACCCCTGATAAACCCATCAGATCTCGTGAGACGTATTCACTATTGTGAGAATGGCCCGGGAAAGGCCTCATAATTCTATTACCTTCCCCGGCTCCCTCCCACGACATGTGGGAATTCTGGGAGATACAATTCAAGTTGAGATTTGGGTGGTGACACGGCCAAACCGTATCAAGGGTTAAGAGTGGCGCTGAGAAAATCAGAAACGCAGCAAGGGCGTCAGGGATGCCGAATGCCCTTGTCTATAGTTTGGGTTAGAGAATGCCAGCCTGCGGGAGGAAAGGCCTGTGGTGGGAACACGCTTTCAGAGGTGGGAGAAAGAAACTTGCCACCTCTGCCACCTCTGCCCATGGCCTGGGACCTGGGCCTCTCTCCACCTGCTTGTTGGATTCTGTCTGTCTGTGATTCGAGTTTATTAGTTTCTCATCAAGCCGACCTGCGGAGTCATATGGGAAAAATACCTTGATGCTTTGCTTTAAACTCAAATGCGCTAGCGGCTCCGTCAGTTCATGCCTCGCACGGCATTGTCAAACTGCTAAAAAGCTAGCAAATTTTCCACCTAAAATTTTGTGGGGGAGGCCAGGGTGGGGGTGTGGGGAAAGATGTAAAAATAAATCCTCAGATTCTGGGTTGCTTGGTGGCGTGTGTATTTTTCCGTGGTGCGGGAGGTTAGAAATAGCATTGCTTTTTATGGGATTCTCAGCAGCAGCTTGAAAATTTGGCTTTGAGGGTTTGGTCTCCCTGTGTGGGTGAGGTGACTCCTGCAGCACGGTGTGGGGGGCAGTGCGCCCCGGCACCTCCCTGTCCCTTTTCTGCCTCCCTGCCCCTGCTCGAGGCCACCTGGATGAACTGTGCTCAAGTGTGAAACACGCTTTGCCAAGGTCAGGTTCCTGAGATGATTCGCCCGTGGCGGCTGGTGCCAGTGGTAACAGACTGCATCGCAGCAGTCCCCATAAGTCACATTGGTGCGTCTGTGAGGGCAGTCGCAGGGAGGGGCATCCTTTGGGGATGTGGCGTGTCAGACCGGCTGTGCCTCTGAAGCCGATGTGAGACGACCTCCCCTTGACATCCTGACACGGGTGGGGGGCGTGGGCCGCCCTTTCAGAGAGAGTCCTGAGGGATTCTTGAGATTTGTTAGAGTTACATAATTCTTACACAAGGAGGGAGGTTGCAGCAAACCTCTCAAGTGTGGTGCGGAAGGGAAATGTGAAGGAGACGAAGTTTGTCGGCCCCAGGGGTCCAGGGGCATCTGTGAATTCCTTGAAATGTTGCCAGTTGCTGGGGAGAATGCCAGGGCTTTGATAGGATTCTCAGTAAGGTTTTGACCTCCGGAAAGGGTTAAGAGCACTCGCAGTGGAGCATGAGGCGTGTGGTTCATTTGGCTTGGGGCAGCCACTTCAGCGATGGCCAGATTGGAGGTGTCACGAGTGGGCCGAGGGTGACAGACAGGCTTGCCGAGGACGGTCAGGGGATAGGATTCTGTTGGCAATTGTGTAACTTAACGTGGGGGCCGTTGGACGGATCCGCCGGGCTTTTCCTTTGTAGGTTTCTTCTTGAACTTCATATGAGATTTTAGAGTTGGCATGCTTGCTGCAGGAGGCTTTGTGGTGAGGCTGGGTTAGCTTAGTGAGCTCGGTGCTTGGGAGAGGATCCTGCTGTGCACAAGGGGTCTGGGGTCTGTTTGCTCAGCCTGACACTTTAACAGTTTCCCTGTTTTTCTCCTGGGATCTGGTTTCCCAGGGCTCTCCACATTTCTCCATGTCTTTCTTGAAACTCGGGGGTTGTGGTAGGGACGTCAAGGCTGCACCCTTGTTAGAGGATGGTGGGAGAATCTCAGGCCAGTCCTTCAACCCGGCTTTCACAGCACACTGTTAACTTTGTTTCTCAAACTTTTTGTCCCTTCTTAAAAAAAAGACTGTGGTAAGATATACATAACGTGGAGAAGCTGGAACCCTTGTGTGTTGCTGGAAAAAATGTAAAATGGTTCAGCTGCTATGGAAACAGTATATTTTAACCATTTTTAAGCGTACGGTTCTGTGGCATTAAGTACATTCACGTTGTGCAACCGTCACCACCATCCATTTGCAGAACTCTTCTCCATTTTCCCAAACCAAAACTTTGTACCCATTAAACGTTAACTGTGCGTCCCTCTCCCTCCAGCCGCTGACACCACGATTCTGCTTTCCGTCTCTGATTTTGACGGCTCCACATACCTCGTAAGTGGAATCATGCGGTATTTGTCCTTTTGTGTCTAGTGTATTTCACTTATAGCATGAAGTCTTCAGGATTCACACACATTGGAGCCTGTCTCAGAATCTCCTTCCTTTTTTTTTTTTTTTGAGACGGAGTCTCGCTCTGTCGACCAGGCTGCAGTGCAGTGGCTGGATCTCAGCTCACTGCAAGCTCCGCCTCCCGGGTTTTTACGCCATTCTCCTGCCTCAGCCTCCCGAGTAGCTGGGACTACAGGCACCTGCCACCTCGCCCGGCTAGTTTTTTGTATTTTTTTTTAGTAGAGACGGGGTTTCACTGTGTTAGCCAGGATGGTCTCGATCTCCTGACCTCGTGATCCGCCCGTCTCGGCCTCCCAAAGTGATGGGATTACAGGCGTGAGCCACCGCGCCCGGCCATCTGCTTCCTTTTTAAAGCTGACTCATATTATGTTGTCCTTGGAACAGGAACACGATAGCTCGAGATAAAGTTGGAAAAGAAAGTGACGGCCGAACTATCGAGTTTTGTTTATTTATTTTTAGAGACAGGGTCTTGCTCTGCCACCCAGGCTGGAGTGCAGTGGCGCAATCATAGCTCACTGCAGCCTCAACTTACTGATTCAGGCAACCTTCCTGCTCATCCTCCTGAGGAGGTGGCAGTACAGGTGTGTGTCGCCACGCCCAGCTAACTTCTAAAATGTTTTGTAGAGATGAGGTCTCACTATGTTGCTCGGGATGGCCTCAACCTCCTGGCCCCATGAGGTTTTGAATGCGCTGTATAGATTATCCCGTAGGGTGTGGGAACCACTACACTTTTCAGAGGAGACAGCGTCATTAGATGCGTGTTTAGGAAGCTGAGTCTGGTGGCCGAGGGTGGGAGTCAGTGGAGAAGGAGACGGAAGCCGAGAGGGCCGGCCGGGAAGGGCAGTGAGGAGCCGTCCCTGGCCAGGGGGACAGGGCCTGAGCTGAAGCAGGAGCTGTGGAGAAGAGGGTTTGGGGTGGAGGCATCCGTGTGCCGATTGTGTTGGTAGCTGGACTGTGCAGGGCAGGTGGGGCAGAAGGTGGGTGGCAGAGTGACTTTTGGGCTTCAGTCTTGGGTAAAGAGATGGTGGTCTGAGGGGAGACAGCAGCCTAGGAGGTGGCGCTCACTCCGAGTGGAGGGTCTGGATGGAGCCGGTGTGGCTGGACGCGTCTGGAGGGCGAATGTGGGGAAATGACTGGAGATTGGATAGAAAGCAGTCAGGCTGGGAAAAGTCACAACACACTTGGAGACTTGGTGTCACCCGCAACGGCGCGATCCCCACCAGGACGTAGAGGAAATAAGAGCACAGCCCTCTGAAGAGCGGGAGAAGTCTGCAGATACCTTAGTGTATCCTTCTGTGAAATACTGTCCTATAAAATACAGTAAGATACACTCCGACATGTTGATCTTGGTGCTGTAATGACCTTTGTCATAGTATAATGAGGATGATCTGTTCTGTTGTCAAGTTTTTGTCTGTTTTTCATGATTTTTCAAAAACCAGTTGTTACACTTTTTAACATTTAGCCGAGGCAGGAGGATCACTGGAGGCCACGAGTTTGAACAGTAAGGTTGAAATGAGTTTGCCTTCTGTATCTCTTTTTTTTTTGAGATGGAGTCTTGCTCTGCCACCCAGGCTGCAGTGCAATGACGCATCTCCGCTCACTGCAAGCTCTGCCTCCCGGGTTCACACCATTCTCCTGCCTCAGCTTCCCGCATAGCTGGGACTACAGGCACCCACCACCATACCAGGCTAATTTTTTGTATTTTTAGTAGAGACGGGGTTTCACCGTGTTAGCCAGGATGGTCTCGATCTCCTGACCTTGTGATCTGCCCGCCTTGGCCTCCCAAAGTGCTGGGATTACAGGCGTGAGCCACCGCGCCCGGCCACCTTCTGTATCTCTTGAGTTGTGTCTGATGAAGATAAATTTCCTGGTACTTCCCTTTGGAGAGTGGGTGTGGGGTGTGGACATCCTCTGGATAAGTAATTGGCTGGTGACTACGACGGCACCACCCTATGGTGTGGGCTCCTGTACCGTTCTCCACTGTCTGCCCTCAGGTTATGGGGTGGAGCGGGGGGTGCCCAAATTCTTACTCCTACACTCTCAGTATGATTTCACATTGACCTTAGTGTGGCTGGAGAGAGAGAAACACTTACTATGAGGACTGGATTTAGTCCCAGTTGAAACCTGGTAATCAAATATTTATTTCAGAGAAAATACAAGTAATTAATATAAGCTTCCTACAATTTAGAGTAATTAATGAAAGACTGACTAGAAAATACTGACATTGGTTCAATACAGAGAAAAACATTAAAAACCTTATCTGACAAGAGGCAAAGAGATTAAGGCAAAATGTGCCGCATAGCTAGTTTTAATTTAATAATTCGGGTGTTTAGGTATTTTTAGAAAATCTCATGTAAACCTAGAAGCCATCAGATAAATGACCAGATGCTAGTATCGTCTTCTCCAAAGTGATTATTCTGTGAAGAAGGTGGAATGGGAACAATTATCAATTTGTATTCCTTTCACATTTCAAACTGAGGATTTGCTTCTGTAATAATCCTAATTGTAATATTTGGGTGGTGTTTTTAATCAATAAAATGTCTGGCAGTTTTATAATCCTCCAGATAAATGTGAGCTGATTGTAATGCAGAATCAAATAGCAAATGTCCCAAACTCAGCTTCAGGTGAATATGGGAAAATGATATCCTTTTAGCCACCTTCTGTTAGCTTAGCCAGAATTACACAGATAAAGGTCTCTTCCCCATCTGTTGTAAGGACATGTGTATTGAAATTGAAAGATTATTTTAGCTATCCATATTAGAGTTGTTCATATTAAAATTGTGTCAAATTTATAGTAAAGAAAAATTTAGTTGATAATAGGACCAGATACACAACTTTGGCTATTTTAAGTTAAAATATTGCTGAAAAATACAGTTTGAACAATCTAAAAATAATCTGTAAAGGTATCAGCACAATCTAGTGGCTATGGATGAAAAGCCGTGTGGAAACCACCCTGCAGGGCGAACCACGGGCCACGGGAGCAGCCGTGCAGACCACGGCAGTCGACCGTACCTTCTGCGCTGTGACGACACCCACAAAGCATGAGGACCTCTTGATGCGACTGTTCTACTTAGAAGCACTTAAAACGCCACCTAGAAAAGAAAGGAACAGGCACAGAGCTTTGGCAGGAGAACAGACGCTGTGGAAACAGCCTCGTCCAAGCCCCAAGCCTTCAGGCACTTTGACATTCGGGGGCTTTTAGAAACGCCGGTCAGGGCCGGGCGCGGTGGCTCAAGCCTGTAATCCCAGCACTTTGGGAGGCCGAGACGGGCGGATCACGAGTTCAGGAGATCGAGACCATCCTGGCTAACACAGTGAAACCCCGTCTCTACTAAAATACAAAAAAAATTAGCCGGGCGAGGTGGCGGCGCCTGTACTCCCAGCTACTCGGGAGGCTGAGGCAGGAGAATGGCGTGAACCCGGGAGGCGGAGCTTGCAGTGAGCTGAGATCCGGCCACTGCACTCCAGCCTGGGCAACAGAGCTAGACTCTGTCTCAAAAAAAAAAAAGAAATGCCGGTCAGGCCTCATGAGGAGCTGGGCCTCTGCTCCTCTTCACAGCCATTCAGAAGGCTCCACTGCTTGGCAGTTTCCACATTGCTGTCACGGTCCCAGCCCTAGACCTGGGTAGCAGTTGTTTTGATTATGCTCTTGTGTCATAGTCTTCTGAGTTCTAAAAGTAAAATTGTTCGGTTCCAGCATGCGTCATGGTTTAGTTCCTAGGGGTTTAAATCACATTGTACTCACTTTCTCATTTGTCTCGTTGTGGAGGTGTATAAACTGAGGCAATGAGAGACTACATGAGGCCTGGACTCTCTGTGATGGCTCTAACAGTGTTAAAGGGAGTAAAAGCATTTTGTAGATTGCAGGACATTGAACTGTTCAAGGATTCGTAAGTGTGTAAATACAAGTAGAAGTTAGTGCTAGATGGCCAGTTACTTGTCTAATCACTTAACATGAAATCTTCAGGAGCGTCATCCGTCTTTAATTTACAGTTGAACAAAAACACAGACTCCATCTTTTAGGAACTTCAGTGAAGAAAGCGTAAATAAGGCTATGATGAAGTTTGCTAGTTGGCCACTGTCATACTCTGCAAAGTTAAAGAGAGATGAGTCATTGCTAAAATTATGGGGCCGTCTGTCTCCGTGCTCAGCCACAGACCCAGCTGTGTCCAGTCCGGAGCCACTGGGACTGCGTGGAGAGATGGGATGCGGAGAGAACAGCCGGGTCGCAGAATGCCAGATGTAACCTCCTTCGTGCTGAAGTCGGGTGCTTGAGCTTCTGGGGGTGAAGACTTATATTCAAGAACAAGCTTCCTTCTATGTGAAGAATGGTCCCACCGTATCTCAGCCTTCCTCGTGATGGTGGGGGCTACTGGGAGAGGTTCAGCAGCCTCTAGGAGAACCACTGGAACATTCTGGATGTTCTGTTTAGGACAGCAGATTCCTGCCCTTCCCGTACCCTGTCGGAGAGTTTTACTGTGTGGGCAGACGTGCTGGGCTCAGTAGCTGTGTGGGGCTGTGCCCCGTGGGGAGACCTCAGTCCTCCCGTGGGAGCACAACTGGAGGAGCGGGAGGGCCTGGGTGGCTGGCGCCTCCTCTTTGCGATGGAGCGTCCATTCCTCCCCCGGTTATCGTCAAACTGGATGATTCTGTTTCTCCGTATTTCTCAGGGGCCTCAGTGCCGCGATCCTTGAAGAGGAAGAGGGGCCGGGGATTCCTTCCTGTCCCTGATTTTCCATAGAAAAGTGTTAATTAACCCTTTACGTGCCGGGAATGTTTGGCTCGCCGTCAGGTTCAGAGTTTGTAGCAACCTCCTGTCCATTAATCGTTGTTTGTATCTTAAGCATTCTCCAACTATCTCAATATGTCTTAACTTACTCTGGGTAAAACGATCCTGAAACCATTAGAACCCTAAATTATACACTTTTTGCTTGGCTGGAAGAATTGATAGCTATTGAAAGTTTCCATTAATTTGCTTCTTCATTTGCTTGTTTTTCTTTATTTATTCTCCAGACAGATATTCTTAAAAAAAAAAAAAAAAAAAAAAGATCTCGGTTTGTTTTAGGCTTTTTTTGGGCACCTGCTGCTTGTACATGTAAAAAAATTAGGGTATCTTAAAAGGGTTTTGTTGTTTACCATCCGATGTGTGAGCTACTCCAGATTTGTGGATTTAGTGAGATATGAAACTAAAGTAGAAGTCAGGCGCTGGTGCATTCTCAGAAGTTGGATTATACCGGAAGAACAGAAACACCTTTTATCCATTAATTTAAATCACAGTTCATTTATACCAAACTTTGCCTCTAAGATCACAGGCCTGTTAGAAGATCGGAGGGTGCCGTCTGCATAAGGACCACGTTTTCAACCCCAGTGAACAGACCCAGAGGCCCTGCCCTGCGCCGTGGCTTCCCGAGTGGAAGGCGGCTCTGCCCAGGGGCCCAGTCAGCCCTTCTTTTGTGACACACGGGGATTTTAATTTCCGGGGGCTAACTAAACTCTGAAGTATTTTCTCAGTTTATGATCAATAACAAACCTAAATAAAACTAAACCGGGCTGTTGACCAAGTCTGGATGGGGTTTGGGCCTCTGAGTCACAGCCCAGTATCTGCTCAGAAGAGCGTCTGAAGAGTGGCACACACGTCCACGCCGCCTCTCCTTCCCCAGCCGGTCTGTTTGCTGACGTCTTTACACCTCTCCAACTGAGGCTCAATCTGTTGTGCTCCAGAAAACAAAATGACAAATGACATAATCAGCAGCGAAGCCCTCTGCCACCAACAGGGGCGTCAGAAGGCAAAAGCGATTGTTAGTTTGGAAGCTCATTCACTCATTCACTTATTTATTCAATACATAGTTATTGAGTATTTGTTTTGTTTTTTTTTTTTTTGAAAATAAAATAAAAGCTTTTATTTTTCTTCATTATTGATCTAACACATGGTTTGTTCAAAATTAAGAATAACGTTATTGAGTATTTGTTGATGGAAACTATAAAAGGTTGGTCCTGGCCGGGCGCGGTGGCTCAAGCCTGTAATCCCAGCACTTTGGAGGCTGAGACGGGCGGATCACGAGGTCAGGAGATCGAGACCATCCTGGCTAACACGGTGAAACCCCGTCTCTACTTAAAATACAAAAAACTAGCGGGGCGAGGTGGCGGGCGCCTGTAGTCCCAGCTACTCGGGAGGCTGAGGCAGGAGAATGGCGTGAACCTGGGAGGCGGAGCTTGCAGTGAGCCGAGATCCGGCCACTGTCCTGCCTGGGTGACAGAGCGAGACTCCGTCTCAAAAAAAAAAAAAAAAAAAAAAAAAAGGTTGGTCCTGGCAGAAGCCTTGGACAAATCACATTGCACAGGTGCAGAGGGTGAGGCGCAGATGGCTGCGATGACTGGGCTGTGGTTGCAGAATAAGTAGCTTGAGCTGCAGGGACCTGGCCGGGTCCCTGGGTGTCTGGAGCGCCTCTCCCCTCCTCACAGGTGCAGCTCTTCCTTCCCCCACAGTAGGCTCTGGGGCTGGCCCGTCCGAATCCCAGCTGAGTTACCCCAAACCCACAACGAGATCTGTTCCTCTCGGGAGCAGCATGGGTCTCACCGGGGTAAGCGTGATCAGTCTTTAAAAACTCCTGAATCGTAATGAACAAATGTTTCTGAGGAATTAAAATGTGCCATTTCATGACCAGTGTGATTTTCTCTGGCATTCTTGAGCATACAGTTTTTCTTGAAGATTGTGCTTTTTTGTGCTGAAGGTTGACTGGGTATCCCAAGCAGAGGTCCCAGTATGGGGCTTTTTCCATTTACCAGGAAAACATTGCCCTGAAATCTGTTGGGCTGACTGCTTGGTTGCTGTTTGAGCCAATTTGATGAAATTTTGGAAGATGTCCCAGTGAAAGAAAATTTTCCCTTCTGGGCTACCAAACAGAAGTTGGTGTTCTCAGTGTGGTCTGTCCACACGCGTTTGCTGTGTGCCCTTCAGGGGCGCAGCTGGGGTCGGTGACGCACTGTGGGGTTCAGAAGTTCCCTGGCCTCCAGGAGCTTGCCGGCTGTCTGGCCGTCTCTCACACAGCAGAGACTGCGGGTCTGCAGGCCGGATTACTCTCCTCATTCACTGGCTTGGGTGCCTCAGTGGCACGTGGCAAACAGCAGCACTGGGTGCACCTTGCTGTGCTCATAACCGTCTGTGGGTGGGCCGCTGGCACGATGCCTGGGCGTGCCCTGGGCGTATTTGTGGCCCTGTGATCCGTGCTCTGTTCCTGTCACTTTCTCCCGCTAATTCAGATGGCTGTGGCTTGAGAGGACGGCAGGTCAGGAGCAGGAGAGTTATAAAGTATTTCTGGCATTTAGAAAGATTCTAGACGTTCTCCCGTCTGTAGGCTGTGGGTTAGCCCTTATAATACCCCATGAAATAAAACATCTCCAGTACGTTTTGAGAAAGGAGAGGATGCCGTTGGGGTGGGCTCTCTCAGGCCCGGTTCTGCTCCTGAATATACGATGGAAATGTCGAAAACCTTCACAGATCATGCCTCTAGGTGCAGAAATTGAAGCACAAGGGAGCCCAGGAGGGACTGGACACCACGAGGCGTGGAAGGACCTTTCTTTCTTCACTTAGCAGCACATTGTTTTCTGGTTATTGCAGGAGGATTTGTTTGCAGTTAATGAGGCAGCAGTAGGTGGCCTTGTACTTTGGGAGATCAACACTTCTGATACAGGTTTTCACTGGCGATCCCTTTACTTACTCCTCAGTAATTCCGGGGCACAAAGGCCACTGGAGAGAGATCTAGGACTTTTCCAACCTAGGGGATGCCTGGAAATGAGACAATGATGGAGGCCACGTGGATTCCAGGAGTTCAGCGCTGGGTCTGGGAAAGAATGCCCTGGAGGCAGGTGAGCTTTGGTTCTGCGGCTCGGGCACCACGTCCCAGGAATGCTGTGAACCTTCACTGCTGACGTCTTCCCTTAGGTGGACGCATGCTGAAAACACAAACCTGAAATCACTGGTTGAGCTCTTGGCTACGTTACAGTTTTTGACAGTCGTTGAAGCATTGAAATGTGTAATGCGGTTTTATGTCTTTCCTATGGCCTGTGGTCAGTTTTTGGAAAACTGACCCTTTTCTAGACATATTAATGTAGTCCTGGGTGGGGTAAAAGGAGAGCAGACAATATTCCAGGTGGCTGCTGTGACGCTTTTGCCACACAGATGACCTGTAGCCAATCTCCTGTGTGAGTGTGTGTGTTCGTGAGCTTTCTCTAAATCAGCAGTATTTGACTGTGATTGTTTTATGGCTTCGGTTTCCCCTCTACCGTCTCTGAATAGATACCAAAATTATTGAATTAAGGATAGATGCATGGAGCAAACACCTCCTCATGTAGAAGTTATGCAGATCTATGCAAACCCCATACAAATGAGCTGACCAGGCCAGTGTCTAGTTGGGAAAAATATCGGAAATGTTGTGCGCACCAGCCTGTCACTGCCGTCACGGGAGAGCAACAGGGAGAAGGGTTATATCTCTGGTGCGTTTCTGGATTAAATCATAACTTTAGAATACTTTTCTCTTTCACAAAGTCTAACTGTCTAACTAAGACACCTTGAATAAATGTCCCTTTCCCTCTCCACGTTTCCGCATTGCATGTTAATTTTCAGGTGGCCGTTTTATCTCATTAGTCATTGTCACTTCCACTGATCACCCCTTTGAAGCCACATGTAAACTTTTAAACTTTCTAAAAATGCTACCTTCCCCCCTGCTTTAGGTTCCAGAAAACGCTTTGTTCCTGGCACTGTCCGACCTTAGGGATCACGTAGGAGTCAGGCTCACGGGCTTCTGGGACCAGAGGAGCACTTTAATACCGGGTCAGCGGTCACTCAGTTGTTTCTGAGGTTGAAATAGCAGATTTGTCTTAGTGGTTCGCCTTTTAAACCCTTTTATGCTGGAGGTTGCAATTTTTTGAATTGCAGACATGTGTGAAAAATCAGACCTTCGCAGTGACCTTGAGCAGTAGGATATAAATAACTCCCACATGCTTAGTGTTCCAATAATGGAACAGTACACATAAATGGGTTAATTAACCTCTGATGATTTAAGTTTAACTCTGTAAAGTAAGCTGAGAAGTGTGCATGGGAAGTGGAGTTTCTGCCCACGATGAAAGGGCTGAAGGTGGTCCAGGTGGCTGCTCTTGGCGGCACCTGAGGGCTTGGGGCATGTCAGGCAGACGGCCCAGCCGGCGTGCGGAAGCGCTGACGAAGGTAACGGCCCCTTCTCCACAAGGCTTAATCCTCGACCTGAATGCGTGGCAAGGCGTTTTTGTCATCAAAAGGATGATGTCTGTGGTGGCTTAAAATATAGCTGTTATTATAGAATAGTGAGTTATGTCTTTTCTTTAGAACAGAAAGAGACCAAAGCTATCTCACAGAACTAAAACCCCTCCATGACAAGTGAGGAAGTAGATGTGAGAGGTCACGCGACCTTCTGGGGTCCCCGTCTTCGTAGGCGGTGGAGGAGAGGGCTCTTGGCTGCCGCCTGGCCCATCGGGGGTGGCCTGCGCTGGGGGACACGGATGGATGAGGAGGACGCCGTGGTGCCCACTGAAAATGAGAGACTTAATGGTCACTAGGAAAGTTCCGGTTGTACACTTTTTATATTACGCTTGGTATTAGGACAGCCTACCTGCTTGTTTGAGTGTCACAGCCCAATGTATAGAATAATTTAAAAAAAAGAAAAGGTTGTCTTTTTAGCTTGGTTTTTACGTGGAATAGCTGAGAGGTTGTATTCGTGACGGACGTGAACGTGAATTCTGTCGTTAGAAAATGCTCAGGAGAAGGGAGTGTGTTGGGGGCTGGCTGGTCTGATTTTAGGCAGATGCACAAACACAGTGAAAGTCATACATTGGATTCACAGGTAAACCCTTCTTGCCCTGAAAGAAGCAAATTGTGGAATCTCTGTTTCAGGCGGAGGAACTGGACCAACAGCGTTCCTACGGGGGAAGCTGCTCCAGCAAACATGGCAGCAGTAGGGAGACCCCATGTTGGCGTCTGCGCATCGTAGAAACTCAAGCTACTTTCTGTCTTGCTTGAAATTCCTCCTCCCACAGGGCTAACCCTCCACACACCAACATGCATATTCCTGCATGACATGCTCACATCCTGGGAAGCTGAGCTGGACCTTGTGGCTGGGAAGGCCTCAAAGTTGATGATGTTGTAGGGTTTCTTCTGTAGAAGCATCTGCTGACCAGCTGCACGTGTGGGGTCACCCTGTGCCTGAGCCCGGGGAATACCAGTGGCTCCTGCATGTGGCGTGAGTGCAGGGCTGCTTCACCATCTCCCTGCAAGTCACTGCATCGTGCATGTCACCTGGACTTACTAATAACATCAAACATATCTTCCCTATCCAGGGGTCTGTACACAAGGTTAAACCTGTAGAAGAAGCAGAATGTTCAACTGGCACCTTGAAATGTTAAGCCGTGTGTACTGACGGAGCTGCGATGGTGTAGTCCGGTGACTCCCAAGGGGGAAAAGTGACTTTGTGTGGTTTTTCAGGGAATCCATATTCTTGAATACCTACAAGAAACAGCATAGCTGCTGTGGCTTAAATCTACATGCTCCTATGAGGCTAAAGGCCTTCTCTAGTACAAACAAACTATCATGTATATTTTCAAATGTATGCTTTTAATGATTGTACGAAAAGAACTGCATTTGGGGTTTTGTGTGTGAGACGGAGGACTGTGCGCTGACGAAGGCAGAATTTGTAAAGTTGGAGCTTTGGGACTCCCAAGTACCCTGAAAGATCACTGACTCGCCTCTCATATTGTGCAAAGAGAAGATCTGAGGCTGCGAGGCGGGGTGCCTTGCCCAGGACCTCACCGGCAGCCCAGGGTGGAGGCAGGAGCAGAACCAGCACTCTTGCCTCTTTCGTCAAGGGCTCCCGTGCCTGGCAGGCATCTCGCGCGCGTCCCTCCAGCGCGGTTTCACGAGTGCTGTGCCCCGAAGCCAGGAGGTGTGACCTGCCACGTTAGAGCAGGAACAGAGTGCCGTCGATGACCTCTGCTTTGCAAGAGGCGCCAAATCAGACCGGGCTGTGGTTCTTCTGTATCAGCTTGTGAGATGTTTTAGGGTCCTCTGTCAGGACAGGCTGAGGTGTATGAATCTGCTCGGGCCGTCCTAACAAAATACCACAGACCAGGTGACTTAAATAACAGAGATGTATTTTCTCTCGGGTCTGGAGGCTCCAAATCCAAGATGAAGGTGCCGTCAGGGTTGGCTTCTGGTCAGGCCTCTCTTCCAGGCTCGGAGACGGCTGCCATGTCCCTGGGTCCTCATGTGGCCTCTTCTCTGGGCACACACGAGGGATCTGTTCCTTTTCTGATAAGGACACCAGCCCCATCCGATGAGGGACCCACCCCAGGACTTCGCTTAACCTTATGTTTTTTTAAAAACGAAGAACTCCTAGGCTAAAGCAATCCTCTTGCCTCAGCCTTTCAAAGGGCTGGGATTACAGGTGTGAGCCACAGAACCTGGCCACAAAGAGCCTTTTATTATTTAATTTAAAGCATTTTAAAATAATAAAAATAAGAACATTTAGAAACAAAGAGAAGAGCAGAAGCCGTCCGTGTTGCCAGTATTTTCACACAGCCACGTTTTCCTTTCTGTGCATTTCTTTTCAGCCTTTAACAGTTGTTCTAAGACCTGCTTTCCACACAGCCGTGTGAGGAGGGCGTGCGCTTCGAGGGCAGGCCGCCCAGGGTGGGTTTCCGGAGCCACTGTGGACTCGTCGTGTGCCCTGGGCAGTCACTTCGCTTGTCTGCACCCAGGTTCTTTGTATGTGTAGCGAGGGGGTTCCTTCCCCGCGAGCGGGTTCTCGTGGGTTTGCGGGAGATGGTGTTGATGAGAGCGCCTGGCCTTTCGTGGTGCACCGTTCACCACTTCCTCTTCTCACCTATGCGCTTGTTTTCAGTCTTGCTTCGTGTTCTGAAAGGAAATCACTGCCCTCTGATGCGACAAGGCTCCGGTCCCCGAGGATGTTTGCTGAGTGGGGATTGGGCTCAGCCACTCTGGGAACTAAGGGGCCTCTGCATTTTGGAAGGGACTTTGCCACTCGGGCCCGAGGTGGGGGTCGTAGCACCCTTTGGTGTGTTCTGGTCAGCAGAGTCACGCGGTCCTTTCTCTGTTGCTCTGTGGTGCACCTGCGGGTGCTGGGACCACTTAACCCTCATTACCTACCAGAGCTGCTGGCCAGCACAGGGACCTTGTGTAAGAGCAGCGCCTCTTCCAGTCATCGAAACACCATCTCCTGAATCCAAAGCCATGATGTCGGTGCCCAGATTTAAAGTTTAATGTCGGGCCCAGCGCGGTGGCTCGTGCCTGTAATCCCAGCACTTTGGGGAGCTGAGATGGGAGGACGGCTTGAAACCAGGTGTTCAAGACCAGCTTGGGCAACATAATGAGACTCTGTCTCTACAACAATGTTTTTAAAGAAATTAGCTGGGCATGGTGGCGTGCACCTGTACTCCCAGCTACTTAGGAGACCGAGACAGGAGGATCACTTCAGCCCAGGAGGCCGAGGCTGCAGTGAACTATGATCCCACCACTGCACTCCAGCTGGGGTGACAGAGTGAGACCCTGTCTCTGAAAATAATAATAATAATGATAAGTCCCGTGTTGAAGTCCCTGCCAGGCCCACCTGTGGTATCTAAGATGCTGGACAGGCCTTGCTTTGATGGCTCAGGTGCTAAGGCATGTGGCCAGAGCCAGGATTTGGGCTGAAGCTGAAGGTGGAGGCTGGGCCCTCTTAGTTGTAGGTGCTAACCAGGAAGATGCATGGGGCATGCAGCAGGCAGAGCCTGGGTAAGACATGGCCATGGCCTGACATGGGGACATCCTGGGGGACAGGCCCACCACAGTGATGGGGAAGCCAGATGGTCACTGAGAGGCAGCCTCTCTTCAGGGCCAGCGCTCTGGTTCCAGGGTGCAGTGGTGCACAAGCGGGGGGTGGGGATCAGTGTTCAGAGACCTTGGAGATTCCTGGCATCTATCAGTAGGAACCCAGCATTCTGGTCCAGGTAGGAATCCTGGGGCTGGAGGCCTGCCTGGAGCTTAAATGGAAATGCACAGGGATGGAGCTGCTCTGGGCACAATGATGGGTCTGCTCCGGGCACGGCGATGCCGCTGCTCCGGGCACAGCTCCTTGGGGGTCACTTGATGCGGACAGGACATGCTGCAGAGCCCCTGGCCTGTGGCAGTCTGGTTGAAGTCCATCCTGCTTCAACTTGGGATTGCTCTGAGACCATCCATGGGCGTCGCCACACTCTGGGAAGGCAGACATCCATATGTCACGCGTAGTCTGACCATGTGGGCTTGTCCAAAATTACTCCATTCTTGAAATTCTGGAGGAGCATCATGGGCTGCCTTCATCACTGCCTCTGACGTTCTAAAAGCGAGTGCTTAACTTAGAGTCATGATTTTACGTAGCATGTAGGCATTTAAGGGACGTTTGTAGTATAACAAAAAAAGGAAGGGGTGTTGATGTCCTTGGAGAAGTGACGATCATTTCTCTAAACTCGTGCCCAGTTAGTGTGAGATCAGAACACCCTTCCCTGCCCAGGGCTCGCCTCCTCTGTGCTGGATGGTGGACGGGGTGACTGCAGCTCAGTGCTGGCCAGACCCTCTTTCTGAAATGGACACATTTTAACAAAAGTAGTGGAGTTTCTCAAGCATATGGTGTGCCTGTTTGATATCTTAAAGCAAAAGCATTTAAAAATCTGTGTTTAGCGTTTTGGTTTTGAACACGTGCCCTTTCCTTGCCTCATCACAAGGTGGGTAGCATCCGTCCTCTGCCTTACACCTCTCCACCTTAGAGGAAGAAAAGCCTGAGCAGCTGGCTGCAGGAGCCAGACACCGATGGAACTGGGACAAGAGCACTCTTGAGCCCTGGGTTTGAGACTAAAGCCCTCTGTGACACAGCCTTTCATTTTTAGTGGGGAGACCAGGCTGGTGTGACACTTAAAAGTGAATTTCAGGACTAGGTGTGGCAACTCACACCTGTAATTCCAGTACTTTGGGAGGTTGAGGCAGGAGGATCACTTGAGCTCAGGAGTTTGAGAGCAGCCTGGACAACATAGTAAGACCCCATCTATAAAAAAATAAAAATTTAGCCAGGTGTAGTGGTACACACCTGTGATCCAAGCTACTCAGGAGGCTGAAGCAGGAGGATCACTTGAGCCTGGGAGGTTGAGGCTGCAGTGAGCTATGATCATGCCACTTAACCCTCCAGCCTGGGCAATAGAGCAAGACCCTCTCTCTTTTTTTTTTTTTTTTTGAGACGGAGTCTCGCTCTGTCGCCCAGGCTGGGTTGCAGTGGCCGGATCTCAGCTCACTGCAAGCTCTGTCTCCCGGGTTTATGCCATTCTCCTGCCTCAGCCTCCCGAGTAGCTGGGACTACAGGCGCCCGCCACCTCGCTCGGCTAGTTTTTTGTATTTTTTAGCAGAGACGGGGTTTCACCGTGTTAGCCAGGATGGTCTCGATCTCCTGACCTCGTGATCCGCCTGTCTCGGCCTCCTAAAGTGCTGGGATTACAGGCTTGAGCCACCGCGCCCGGCCCGACCCTGTCTCTTAAAAAAAAAAAAAAAAAAGGTAAATTTCCGGAAGCAGATTTGTGACTTCTACGTGGCTGCTGGTGGTGATGTCTGCATTGGTGGTGGCGGGTGTTCTAGGGTCCTCATGTCTGGAGGATATTTTTCCCCACACTGAAGGCAGCGCACCTGTGTTCCCCTGGTGCCTGCACAGATCAGCCGCTCATGGTTCAGTTCCTGGCTTTGTGTGAACACAGAGAGACAATGTGCTTGATGTGGGAACAGCTGGTCACAGCCCGTGTGGCTCTGCCCCGTGCTTCACACATCTTGGTGTCTGCAAATTCTGTGCCCCAGCCCCGGCTTCCGGTTCCCGCTTGGCTCCGGAGAGCCGTGGTTCCAGGGCCAGCACGTGCCTCCTTACAGTTGGAGCCTGTCCAGGCACAGCGGAGAGCCAGGGCTGCAGAGGGGCCGGCAGCCTCTTCCTATTCTCCCGCCCACCCCGCGCATGTGCTCTGCCTCAGCCACAAGGGCCACCTCACCAGGCAGAGCAGATGGCGGTGGTGAGGGCTGGAGCCCTGTGCAAGGCCTGGGAACTAGAGGGCAGGCTCCGTTCTGATGGCCTTTTTTCTCAAGGACGTGACGTTCGCGGGGTCAGCCATGACTGCTGCCCCAAGGGAGGCCTGCAATGGGGCACCCGCTGCCAGCACGGAGCCCCATTGTCCTCTGTCTTCCTCCTGGGCCTGTCCTGGTAGAGATGCCCGGAGCCCGCTCCTTCTCCTGGCTTACTTCGGGGTGGGTGTGTGAGAATTGGCTGTGAGATGAGTGACAGCAGGATGAAGGAATTTGGCATCTTTAGTTCATCTTTATATGATCAGTCCCTGCACCCGAGAATTCCTTGGTGGCATTCTCACTAAGACGAGTCAGAGTGGGCAGAGGGAATGCACTGGGTTGTGTTTCAGTGAGGGGTCTAGGCTGCTGAGGATTTCTCTCTGGAGGCCTCCATCTGGTCTTGCATTTCTGAGGCTGAACAGACACCTCTCGTGATAAGAGATGGGAGTGGGAAGGAAGGAAGGGTGGTGAACAGGGAGCCGGCAGCAAGTCCTGGTGCTGATCCCATGGCACCTGGCTGCGTGGCTGCGTGGCTGTGTGGCTGTGTGGCTGTGTGGCTGCATGGCTGTGACCTTCCAGCGCCCGAGTCTCCGCCGTGAGCGCCCTGCGGAGCGTGTGTGTCTCCTCACTGTGCCCTCAGCGGCCGCTGGAGTGGGGCTTGTGTGTGCCCTGCGGCTGAGGGGGAAGGAGGCTGAGCTGGCCGGGGTGTCCTGGGTGGAGGGGCTATGGGTGTTGGGAGTGGGAAGCATTTCCAGCCAGTGAGTTGAGGGATGCCGCCTACTTGGTCCTGCCTTGGAGAGCCTCAGTGTACCTTTAGTGTGCTGGAGACACTGGTGGTCCTGCGGTGCGGAAAACGTCAGCGTTATTTAACCCAGAGTGTCCTAAACGTACGCAAGCCCAGAGCACTCTTTCCCCACAACTCCAGTCAGCCCAGAGTAACCTGTGCCAGACCGGATGAGCTTGAAGGAGACTTCTTGCTGGAACATTCTGGAACTTGAGAGTGGGGTGGCGGGTGCTGTTGCGTAGAGGGGTGATAGGGTGACAGAAGGCTGGGGCTAGGGGTGAGGGTGGGGTGGGGAAGATTCTTTCAACAGAGCTCCGGCTCCACATTCTAAAATTGAGTCCTGTGGGCCACCTCTGCACCCACGGTGCCAGCAGGAGCCACCTCTGCACCCATGGTGCCAGCAGGGACCGTAGGTGCGGCCTTATCTCTTCAGCTGAACTCCCACATGCAGAGGCAGAGGCTCACTTTGTCCCCAGGAGCCGAGGGCAGTGGCACGAGACCACCACGTTTCTGTCATGCTCGGGCGCTTTTTACTGTCCCTCTCCTTAACGGATTGTAAGTTTCTTGAAGCAAGATTCTTTCAGTCTAAATTCTGTGGCCCTCACTAGGCACCACTGCCCATCGTGCACCTCCTGTGGAGTAAGTGATGGATGATGCTAAATAGACTGTAGGGACCGGCGTCTTCTGTCCCCTTCTTTCTCTGCAGGGTCCGAGGTGGGCGTCATCGGGCAGACAGGCAGGAGAGCCCCCGGGAGGTTCTGTGGGTTTCACGGCAGGGAATGTATCAGCCCTGCTGACCAGTCCTCTCCTGACAGCCCACCCCGTGCTGTCTCGCCCTGCCCCAGCCCTCAGTTTCCCTCCACTCACTCCCCCTCCCAGATACGTACATATAAATGTGATTATGTTTAGAAGCTGAGGCATTTGAATAAATCAGATGCTTTGCCCAACCCTGGGATAAAGGCTGTAGTTATTTTAACAACAACAACAACACAAACCCTGCAGTCTTCAGCTATTTCTGGATGTGGACTGGTAATTAGCATGCCACTTGTAATTCATGGCTGTCGCCGGCATTTGTTTCCTTGTTTCCAACGCAGCCCAGTTTGGGAGACTGGGTTTATTTCATTTGGAAATGTGATTCTGTGGAGACCTCTAAAATGCCATCACAAGATTAATGGTTTTCTGTAGCCAGAGTTTGCCAAA
This sequence comes from Macaca fascicularis, assembly GCF_037993035.2. Lineage (NCBI taxonomy): Eukaryota > Metazoa > Chordata > Mammalia > Primates > Cercopithecidae > Macaca > Macaca fascicularis. The sequence continues at coordinate 81,358,694 of NC_088392.1, forward strand.
CCTGGCGTTTGAAGCCCGATGATTAGTTTTCAGCAGCTCTGTGCAGGGGAGTAACAGCTTGCTGCGATGGTATTTCACTTCAGAGAAAACTGTTAAAAGCAACTGCTTCAAGAGAGACTGGCACTACCTGGGGAATGGGATGTTTGAGGGGGACAGATTTTGGGACAGGTTAAAGGAAACTCACAGGGCTTTGCTGTTTCAGCCTTAGAGACCTTTTACATTTTCAGTTACCTACTTACTGATGTGCGTGGAGGTCAGATGCAGAGGAGTGTCCAGCGTGAAATTTATTCTGCCCCAAGTGGAAGGGGAATGTGGGCCCTGGTGAGAAGGTTCCTGGAGGCCAGAACTCCTTGCTAGCTCTGCAACTACGGAGGGAAGGAGGAAAATAAGCGCTTACTGTTACGGGCGGTTATGCTACATGCAGTTATGTTTATGCAGTTATGTTACATGCAGTTACTGCTACATGCAGTTACGGTACGTGCAGTTATGTTTATGCAGTTTTGTTATACGGAGTTATGGTACGTGCAGTTATGTTACATGCAGTTTTGTTATACGGAGTTATGTACATGCGGTTATGTTTATGCAGTTTTGTTATACAGAGTTACAATATGTGCAGTTACGTTTATGCGGCTTTGTTATACGGAGTTACAGTACGTGCAGTTATGTTTATGCGGTTTTGTTATATGGAGTTACGGTATGTGCAGTTACGTTTATGCGGTTTTGTTATATGGAGTTATGGTACGTGCAGTTATGTTTATGCGGTTTTGTATACGGAGTTATGGTACGTGCAGTTACGTTACATGTGGTTTTGTTATACGAAGTTACGGTATGTGCAGTTATGTTTATGCGGTTTTGTTATACGGAGTTATGGTACATGCAGTTATGTTTATGCAGTTATGTTTCATGTAGTTATGTTACATGCAGTTTTGTTATACGGAGTTATGGTACGTGCAGTTATGTTTATGTGGTTTTGTTATACGGAGTTACGGTACGTGCAGTTATGTTTATGCAGTTTTGTTATACGGAGTTACGGTACGTGCAGTTATGCACAGTTTTGTTATACGGAGTTACGGTACGTGCAGTTATGCGCAGTTTTGTTATACGGAGTTATGGTACGTGCAGTTATGTTACATGCGGTTTTGTTATATGGAGTTACGGTACATGCAGTTATGTTACATGCGGTTTTGTTATACGGAGTTATGGTACGTGCAGTTATGTTTATGCGGTTTTGTTATACGGAGTTATGGTACGTGCAGTTATGTTTATGCGGTTTTGTTATACGGAGTTACGGTACGTGCAGTTATGTTTATGTGGTTTTGTTATACGGAGTTATGGTACATGCAGTTATGTTTATGCATTTTTGTTATACGGAGTTACGGTACGTGCAGTTATGTTTATGCAGTTTTGTTATATGGAGTTACGGTACGTGCAGTTATGTTTATGCAGTTTTGTTATACGGAGTTAAGGTACGTGCAGTTATGCGCAGTTTTGTTATATGGAGTTACGGTATGTGCAGTTACGTTTATGCGGTTTTGTTATATGGAGTTATGTACATGCAGTTATGTTTATGCAGTTTTGTTATATGGAGTTACGGTACGTGCAGTTATGTTATGTGCAGTGCAGTTACGTTACATGCAGTTACTGTTATATGAAGTTACTATTCCTGTTTTGGAGCCCGACCTGCTGCTGACTGTAAAATGAGAACTTGGCCATGGTCCAAAAGCAAAGCTTTGGGTTCCTGCTTTTGAGAAAGATTTATTAGGGGTGGTCTTTAATGAATAGACAGATTCTCTAGACTTCTCCAGTGGCCTGGGGCTGTCTTCCCTGGGTGCTCAGCTGACCTCAGGGCTGCCCACAGGGAAGGCACCGGAGGGCGGGAGTGCACCCCTACAGGGCACATGCTGGACAGCAGCCATGTGGTGCCTAGACCTCGGCCCAGATGTCTCCTCAGATCCATTGACGGGGAAATAGGTTAACTTTGTCTTCTGAAGACCATTTTGTTTTTCTTCCTAGAGGTAGGGTCTCACCCTGATGCCCAGGCTGGAGTGCGGTGGTACGATCATAGCTCACCGCAGCCTCAGCTCCTGGGTTCCAGCAATCTTTCCCCCTCAGCCTTCTGAGTAGCTGGGACTGCAGGGGCACGCCACTCTGCCAGCTACTTTGTTTTGCTTCCTTTCTCTCCCTCTTTCTCTCTCCCTGTTTCCTTCCCTGCCCTCCTTCCCTCCCTTTCTCCTTCCTTCCTTCCCTCCTTCCCTCCTTCCTTCCTTCCTTCCTTCCGTCCGTCCGTCCGTCCGTCCTAGAGAGACTCTGATTATGTTGCCTGGGCTGGTCTCAAACTCCTGGGCTCAAGCAGTCCACTCGCCTTGGCCTCCCAAAGCCCTAGGATTGCAGGTGCGAACCACTGCGCCTGTCCAAGACTTTCCTTTTGATTAAAGGAAAAGGGAGTTATTTTATACATGAGCTAAATCTTTTAAATGAATTCCCCTCCTCCTCACTCCCCAAGAAAAAGAGAAAGGAAGATGAAAAACCCCCAAAACAGAACAGAACCCTCTTAGGAATGCAAAGCCCGTGCTTCGTTCCGGGGACCTCTTGGTGAAGGCATTAGCTAGATCAGCACCAGGTTCTCCTAGTAAGAGGGCTAAGGTGGTTCTAGCTGCTCCATCAGATGTGATGAAAAGAAGGAACGAGCTTCAGTTGTACAAAGGCCCACAAGTCATCCACAAACTATGGCCTGAAGTGTCGGTAGAAAGTGCAGTTGTCACCAGGAAGTTATTTCTGGAATTTTTTAGGCAAAGCGAGCCCCTGGAAGGATTTGAGTAGAGTCCTGCACTGCCAGGGGTACTTCCAGGGTCCTGGGGTCTGGTCCCCCGGGGAGGCAGACCTGCTGCTGTGGTCCTGGACTCCAGTGCAGAGGCTCCCAGGCCAGGACCTGGACAGCTTTCCAGCTTCCACACTCAGGGCTCATCGTGGTGGATGTCGCACAGGAGTTGGACCTTAGATATTCCTGGAGGTCTCCACGTCTCAGCATCTCTGGCTGAAAGGTGGTTCGTCTACAGGATGTTGTGACTGTATGGTGGGGGCAGTGTGGGGAAGGGGAGGAGGAGGAGTTAGTTTTTCAGAGAAGGTTTGCCGAGCTCACGGTTGGTTGGTACTCACGTGTTGAAGAGTGCAGAGCTGGGAGATGGCCCTCGTGGTGCTAGTGTCAGGTCTGTATCTCTGCGTTGGGCCTGGCTTGGCCAGAATGGTCTCGTGCGGCAGGGATGACTGCTGCCGCAACTCAGGCTGTGGGGAAGGCTGCCTGGAAGCTGCTGGGGAGGGCTGGGAAGGTGGTTCTTTCAGACTCCCCTGAAGAATGAGGCCAGGCAGCCACTGCCCTGTGTACACCGACACATGCTTCAGTCCTCGTCATGGCAGCAACATCAGCCCTTTTGAGTTTAACCTGGTGCAGGATTGGGCAATGGGCCCCATTTGTTTTGGTTTCAAATTATGATATTCAATAATAATTTCCATTTTCTGAAACTCTTTATCATGGACACAGACCTGAAGATGGGAGACTGCTAGACCTGGTCCTGCTGTGGGGGTGTAGGAAGAATCCCTAGGGATGGGGACAGGGAAGATGACACAGGAGACAGAAGCAGTGTGAGGAAGGTAGACTCAGCCTGTATGCCTCAGCCTGCTGACGGAGGGCGTGGTAAGAAAGACAGCTGTCATTTCACAGTTGAAAAACTGAAAAACTTAGTTGACTGTTGAACAACATGGGTTGAAACTGTGTGAGTCTACATGTATACAGATTTTTTTCAGTAAATATATTGGAAATTTTTGGAGATTTTCAAATATTTGAATAAACTTGCGTATGAACCTCGTAGCCTAGAAATATTGAAAAAAATTAAGACAAAGTTAGGCATGTCATGAATGCATAAAATATATGTAGAGACTAGTCTATTTTGTCATTTATTACCGTAAAATATGTGCATACCTGTTATAAAAAGTTAAATCTTATCAAAACTTAGGCACACAAAAACAGATATGCATGGCACCATTTGCAGTCGAGAAATGTAAAGCAAACACAAAGATGTAGTATTAAATCATAACTGCATAAATTCACTGTAGTCCATGCTATGCTACTGTAATAATTTTGTAGCCACATCTGGTTGCTATTGTGGTCAGCTCAAGTGTTTTCTGTGTCCACTTAAGACACCGTGTGATCCCTATCATCTCCGCATGAGCAGTTCTTTTCAACAGTAAATTTCATGTCACAGTGAAAAGGAATCTCTTGAGGATCTTGCATATTTTCACTGTATTTTGTGCAATACCATAAGCCTCGAATGACAACATGGGACCCAAACCCGTAGGAAGTACCCCTAGTGATGCTGGAAGTGCTCCCAAGAAGCAGAGAAAAGTCATGACATTGCAAGAAGAAGTTGAATTGCTCGATTTGTGCTGTAGATTGAGGTCGGCAGCTGTGGTTACCTTGTGCTCCATTTCAAGATAAATGACACCAGCATAAGAACCATTGTAAAAAAGAAAAGGAAATTTGTGAACCCGTCACTGCAGCTGTATGCCAACAGGCACAAAAACTTTGCACTTTCTGCAAAACACCTTTTTATCTTGTATTGAAAATGCAGCTTTTGTGTGGTAGAAGAATGGCTGTTAGAAAGACCTACCTATAGACTCTAATATGATTTGAGAAAAAGCAAAGTCGTTATATGACAACTTAAAGCAAAAGAAACCAAAGGATCTAAAGATGGAGAATTCAGTGGCAGCAAAGGATGGTTTGATAATTTTAGAAAGAGATTTGGCTTTAAAAAAGTCAGGATAATAGGAGAAGCAGCTTTTGCTGACCGAGAGGCAAATGGTGCCTGACTGAGTTCCCAGATACCATTTAGAAAATCATTGAGGAAAAAGAATATCTGCCTGTATAAGTTTTCAAATGCAGATGAAAGTGGTCTATTCTGGAAAAAAAAGCTACAAAGGGTATTTATTAGTAAGGAAGAGAAGCAGGTATGGATAGGCTAACTCTATCATTTTGTGCAAATGCAGTTGGGTTTATGAACAGGACTGCCCCTGAGCCTCGAAGGGAAAAGGTGAACACCAGCTGCCAGTGTTTTGGTTGCAGAACAAGAAGGCCTGGACAGTGAGAACTCTTTTCCTGCATTAGTTCCATCCACGTTTTGTTCCTGAAGTCAGGAAGTACGTTGCCAGTAAGAGATTGCCTTTTAAACTTCTTTCAATACTGGGCAGTGCCCCTGGCCACCCAGAACCCCATGAGTTCAACACTGAAGGCTGAAGACTGAAATGGTCTATTTGCTCTCAATTAAGACATCTCATATCAGCCTCTAGATCAGGGTCTCAAAGGACCTTTGAGGCTCGTTACACATGGCATTCTACGGGAAGGATGATAACGCTGTGGAGGAGAACCCTGATAGAGGGAAGGTCCTAAAAATCTGAAAGGATTTCACCATTGAAGGTGCCACTCTTGTAACAGAAAAAACCGTGAGAGTTATCAAACCCGAAACAATAAATTCCTGCTGGAGAAAACTCTGTCCAGATGTTGTGCATGACTTCACAGGATTTGCAACAGAGCCAACCAAGGAGATCATGAAAGAGATTGTGGCTATGGCAAAAAAAGGTGCACCGGGGGGAGGGGGAAGGCAGGATTTCAAGATACGGATCTTGGAGAAATTCAAGAGCTAGTAGACACTGCACCGGAGGAATTAACACAAGACGCCTTAATGGAGATAAGTACTTCCAAACCAGGGCCAGGTGATGGGAAAAAACATAGAAGAAGCAGTGCCACAAAATGAATTGACACTAGACAGTCTGGCAGAAGGGTTCCGAGTTTTCAGACTGCTTTTGACTTCTTTTACGACATGAATCCTTCTGTGATGTGGGCATTGAAACTAAACAAACAATGGAGGAAGAATTGGTACTGTGTAGAAACACTTAGATAAATGAAACAGCAAAAGAGTCAGATGGAAATTACAGTGGGTTTCGTGAAGTTACACCAAGCGGACCTGCCTCTCCTGTCCCGGTTCCCACCTCCTTCGTCGCTGAGGTCTCTGCCACCCCGAGACAGCACGGCCAACCCCGACTCGCCCTCCTCCCCTCAAGGTACTCAGTGTGAAGATAACGAGGATGAAGAACTTTATGGTGGTTCAGTTCCACTTACTGAATAGTAAATATATTCTCTTTCTTAAGATTTTCTTTTTTTAACTAAAAAAAATTTTTTTAGAGATAGGGTCTTGCCCTGTTGCCCAGGCTGAGTGCAGTGGTGCAATCTTAGCACCCTGCAAGCCTTGACCTCTCAGGTTCAGGTGATCCTCCCACCTCAGCCTCCCGGGTAGCTGAGAGCACAGGGCGTGTCACCGCTCCTGACTAATTTTTACATTTCTTTTTTTGTAGAGAAGGGGGTCTCACGATGTTGCCCAAGCTGGTCTCAAACTCCTGGCCTCAAGTGATCCTGCCCCTTCAGCCTCCAATGTGTTGCGATTACAGGCGTGAGCTGCCACGCCCGGCCCCTGAGTTTTTAAGTCACATTTTCTTTTCTGTACTATACTTTGTTATAAGAATACTATAAGTATATGCATAATACATATAACATACAAAACGTGTGTTAATTGGCAGTTTGTATTATCTGTAATTGTCAACAGTAGGCCATTAGTAGTTACATTTTTGGGAGTCTAAAGCTATACTTGGAATTTTTACTGTGGAGGGGCCTGGCACCCCTAACCTCCATGTTATTTAAAGGCAACTGTAGTTGACACTATCAGGTGGTTCAAAAATAAAATCAATTATCAAAGGCATTCGTTCAAGCCTGCTGCTATCCACTGTGTCCCTGCCCTGTCTCTGCAGTCATGTTTCTTAGGTATCCTTCTAGAATTTCTTTATGCATTTATAAACAGTGTTAAAAACACATTAGCCACCCCCACCCTTCATCAAACCCATTTTCCTTTACCACACTCAACGTGCCTTAGAGATCCTTCCACGTCCGCACACAGAAAGCTTCCCTTTTTCTTGTCCCACCCCCTGCCCCACACCGCTCCTCTCCCTTTGTTTACAGCCATCTGGTGTCCCATTTAATAGACACTCCAGTTTACGTAACCAGTCCTCTATTGGTGAACCTTTGACTTAATTCCACATTTTGCTATTCTAGACAAAATACAACAGATAATACATTTTATTTCTCTTAATTTCAGTTCTCAAACATGCACGTGTACCTTTAGGATGAATTCCTGGAATTGTATGTGCCAAGGCCAGAGCGTGTGCATTTGTGGCTTTGGTTGACATGACCAAGTCGCCCTTCCTGGGGCCTGTGCCGGTGTGCTCCGAGGCACGATTGTGTGCAAGGTGGTGAAGGTGGCTACTCGACCACATCCTCGGTGGCAGACTGGGTCACCACAGTGGTGGGAAATGGTATCTAAACGTGGTTTGAATTTGCATTTCTTTACTGGAAGGGAGGCTGTGCGTGTTTCACACGAGAGCCGTGTGTGTTTGTGGTGGTTGAACTTTCTCTCGGGGATTGCTCGGAGTGCTTTATGTATCAGGGAAGCAGACTTGTGATAACACATGCAGATACGGTTTCCAGGTTTTTGTCGTTTGTCTTTTGACCTGATTTTTGCCAGGCTGAAGTTTTGATGTTTACGTGGTCACGTGTATGAATATTTTCTTTCGTGGTTCTGGATTTTCAGACATAGTGGCTATAGAACCACTATAGCCAAAAGTTACGTTTGCTCTCGGTTTCGTGTGCTTTGCTTTGGTCCTGTCTTGACTTTATTTCAAATAATAAGATACTCTTACTACATTTTTCCATTGCCCATGGCTGGAAGGAGATTGTAGTTGCCATCAAAGAGGAAAAACTAAGGCATGTTCTCAGCAGAGGCAGATTAGGCTGTGAGTTAGAGGCTGGTCCTTGGTGCAGAGGCCTGTGAGCGTCCCAGCCCCACTTGCCCTGCACGCCATGGCGTGGGGCGTGGACGGCCATGGGAAGACCGCTGGCTTTGCTGGAGCGGGGGCACGGTTCCTCCAGTGCCACTCTGGAGTGCCTCCGTGTACCGGTGATGAATGCCCATCAAGTGGCCTCGGGAATTCATGAGCTGGATGCCGATGACTTCGCCAGTGAAACGCAAATCCCAGATAGGTTGTTTTCTGTGCATTCCAGTTCCAATTTCTCTTCCAAGTAATTATTCGATGTGCCAAGCCCGTTATGTTTATTACTTTCAGAATTGTTTTTCTCTGTGTGAGTTTACCAAGGACTTAGGGGTTGGTATGTGAGGAGGGGTCCCAGAGGACACAGCCCCCCTTCTCCGGTGGGCTCTCCAGCGATCTTAATAATCAGTATTAAACATGTGGAAGGCCATAAAAGAAATAACCTTCTCTTAAAAACAAATTGGGGTCAGTCAGAAAACCGTTTGCCTAGACCTTGATCGCTTAAAGTAAGATGTTCGATGTGATGTGTCATGTGGAGTGTTTGCTGTGGCTCGGGAGATGTGCGTGAGAGTGGGGTCTGAGGGACAGGGAGGGGTGAAGGAAGGTGGAGAGAGGCCCTTCAGTGACTGTACCAGAGACTCACACACACTGGGTGTCTTGGTGATGGCCGCACATGGCCCTTCTTTGGTGACTGAAGCTGTGTGGCCTTCATCCCCAGGGTCTGCCTTCTCCAGATAATTCTGTCACCGAACTTCAAACTGTTGATGGGACAATGGCGCAGTCTCTTAACAGTGCTTCAGGACAAGTAATAGAGCTGTATGGGCAGCCTCAGTGACAGTGCTGGACGTCTGCAGAATGGCTTTCCCCACTTCTTTCCTTTCAGAGCCAAGAGGAGACACTGAGGCTCGGCCTGGTGGCTCACGCCGGGAATCTGAGCCTGTTGGGAGGCTGCGGGGGGGATCGGATTGCTTGAGGCTAGGAGCTTGAGGTCAGCCTGGGCAACATAGTGAGACCCCTGTCTCTACCAAAATAAATAAATAAAAATTAGCTGGTTGTGGTGGTGCACACCTGTTGTCCTAGACACGCGGGAGACTGAGGTGGGAGGATCACTTGAGCCAGGAGGTCGATGCCGAAGTGAGCTATGATCATTGCACTGCGGCCCTCCTCCAGCCTGGGTGACAGAGTGAGACTCTGTCTGTTAAAAACAAAAAAAAAAGGAGATATTGGTGGACCTGCCGGGGCATGCAGATGGATAGAATTAGGGCCGTCGGTGGCATGGTGATAGATGTGGTGGTTGAAAAGGAAAAAAGACACAGTCCTTGCCCTGAGGTTCTGCGTATAATCTAATCAGGGAGGCCGGCAGCACGGGTGTGGAAGAACCAGGTCTTTGTGGATGCTGCTGATGGTGTGGAGGAGGCAAGGACAGCCGGCTGGAGCCCTACTCAGCCCTGTCACCTCCTCTTCCTCCCTCAGTCTTGACGTTGGCTCCTCCTCAGGAACCTGAGGATTCTAAGTCACTCATTGTTCATCTGGAATAATAGCTTCCAGGTGGGTTTTGAGCGTCAGTTCAGTTGTGTGCTTTGTCATGTTTTGGCTTATATTATGTACTGTAGATCATCTGAGATTAAATCGATAAATTAACATATTTATTTTTCCTTATTCTTGTATTTTACTTGAGAAATTTTACAGTCAGACTTTTGCTAAGGAGATGATTTGACATGTTGGAAAGACGCAGATTCTGGATCCAGAGAGACATGAGTTCAATCCCTGTTCCATCCGCTAGCATTTCTGTAGCCTTAGGCGTATTACGTAACTCACAGAGCCTCGGCTCCGTCCTCGGTAAAATACGGAAAGTGATATCTCCCTCACAGGGCAGATAAAGGATAAGGGCAAATAAAAACTCTGTTGCTGGGGAAGACAGAGGATGGATATGGCCTTTCCTATCTTACATTTCAGATCCATTCATTCATCTGTCCGTTCAGCTGTTGAGTCCATGAGAGCTTACTGGGTGCCTCCTGAGTACCAGGACATGCAATGGGTGGGACACAAACACAAATAAGACCCCATCCCACCCTCAAAAAGCCAGGCAGGGACTGACTTCAGTCTTTGTCGGGGGGATGGTGGGTGCAACAGAGCGCGCTCAGGCCTCTTGGCGCCTGCCTACCGCTCCGCCCCTCGTGTGAAAGAGTCTTTGTGCATTCTGGTGGCAGGAAGCTCTGATGTCCCTCCAGGCTTGGCTTCCGCCACCCTCCCAGGGACTGCTAAGGAGTCCCTTTCCAACCGCAGGTGACACTGCTGGACACCTCTCCGGTGTCGTCCTCAGAATGCCAGCCACGCTGGGCGATGTTTCCAGCTGGTTGTCACCGTGTTCTCGGGGGATATTTCGTAGAGGTCTTTAAACGCTGAAGCATTGGACATTGTGACAGCTGGTGACACTGCTGGCCTCACTGCTGTGCTCTCGAGGGAAGGCGGGCCTGGATGTGGAGGGCATGCCCACAGGCCCGAGTCCGGAAAGGAGTTCTCATGCCGATGCTGCTTGAGGCTCACCTGGAAAATAAAAATCCGTAGGGGTAGTTAGAGGTTGAGCATCACTTAGCTGAGAATCTGAAATCCCAAATGCCCTCAAATCTGAAACTTTTTTTTTTTTTTTTGGAGATGGAGTCTCGCTCTGTCGCCCAGGCTGGAGTGCGGTGGCGCGATCTCGGCTCACTGCAAGCTCCGCTTCCCGGGTTCACGCCATTCTCCTGCCTCAGCCTCCCGAGTAGCTGGGACTACAGGCGTCGCCACCAAGCCTGGCTAATTTTTTTTATTTTTATTTTTGTGTGTGTGTTTTTAGTAGAGACGAGATTTCACCATGTTAGCTAGGATGGTTTTGATCTCCTGACCTCGTGATCCGCCCACCTCGGCCTCCCAAAGTGCTGGGATTACAGGCGTGAGCCACCGCGCCCGGCCAAATCTGAAACTTTTTGAGTGCTGACTGCAAGTGGAGAATTCCACACCTGATCGTGGTGCTGGGTGGCAGTTTAAACTTCATTTCATGCACATGATCACTAACAGTATTGTATAAAATTATATGTGTAAGGTGTATGTGAAACATAAATGAATTTTGTGTTTAGGCTTGGGCCTCATCCTGAAGATACCTCATTATGTACATGCAAATATTCCAGAATCTGAAAAAATCCAAAATCTAAAATGCTTCTGCTCCCAAGCATTTCAAATAATGTTATTCAACCTGTATATACTTACAGGACCACAGGAAGGCATCATAAACGAGTTGAGGGCCAGGCGCAGTGGCTCTCACACTGAAACTCTGGGAGGCTGAGGAGGGAGTATCACTTGAGGCCAGGAGTTTGAGACCAGCCTGGGTGACATAAAGCGACCCCATCCCTACAAAATGTACAGTTACCTGGTGTGATGACATGTGTCTGTAGTCCTGGCTACTCGGGAGGCTGAGGCAGAAGGATTGCTTGAGCCTAGAAGTTCCAGACTGCAGTGAGCTGTGATCGCACCGCTGTGCTCCAGTCTGGGCAACAGAGTGAGATCCTGTCTATAAAAAAAAAGCAAAGAAACAAAAGTATGCACAAAACTGAGTTCAAAGTTAAAGATAATAATACATACGTTTCCTCATGAAAGTATATGAATGAGATACCTTAAATAATAGTAGCAAAACCACTTGGGAAAACTTCCGAAGCTTCAGTTGCCTTGTATGTTCCGTGATGTTTTCTGACCCATCTGTACTTTGAAAAGATGGTAAAATATTGTAAAAATAACACAAGGTTCCGTGTGTGCGTGTTCTCCATTTTTCTTCTTTACCTTGGCCACTGACTTTGTTAAGAGGAGGAGGGACTGCTTTGCATGTTGTGTGGCTTGATGTTTGTAAGGATTTTTACGGGTCACATGCTGAAGAGGGTTCCACGCTTCCTAGAATTTTGAGCGGCTAGAAGGATCTGCTATTTTGTACATGTTCTGTTATCTTTAGTCTTTGGAAAGAAGGGCAAGCTTGCAAACTTTCTGCGTCCTTATTTGCACAGAGTCCTGTTTGAGTTGGCGTTGTGCACGTGACCTGCGGCCGACCTGCTTGGGTTAGGACGCCAAGTCCCACTGTTAGTCCCACAGCAGAGGCTGAGGTGTTATTCCCTAGCTCTGACTGCAAGAAAGTGATTCCTTCCCCACAGCCCGCTCACACACAGCACACTGAGTTTTCCATACCTGGGCTGTGTAGACAAGGGCTTCAAAAACCATTCAGATGTGCCCTCGAACATTTCTTCCTGTCGCAAGAGCGTGCAAGCCTGAGTCGTTCTTATCTCTGTGGTGAACCCGGTTGTTTTAAGCCCACAACCCAGAGCTTCAAAACTGCTTTCCCCGCTGCCGTCCCCCGCTGCCATCCCCCGCACGGGGAACTCAAGTTAGGCTTCTTGGCACTTATGTGTGCATTTCATTTGAAAAAGAACGTTTTGCACCTGTTGATGTACTGTGTTTTAATTGTACTTAGCTGTTTTCTTTGGTTTTTTTCCTCTGTGAAATCATAGGGACTTTGAGGACAGTGATGGTTTCTGCCTTTGTTCCCTGCACCCGCAAAACATGTACCTGTGCCTTGTGAAAATCCAGCCATCAGCCATGGGCAGGGAGGTGCCAACTGATGATGTATTTTAGTGTTTGGATTAAGGAGAATTGTTTTTATTTTATTTTATTTTATTTTTTTGCAGTTTATGTGTTGTGATGTCAGAAAGGGAGGGAAGTAGGAGAAAGCATTATTATTTTATTGCAATTAGATGTGACCAAAACACATTTTTCCCCTGATCTCAGCACATGCCTTACTGATACTGCCTGAGGAGATTTAGTACAAGCCAGTGTTTAAACATTGGTTTCTAAATTGTTGGTATCAGGTGAAGAAGCAACACCTTCAAGTAATTTTGGTAATGAGTTTGGCAACCAGTGGGCCCCGAGGGGAAATAACTTAGTACGATTTATGGTGATTTTGGCATGTTTCCTAATGACTCTGGATTTCTGAGTTACAAAGTGGCAAATCAGAAAGGAGGTTTTAAAAGAGGCAATTTTGTTCTTACTTAGTGGAATATTTTACAAATTAGAAGTACCAAAGTTCTGTGAGTTATTTTCTGGAAAAATTGTAACTTACATTTTTAGATTGTTATCTTGTGTCAGATAATTTATTGAAAAAGTGATTTCTTAATTTTAACATTTTTTCTGTGATGTGGCTGTTCCTGTTTTAATAATGTGTCTGTGTGTGCGGGCACACCTGGGAGATGCTGTGGAATGCCCTGTAGACCAACATTCTCACAACAAGACCTTGAAAAGCTGGACAAAGTACAAAAGAAAGGTGGCCAGCACTGGAGGGACCAGGTCCTGAAAGGAGGAAGCCTGTGGGCCGAGCGCAGTGTTCTGTGATGCTTTTCCTCTTGAGATGTTTGCTGGCTCATGAGGGGCGTGGAGCTGGATGGGTGAAGAACAAAACAGAAAGTGGTGTCCGGAAAACTGGGACCGTGCATGGAGCTTTTGGCAAGGCACAGGTACATGTTTTGCGGGTGCAGGGCTCCATGTAGGGCAGTCTCGTAGGGCTGGGAGACAAAACTTAAGAGTTTTAGCTACGAAGGCTACGTGAGAGTAAGAGACCAAGATCCTGGGGAGAAGGGAAAATACTAAGGTGAGCCCAGTAATCTGCACTTGTGTTCTCCTCAAGGCATTTGCTGATGTGTTACTCAGAGGCTGAGAAGGGAAAGCTATTATTGTTGTTGTTGTTGTTGTAGAGACAGGGACTCATATGTTTGTTGCCCAGGCTGGCCTCAGGGATCCCCCTGCCTTGGCCTCCTAGAATGCTGGGATAACAGATGAGAATTACTATGCCCAGCCAGAAGGCTATTCTGAAAGACTAGGGGAGACAAAAATTGGAGTCCAGGGCATGCCAAGGAGCAGGAACCCTGGTAAGCACCTAGATTTCCTGTTAGGTCCTGACCCCAACCTAGGAATGAGAGTAAACTTGAAATAGTTTAGCCTTCACAAAAGACTGGGACTCAGCCTTGACCCCACTCACTTCAGAGAGGATTACGGCACCCTGCCCTGCTCTGCCTGCCAGAAACCAGAGTCAGTGCTCTCTGAAGGATGATAACATTGGCCAGGGCCTCCAGTTCTCCTGTTAGTTTGTAATACACAGTGTTTGGTTTTCAATAAAAAATTAAGGTTCAAATGATTAAAAGATGAAGAAGAAAGAATAAAAGCCAGCGATGGAAACAGCAACAGGTGATGTAGTTATTGGAATAATGAGATACGGATTTTAAAAGCATTGCCATTAATATATTCAAGAAAGTAGATGACAAGATGGAGAATTTCACAATAAAATGGAATGTATAGGCCGGGCGTGGTGGCTCACACCCGTAATCCCAGCACTTTGGGAGGCTGAGGAGGGTGGATCACCTGAGGTCGGGAGTTCAAGACCAGCCTGACCAACATGGAGAAACCCCATCTCTACTAAAAATACAAAATTAGCCAGGTGTGGTGGCGCATATCTGTAATCCCAGCTACTTGGGAGGCTGAGGCAGGAGAATTGCTTGAACCTGGGAGGTGGAGGTTGCAGTGAGCCGAGATTGTGCCATTGCCCTCCAGCCTGGGCAACAAAAGTGAAACTCTGTCTTAAAAAGAAAAAAGAAAAAGGAATATATAAAATGGAACTTAAATGGAAATTCTGGGAATGAAAATTACAATAAATGAAATGAAGAATTAAACATAAATTGGATAGAAGACTGCACATAGGAGAGTGAACTCTGCAATGTAGACTGACAGAAAATATCCAGAATGAGGCATAGAGAAGAAAAGAATAAAAACTAGAGGAAAGAGCAGGAGAGCCACAGAGACATGGAGAAAAGGCTCAGTGTGAGAAGCTGAGGGACGGCGAGGGGGGAGACGGGGGTGCCAGCAGGATGTGAAGTGACGCTGGCTGAGAAGTATCCCAAACCCTGTCAGACATGACACCATAAATGCAAGAAACTTTACAAACTTCAAACGTGGTAAATACACAGAGAACCACACTTGACATGTCATTGCAAATCTAGAACACAAGGCAATGTGGAAACGTAGGCGGAGCTGGAGGTGCATCTGAGTGAAAGGACAGCTCTATGGCTGACAGCTGACTTTCCCACAGAGATCTTAGAATTCAGATGACAATGAAATGACAGTCTTTGAAGTGGAGAAAATAACTCTTTTCCTAGAATTCTATTCAAAAATGAAGGCCACGAAAGGACATTTTCAGACAAACAGAATCAGAACTTGTCACCAGAAGAACTGTAGTAAAAGAAATTATTAGGGAAATTCTTCAGGTGGAAGGGAAGAGGGTCCTGATGGAAGCATGGAAATGCAGAAGGAATGCAGAGCCATGAAAACAGTAAAGCCACGGGCCGTTCTGAGTGGACAGTGACTCCCCGGCACCAGCAAGTCACAGCAGTGCCTCGTGGGGTGTGATGTGCAGGCAGAATTAAAACACACAATGGTAATGGCCTTGAGGGTGGACGTGGAGGGCGGGCCCTGCTGTTGTTAGGGAAGGTGTTGGAGAACTAATTTCTCTTGGGTGCTAGTGAGTTAGGACACGTGTTACAATCTCCAAAGTAACCAGTAAAATACTAATGAATGCATGGTGCGTGTGGCGATAGAGGAGGGAAAACTGAACCGATAAGAAGTACTCAGTGAATCCAAAAGAAAGTAGGAAGGGAGAGATACACAAACCAAACAGATGGGATAAATAGAAAACAGCAACATGGTCAGTTTTCACTTAAACACTGCATAATTACAGAAAATACAGCTGAACTAAATATGCCAATTAATACTGAGATTGTCAAACTGGATATTTAAAAAATGGCTGCTTACAGTAGACGTGCTTAGATGAAGGAATCCGGAAGGCTTGATAGTGAAAGGATGGAGAAGGATGCTCCGTGCACACACTAGCCGTAGGGAAGCTGGTGCACTGGTGTCAGGTGAAGGAGACATCAAGGTGTCAGGCATTGCCAAAGACGAGCTTCTCACCGTGGTAACAGGTGAATTCCCAAGGAAGATAGTTTACTGTGAAGGCAGGGTCTATAGCCACAAAAGGTATGTCTTAAATTGCCCCTACATGTATCCTCAGCTCTCAGGGACAGCTTCGATCTGTAGAGACTCCCAGCTTCTTTAGCCCCAAGCCTAAGGTGCACATCCCCACAGCAATTTGGATGGAACATCCTGACCTGCTCAGCTATTCAGATGATTTTTTTAATTGAAAGACTATTTCATTTTTGTCTCGATTCATTTTGGTGGATTTACAAATAAGATTTCTTCACTAGACGGCATTCATCACTTAAATTAATATTTGAAATTGGTTATCCTTTATCTTTTGAATAAACTGAAGAATTAGGATTGGTTGAACAATTGTTGGTGCACCTGTCTGTTTTCTGTGGATGCCACTGGGAAGACCTTACAGTACTGTTGAAGTGTATCTGTTGAACCTGGCAACGTTCAAGGCAGGCTGAGTTAAAGCGCGTCACAAGGCAGTGTGTGCACTGTGATCCCACTTCAGTTAAAAATGTGTATGTTTATATTCATATAGAGAAAAGTCTGGAAGAATAACCCAAAATATAAGAAATGTTTCTGTCTGAGTGGTGGGATTATGGGTGATTTTATCTTCTCTGTTTATCTCTATTTTTGTATTTTCTCCAATGAACGTTTGTTACTCCTATAATAAAAATAAAAGCCATTTAAGAAAAAAATTTTTATCATATGACACCAACTGTTTCTACTAGAGGAATCTATGTCTTCTTTTAATCTTTATCAGTGTACACAGTTGAATTTCACATTATGTTAAATATTTGTCTCTCTGTGTCATCTGGAATAGAATTTTCTACATTACCGTGTGGTTAAGTGCGCATCTGCCACTCGTCTGGCCCCTCGCGTCCTGTCCTTCGCTTCCTGTGCTTGTGGAGTCGCTGTTCCCTGCACGTTGTCAGCACTGGGCGTGTTCAGTGCAGGGGTCCTTTCAAGGCAGGGCCACTCGCCTAGAGCTGCTGGCTTTCCCTGCCCACCACTCCCTCCTTCCCCTGCTGCCCGTGGCCGTCGCTAATTTCTGGGGATGGAGCTTTAATTCATAGTGAATCTTTTTTTCTGTTTGTTTGTTTGTTTGTTTGTTTTGAGACAGTCTCCCTCTGTTGCCCAGGCTGGAGTGCGGTGGCACAATCTTGGCTCACTGCAACCTCCGCCTCCCGGGTTCAAGCGATTCTCCTGCCTCAGCCTCCTGAGTAGCTGGGACTACAGGTGCCCACCAACATGCCCAGCTAATTTTTGTATTTTTAGTAGGGACGGAGTTTTACCATACTGGTCAGGCTGGTCTTGAACTCCTGACCTCAGGAGATTTACCCGCTTCAGCCTCCCAAAACGCTGGGATTCATAGTGAATCTTAAGTGTGTCCTCATAAAATAGAATAAATGCCCATCCATAATAAGACTAATATTTCTTGTGTTTTTCTCCATCTGAGATTAAAATGGCACTGGATGACAAATGGGAAGCTTGATGCTGCTCTTCATGTGCCGCTAGGCATTCCAGGGGTTCCAAAGCCAGTGGACGGGAGGTGGCCTCTGCCAGTGTCCGTCTGGTGTCTGTCTGTGTCGCCGTGGTGCTGCTCAGGCCACAGACTTAGGCAGGACCCTGGGTGATGGAGCCTCCTGTCTGGTGAGTGCGTGTGGGCAATGCTGTTGCCGTCCACGTTAGAAAAGCCCTCGTACTTTACACTGAGTCATGTTCCCTCTCCACCACGGATCGCAGTCCCCTTCCCTGGTGACTCGCTGTCCCCTTCCTTCGTTGCGCAGCTTTCTGGCTTTAAATCAGGAGAGCTTCAGAACGGATGGGGAGCTCAGCACTCGCAGTAACTGTTGGTGAACTCAGAGCCTGCTGCGTCTGGAACACATCAAGCTGCTCAGAGGCAGAGGTCATTCCCTGTTTTTAAATGCTGCTGCAGCTCTTATTTCTCGTGAAGCCCTTTATACTTACGAAGTACTTCATAGTATTGATGGACCTAACGGCTGCCCCTCTTTGTCATGGCCCCTTTGGCTCGTGTGGACTTGATGGTGTAGAAGCACGAAATCAGTTGTTGTGATGAACGACACCCCTCTAACGTGGCCACGGCGGTTATGATTCGTCCCAGTTCGCGGACAAGGAACACCGTTGCGCGGTGGCGAGGCGGCTGGAGCAGGGCGTGCCGCTGCTGTGCCTGAGCCGGGCCGCTCCTGAGTTTGCTGTTTGGCAGCGTTTTGTTTACAGACATGACACCCATCCTTGGTCTTGGATACGTCAGAAAAGTTGGACTTTTAGAGACAGATGGAAGCAGAACTTGTACCTTCTCCCCACAGCAAAGACAAGTTCATGAAGCATTTGAGACGCTTGTGCAGTTCAGTGTGTCTCTCCCTAAAAGTTGTCAGCAGATGACTTTCTCGTTGTGCGTGTGTGTGTTTTAGATTTGCCGGTAACTTACGACCAGTGATACTGGCTTTCTATTTATGGTAGTAATAGAAATTCTCCTTTTAAATAAACGTATTTTCAGCCAAAAGAGTGATTAGGTATATCAAAAAATGATAAGGAAATAAACAGTACAGATGGTCTATATTTACGGCAAAAACCATGAAAAGGGCATTCCAGGGGCTGAAATTTTGGAAACTCCGAATGAGGTGACCTTTGAGGTAAGTATTTCAGGGAACAATTGCCTCATGGCTCTGAGACTTAGGATTTGAATCTAAGGTCATGAGACATTACTTGAGGCCACTATGTCTAATTTTTATTTTATAATTTTTATAATAATTTCATAATAAACGAGTTACTGACTGATACACCCAAGGGAAGAAAGGATGAAAAACCAAAAGCAAAAAACAATGTGTGGTCCATTCACAGATCATACAAAATTATGTTCTGAGTTGAAAACTATGTTCTCTGCACTGTTGCAGGAATCATGGTTGACTCCACCCTGAGATTTCAACTTTCTGATGAGATCACGTATTTTATTGCATGTCTGATCATAAGCTCTTCTGTAGTTTTATACATCGTTTCTGTTTACAGGAGAGAATCCTGTGCCTCTGAAGGAAGATGATCATTGGCAAGTCTTTTAGCTGCATCTCTGACTTGGCCAATCCTGCTTTCAAGCATTAGTCGTATCAGGTGACTGACGCTGTGAAGTCCTGTGTCGACGTAATCTGTTGCCTTTTCTTTATTTTTATGTTTCTGCTGCCTCTCATCTAGGAAGGAGCCTTAGGAACCAACACATTGAAAAGTCATCCTTTAATTGAGGGAAGAGGCTGTTTTTAACCCCATCTGAGCCTGCTGCTCTCCGCCTGGGACTGCAGTGACCAGTGCTGCCGCACTGCTTGGCACAATTCCTTGTGGAAGAATGAATCTCCTCTGATAGAGGGTAATCCTGACTTTGTTGGAATTCTTCCAGTAACAGAGAGCTCACCCCGTAAGATGGCGGCCCAAGCTGATTTCTGGACAGTTGTAGTTTTGAAGCGTCTTCTGTCCTGTGACGGTGAGGAAGGTCACTGCAGTTCCCAGCGGCAAGGCTCAGCACAGGCTGGGGGAATCCGCTGCCAGGTGCAACGGCAGGGCGGAGCCGGGGAGCAGCAGGGCAGCTCCGTGCTTGAGTAATGTGTGTGTTGACCTCATTGTCCCCTGCGTGTCACACATGCCCGTGGCATCTGGCACTTCGTGTTCAAGTTTAATTCAGGAGTTAAAAGCCTAACAGGAATGTTGTCATTCCCTCCCAGTGGGACCCCCCAGAAGGTGGCTTCTCTCGGTGACTGGATATGCCAAGCCACGCCTGTGTCTGCAGGTGGAGAAAAGTAAATTGGAGGCCGGGTGTGAATGCACTGTTTCCGTGAGCCCTAGTGAGTTCAGTGTGGAGAGCGCAGTTTGAGATACTTGGTTTTGCAGCTGCTTTTCTATAGCAGCCGTTTCTGCCCTGCCCTCTCGTGTTGGTGAAGGCAGCAAGCAGAGGTGGTTAACTTTGGCCCGGGCTCTCTGCAGAACTCCGAGAGACTGGCTCCCCGGGTCTCCTCTGGCCCAGCAGACAGGCTGCCTGCTGCAGACGGGCCGGTCTCCTGCCCCTGCCCGCCGTCTGCACACTCAGCCCTGCATCTCCCACAGAGGCCTATGTGCGATTTGGCTGCCTGGCCAGGTTCCTCCTGAACGTTGTGAGTCTGTGATTTCAGATGTAGCTGCAAACGTTTCCAAAGCCTATCTCTGGGCCTATCGCCGTGTGATGTTTTAAAACGGTAGTTTATTTGGCTTTTTGTGGCCATTTAATTCTCTTTGGGACTCATTCATCTCCTTCACATTTTAAGTGGTTGTTTACAGCTCTGAATTATTTTCTTTGTGTCCTCTTGTTTCTAGTCTTTTCCATTCAATTTTACAGCTGTCAGGTTTGGATAATTCTTCCAAAAATAAGGTATTAAGAATAAACACACAAGGCTGAGTGTGGTGACTCACGCCTGTGATCCAAGCACTTTGGGAGGTTGAGGCGGGGGGATCACCTGAGGTCAGGAATTTGAGACCAGCCTGGCCAACATGGTGAAACCCCGTCTCTACTAAAAATACAAAAATTAGCCGTCGCGTGGTGACGCATGCCTGTAATCTCAGCTACTAGGGAGGCTGAGGCAGGAGAATTGCTGGAACCCAGGAGGCAGAGGTTGCAGTGAGCCAAGATCGTGCCACTGCACTCCACCCCGGGCAACAACTGCGAGACTCTGTCTCAAAAAAAAAAAGAAAAGAAAAGAAAAAGAATAAACCCACAAACTTAAAATATTTATTTCTGCAGAAAGCAGTTGAAAGCCAGAATAGTTATATTTAGAATTTTTTTTTTTACAAAAAAACTAGCCATGCTTGTTCTTTTTAGTGAAACACAGAAAATATTAATTCACAGCATAGATAACTTTATCCTAAGAAAAAAGTCAAGTGGTGATCTCATCAGAGTCTATGTTGTATTGCCACACACTTACATAACTTGAAAATTACTTCTTTGTGAAAAATTGTCTACATTTCCCTTCTTAATTTTTTTATGTAAGGACTTTTACTTCACAGCTGATTTTTAAAATGGCTCTCATTTCTTTATATCTATTATTAAGCCAGTCACTTTTCTCACTTTTTTTTTTTTTTTTTGGATTTGAGACAGAGTCTGGCTCTGTCTCCCAGGCTGGAGTGCAGTGGCGTAGTCTCAGCTCACTACAACGTCCGCCTCCCAGGTTCAAGTGATTCTCCCACCTCCGCCTCCCCAGTAGCTGAGACTACAGGAGTGCACCACCACGCCCGGCTAATTTTTGTATTTTTAATAGAGACAAGATTTCGCCATGTTGGTTGGCCAGGCTGGTCTAGAACGCCTGACCTCAGGTGATCCACCCGCCTCGGCCTCCCAAAGTGCCTCCACTACACCTCACCTGTCATCCATATTTCTTTTCTTTTTCTTATTTTTTGAGACAGAGTCTCTCTCTGTCATCAAGGCTGGAGTGCAGTGGCGCGATCTCAGCTCACTGCAACCTCTGCCTCCTGGGTTCAAGCGATTCTCCCACCTGAGCCTCCCCAGTAGCTGGGACTACAGGTGTGCACCACCACACCTGGCTAATTATTATTATTTTTTTTTAATAGAGACGGGATTTTACCATGTTGGCCAGGCTGGTCTCGACCTCTTGTCCTCAGGTGATCCGCCTGTCTCGGCCTTCCAAATTGCTTGGATTACAGGCGTGAGCCACTGCACCAGGCCATATCTCTCACTTCTTTTTGTACTCGGCTATACCCCTTACAGATGGATAATGTAAATTTGTGTCACAAAAACGCTTTGACTCAGTTTTCTTTTTCTTCCAAATACTTACAAAATTGGTAGCAGCATCTCTCTGGATTTCTGCTTTTATGAAGCTTGCTCAGGGGGAAGCAGTTGGGAAGGGGAGCAGTAGAAAGAAAACCCCTTCTCATTCCACAGAAAAAGCTTTTGTGTTTTAGAAATTTGCCTTTTAAAAGATACGTCTTTATCCATTTCGCTTTTCTGCATACATTTTCTTTTTGTGGACACAGGATCTTGCTTCATGCTCCAGCCTCCCAAGTAGCTGGAGCTGTGGGCGCCGCCCCTGCGCCTGGCCGCAGCGTGTCACGTGTTCGCTCTCACCAAGGATGACCCTTTTTGTCCTCAGCTCCTGAAAGTGACCCTCGTGCTCGGGAAACGGCGGCACTGGCAGTTAGGAGAGGGCTGGATGTGGGAAAAGGAACGAGGATAGTTTTTGCATCCTGAGCTGGACGTAGCCACTGTGTTCACATTCTTTGCTCTTTTCTTGCTTCCACGTCAGGTCCTTATTCGGCAGGGCCGGGCCTCAAGTGAGGTGCCACGTTTAAGGAGGCACCAAACTCCAAACAAAACAAACACCCCTCAGCAACTGAGTTAAATAATACTTTAATGTAATATTAAAAGTAAAGGAATTATGACAAACGTGCATGATGATCAAAGTATTCAACATATGGGATTGTGACTATCGTTAAATGTATATAAGGTATAAGGATTTCCAGTGAATACTCTGAAATGTTTGGTTAATCTATTCATATTGGTATTTTTCCTTGATGAACATTTGTAATAAAGAAGGAAATAATCAAGTTCAGAGAAGGATATAATCTTCAAAAAGTCATCAGTTTATCATTTGAGGTCAGGAGTTCGAGACCAGCCTGGCCAACATGGTGAAACTCCATCTCTACTAAAAATACAAAAATTAGCCGGGCGTGGTGTCACACGCCTGTAATCCCAGCTACTTGGGAGGCTGAGGCAGGAGAATCGCTTGAACCCGGGAGGCAGAGGTTGCAGTGAGCTGAGATTGTGCCCCTGTACTCCAGCCTGGACAAGAGTGAGAAGAAAAAATCATCAGGTTCGTATACCAAATCTTGAAGATGAATTACATGTGTGTGCTCCATTAACCATCTTGAGTTCAAGTGTCTAGTTTTTTTTTGTTTTTTGAGACAGAGTGTCACTGTGTCGCCCAGGCTGGAGTGCAGTGGCGCGATCTTGGTTCACGGCAAGCTCCGCCTCCTGGGTTCACACCATTCTTCTGCCTTGGCCTCCCCAGGAGCTGGAACTACAGGTGCCTGCCACCATGCCTGGCTAATTTTTTTTTTTTTTTTTTTTTAGTAGAGACGGGGTTTCACTGTGTTAGCCAGAATGGTCTCCATCTCCTGACTTTGTGATCCGCCCGCCTCGGCCTCCCAAAGTGCTGGGATTACAGGCGTGAGCCACCGCGCCGGCCTCAAGTGTCTGTTTTTTGACAAAGTTCTGAAATTACTGACTCTCTGAGTATGTCCCGAGGACCTTCGGTGTGCAGAGAACAGTGGCAGAACCGGGAAGAGGGAGAAGCAGGCTGTGGGTTGTCAGCTGGTGGCTTCTCGCCGGAGCACGTTGACTTTGAGGCCTCTGGGCAGCGGGGGAGGGACTGGTGGGGACTGAGGCTGCTGCTGATCTGGAACCTCCAGCCCCGTCTGCTGTAAGCCAAATAGCGGCTGAGACAGGCCCCAATCAAACAGCGGCTGAGACAGGCCTCAATCAAACAGCGGCTGAGACGGGTCTCAATCAACTTAGAGGCTCATTTTGCCAAGGTTGAGGACACACTGGGGACAAAGACACACGTCACAGTAGGATGCAAAAAGGGTTTTGACAACTTCATTATTTAAAGAGGAAAGAGCAGACAGGAGGGAAAGGAGGAAAGCAAACAGCGGAGGGTAGCTGGTGAGGTGAGTGGTCACGTTCTTGTGAGGCTTTGATTTTCGCTCACTGAATACACGTGACGTGAAAGGAGGGGTAGAGGCACGTCGATGACGCCTGCACTTCTTGTTCAGTAAATCTGCATTTTGCACGGGATAAAGTCAACACAGAGCAGAGGAAGTCATGTATGCGTTTGTCTCAGGGCAGCAGAGGGATGATTTCCGGTCTTGTCTTCGTGCCATGCCTGCCAAGATGAGCTGTTAACTTACACTGTGAGGGTGAAGGAGGCCTCCTGGGGAGACACGTGGCCTCCTCTCTGCAGCAATCTGTATGGGAATAAAAGGAAAGTTAGCTTTTTGCATGACTGTTTCCCAGCTTAACTTTTCCCTCTGGCGTAGTGAGTTTGGGGTCCCAGGATTTTATTTTCCTTTCACATTTTGAAGTGACACTTGCAGTCGTGTGTGTGGACTTCTCGGGGAGGCCGACAGCAGAGCTTTGATCCTGCAAGGAAGATCCAGAGGAAGATTTCAAGAGGGGGAGATGCAGAGTGCACCAAGCCTTTGAGATGCCTCCAGCCAGAGCTCTGCCCAGTCCGCTCCCTTGGTGGAAAACCAGCTTCCAGGCCCACCTGGCACCACACGCACCTCCCCTGGCTGCCCGGCCTGACTCCACGGCTTGTAGTCCACCCACCCCTTTAAAGGGGGTTTTGGGGCCACGCCCTTTCCTTGCTTCCTGTGGACCCCTCAGCTGCTCCGTGTCTCCTCCACTCTCCCTTTCTGCGTGGGCAACGCTGAGGGCCCTTTCCAGGCCGGTCCCCACACTCAGCTCTGCCGCGTACCTGCCCGTCTCGGAACTGCCGAGTACTCTGGAGCCAACGCTAGTTTCCTCATCTGTAACATGGGGATGGCAGTATAACTTTTATATGGTTACATGTGGCTGATGGCTGAGATGAGTGACTGAGGCAAAGGTCTCAATCGTTGACGTTTATTAAGCCAGCTTTAGGGCTCATCTGGAAAAATAATACTGGCCACAGACGCATCTGTATCTGTTTTGTAAAGAGGTTTTTAGGAGGCTCAGTATTTATAGGTTTCCTTAAAGGGGGGAAGGCGCGGAAGAGGGGAAGGTGGGCTGTAAGGCGAATGATGACATTCTTGTGAGACTTTAGTTAGTGCCAGTAAATCTGTATTTTACACAAGATAAGGTGAATGTTTGAAGAGAAAAAAAGGGCGTAAAGGAAGAATCAATTATGCGGATGTCTCGGGGCAGGTGGAGGAATGACTGATCTCGTCTTGTGTTTGTCCTGCACCTGGGAAGCGAAGCTTGTGATAGACATGAGCAGCGTGGAATGGAACAGACTCCAGTTTTAAGCTAGAATCCGATTGTAGACCTGAAGTTACGATGAGATGTTCTTGTTTATATGGGATGCCAGCAAAGAACGGACTCAGGGACGATCTGTTGGGCAGCCCTTCCGAAGCCCTGAGGCTTTTGTCTTTCTGCGGGGTCTGATGCCCAACGCTCCCAACGCTCCCAACAGCCGTTCCTGGGGAAGAGGGCGCTGCCTGGCGCACCCTCTTGGCTTAACTTTTCCTTTTGCATAAGGAATTCGGGGGTCCTGAGCTTTTTTTTTTGAGACGGAGTCTTGCTCTGTTGCCCAGGCTGGAGTGCAGCGGCGCGATCTCGGCTCACTGCAAGCCCCGCCTCCCGGGTTCACGCCATTCTCCTGCCTCAGCCTCCCCAGTAGTTTCCTTTACGTGGTTAAACGAGACCAAGTGCTGACTGAAGTGTAACACAGCAGGTGTCGATGGGAAAGGCAGACATCTTTTTCTTCTTGTTATCACTGTTACCGTCATCAATAAGCTACTTCCTTGGCATCTGGTGCTCCCTCTGCTTTGGGAACCTTCCTCATGTCTTATTCTCAGAAGTCAGGGTCTTGTTCTGGGTGTTGCTTTTCTGTTTGACTCGTCTGTGGGCCGTGGACTCCGCGGCAGAGTCCTGTCCCCTGGCTTCTGTATGGTTATCCCCCGTCTTCTGACGAAACGATGATGTCAGTGACGGACCAGTTTGGTTAGCGTTTTAAGCGGCGCGATGCTATTATCTCCAGGGCGCAGCATCTGGACCTTAACCGATGATGAGTATTTGTGGCCCCGAGGGACACGGGGCCGCTGAAGTTAAGGAAGGAGCTGCAAGCAGTGGACGAGCAGCAGCACCACCACGCGGAAAGGTGACAAGTTGGATAAGGACTGGCTGAGAAAATGCCATCGGAATAGCAGGAGGGGGTCATTGTTGAAGAGCACAGCTTCAGGCAAGTCTTTGAAATCAAAGCCAGATTTCAAGGAAGTCGGAAGGAGCAGATGGAGAGGAAGTGGAGAGGTTTCCATATGGTGCATGTGTTTTTTTTTTTAATTAAGGATTTTGGTGTTAAATGGAAGTGGTACTTGATGGCCTAGCAGGATGAAACAAAGTTTGTTTCTAAAGATAGGGGGACATGGGCTCACTTTTAAAGAGAAAGAAAGTAGGTGGCCATTGAGTTATGAGAGGTTGAGAAGCTGGAGATGACGGGCCCGGAGACCCACAGAGGAAAGGTTGAGAAGCTGGAGATGACGGGCCCGGAGACCCACAGAGGAGAGGTTGAGAAGCTGGAGATGACGGGCCCGGAGACCCACAGAGGAGAGGTTGAGAAGCTGGAGATGACGGGCCCGGAGACCCACAGAGGATGAGAAGCTGGAGATGACGGGCCCGGAGACCCACAGAGGATGAGAAGCTGGAGATGACGGGCCCGGAGACCCACAGAGGATGAGAAGCTGGAGATGACGGGCCCGGAGACCCACAGAGGATGAGAAGCTGGAGATGACGGGCCCGGAGACCCACAGAGGATGAGAAGCTGGAGGTGACGGGCCGGAGACCCACAGAGGATGAGAAGCTGGAGATGACGGGCCCAGAGACCCACAGAGGAGGTCCTTTGAGAGCAGCAGGTCTTCCTGCTTGGGGCCTCACTGGTGCTGTCACGAGGGTGTCACGAGCCGCATACCCCGGCCTCCTGCTTTGCTTCTGGGCTCTCATCACTCTTTTGTGGTGTTGTCTGAGAAATGAAATGAAATCCTAAGCTCCCAGCCAAATGAATGGACCCCCTCTTGGCCAAGGGGCACCCAGAGAAACCTTAGAACTGAGTCCTGGCCGTGACAGGAGGGAAATATGCCTCGTGAGACCCCCACCTCACTGACCACCATCGGGCTCTCCTCCCTGCGGGCTGGAAGCTCCATACTCATTTCAGCAGCGGCCTGATGCTGTCCCTCCCTTTTGTGGTTTTGACCAAACAACTCACCAGCATTGTCTTCCTGATCCGAAGCCACTGACCTTGGAGTGGTTCTGTGAGTGAACCACTGGTGCACAGTGAGGGCTCGTGTGTCCTCCGCTTCACCTTTTGACATCATGTGGCTGAAAACTCCACCCCAGGTCTTGCTCATGCCACCGTATTTCACATATGGATCCCACAGAGAGGCGTGGAGCTCAGTGTGCGTGTGCCTGTGTCTCCTTTCATCAATATTCATGACTCTTCCTAGAGCTCATTGAATATGCATATTTGGCAGCCCCATTCAGCATAAATCCCTGTCTTCTTCTTCCCACCCTTGCAGTGCTTGTTTCTGGCTTCTGGCTGGAGGCTGCACTTCCCAGCCTGTCGGAAGAGCCACCTGCAGGCTGCAGCCCTGTCTGAGGAATCATGCCCTCCTTTCCAAATGCATGAGCCTCATCATTCTTCAGCCGATACGTCCTTACCCCATGTAGAAGGAAGGATCTTAGCATTTATTGAGCGTCAACTTTGTATAAGGCTCTGGGTTATCTTATATGATCTTCACAACAATTGTAGAATATATTCGTGTGCTCATTTATACCTTTCATTTTTAAAATAGGCCTTTTTAGTCAAGCAGCTCAAAAACATATAAAAAGATGTTTATTGAGAAGTCTTCCTCCTATGTCTATTCTCCATCCATCCAGTTTTCCCACTTCCCAATATTTAGTCGTTTATTATTTTCTTGTGTATACTTTCCAAAATTTTAAGCATATAAACATAAAAAGATTATTTATCTTTTATGTATAAATTATGGATTCTGTATACACTGTTTTACACCTTGCTTTGTTTCACTTAAAGTTAACCTTGGAAATCCTCACGTATTGGTTCCCAGAGAGCAGCCTCATTCTATTTTACAGTTGCATAGTTGTGACTGAATTGAGTGGATACACCAGATTTTTTAACCCTGTGTAGTATAAATAGATGTTTGAGTAGCTTGCAGTCATTGTATATTATGTACACATATTTTCCCACATGTGAAAATGCATTTGTAGGATACATTCCCAGGAGTGAAGTTGCTGGGTTATGGGTATATTTATTTGCAGTTTTGAGTGATTATTACCGAGGCCCATCCTTAGGCTTGCACCAGTTCACACAATCATCAGCAATACGCTCGAGGCCTGTTTCTCTGCATCTTTGCCAACAGAGCATGTTATCAGTTTTTTAAAGGTTTCTGTCCGGCCTACTAGGAAAAACAGGAATAGAGTTATTTTACTTTACATTTATTTTTTATTACGAGTGAGGTTGTCTTTCCACAGGTTTATGAGCTGTTTGTATTTCATTTTCTTTGACTGACTGTTCTTACTCCTTTCCTCTTTTCTGGCCGGATCACGGGTCATCTTGTAGATGACGTGGTCAGATCTATCCGTCCTTCCTGTTGTGACTTCTGCTTTTACAGTTACAGTTAGGGAGCATTTTTCAAAATCATAAAGGAATTCTTCCAGGTGTTCTGTTACTTTTAGAAAGTCATTTTTTTTTTCAAACAAGACAAAATACCCCAATCGTTTATCTTTGAAATGTATCCTGGATTCCTGAGTTACAAATCCAATGTCTCCCCTAAATAGTTACCAATTCCAATATCATTTATTACATAATCTATCTTTTACTCACTGATTTGAAATGCTGCCTTTACCATATACTGAATTTCTGTTTGCATTTGGGTCTAGTTTTTGGATTCGTTATTCTGATTCATTGGCCTGACTTCCTGTTCTTTTAACCATTATTCTTCTTAATTAATCTATTAATTTTTGAAGCTTTCTACATGTATCCTTGTCTGAGGTAACTTCCCACTCCCCTCCAATTTATTTGTTTTTTTTGAAACAGAGTCTCACTCTGTTGCCCAGGCTGGAGTGCAGTGGCACGATCTCCGCTCACTGCAAGCTCTGCCTCCCGGGTTCACGCTGTTCTCCTACCTCAGCCTCCCAAGTAGCTGGGACTACAGGCGCCTACTACCATGCCCAGCTAATTTTTAAAAATATTTTTTAATAGAGACAGGGTTTCACCATGTTAGCCAGGATGGTCTCCGTCTCCTGACCTCATGATCCGCCTGCCTCAGCCTCCCAAAGTGCTGGGATTACAGGTGTGAGCCCCTGCTCCTGGCCTGCCCTCCAATTTTTTTGGTACTACTATTTTGTTAATTTTTCCCACTTTAGCTTTATAATCAAGCTTGTCTAGTTTTCAAAAATATGGTATTTTTTATTTTGATCCTAATACATTATACATTTCAGAGAGTTGGCATCTTCAGGTTGTTAAGTCTCCCTGTCCTAATCCTGGTGTATCTTCCATTTCTCCAAGTCTTCTTCTGTGTCTGTTGTTTCTGTAGTTTTCTTCAGAAACTTTATTAATCTTACTGGTGGTTATTCCTGAAAACCTAATCCTTTTTATTGCTACCATAAATAGGATCTGATTATTTGTAGCCTACAGCAATTATTGGCAAATAGCCATCTGTGATATTATAAAATAGGCGTTTGGTCTCCGACCCCTTTTCCTGACATACAGCTCTGAAAATCCTTAGAATCTCCGCAGTGATGTCTTTTGTATTTTAATGACTGACTGGTGGGTGGCAGCCCCTAGATAGCTCCAAGATGGGGCTGGTCACCAGAAAGACCAAGGCGTTACCAGAGGATGGGGACCTTCAGCCCCACCCCCACCCTCCAGGGAGGGGAGAGCAGATGAAGGTTAAGCTGATCACCTGTGGCCAGTGATGTAATCAATTATGCCCATATAACGAAGTTTCCATAAAAACCCAAAGGACTGGGGCCCAAGCGTTTCTGGATAACTAAACACATGGAGGCTCCTGAAGGGCTGCACCCCTGGGGAGGGCATGGAAGCTCCACGTTTCTTCCCCCATACCTGTGCGTCTCTTCATCGGTGTCCTTTCTAATAAATGCTGTGTAATAAAGCAGTAAAGGTAGATAAGTGGTTCCTTGCGTTCTGTAAGCTGCTCTAGCTAGTTAAGCAAACCCAAGAAAGAGGGGATGTGGGAGTCCCGATTGATAGCTGGTCAGCTAGAAGGACGGGTCACAGTTGGGGGCAGTCTTGGGGACCGAGCCAACAACCTGTGGGGTCTGGCGCTGTCTCCAGGTAGGGAGTGGCAGAACCGAGTTGAACTGGAGGACAGCTCACCCAGGCCCCCTCCCCACATTTGCTCTCAGAAGATGTTGATTGTTGTGTTGTGAGAGTAGAGGAAAAGTTTGAGTATTTTTCACACCATGATGTTATCTTTTCTTTTACAAAAAAAAAAAAAAAAAGCCCTCCGGTTTCTTTCTGGAACAGTGATCTGACCACATTAATTGGTACCTCAGTACAGCGTTAACATACGGTGGTGATGGAATTACTCATGTCTTCTTCTGAGTCTTGCATCTGGTGTTTATTAAACATGATCAGTGTAACTAATTTTGATAATAAATTTCTAACGTTGAACGATGTTTTCATTTCCTAAATAAACTGCACTTGATTATGTTTTGCTCTTAGTTAATGTTGGATTATTCTTGCAATGCTTTATGATTTTTCCACTGAATATAATCAGTGAACAGTACACTTTTTGTTTGCTCTTTGTTAGGCTTTAACATCAGTGTTATTTTTACTTCTCGTAACAACTTGGAGGTGTCTCTGTTTCTCTTTTCTGGATAAGTATAAGCAGCTTTATAATTTTCTTTTATTAAAATAATTTTTATTGAGAGACAAGATCTTGCTGTCTTGCCCAGGCTGGTCTTGAACTCCTGGGCTCAAGTGATCTTCCTGCCTCAGCCTCCCAAGTAGCTGGGACTCCAGATGTGTGCCGTGGCCCCTGGCAGATGGCTTTAGAATTGTGAGTAGTAGTTGACTACTCCAGAGAAACTGACTTGGCGCTCTTGGCGGTGGGTGTGTAGCCTTTGATAATCTCTTTCTTCCTGTGGAAGTCAGTTCAAATAGCTTGGTACAACAAGTTTTGGTAAATTATACTTTCTTAGACACTTCATTTTATTCAGAATTTAAAATTTATTTGTAGCAAGGTGAGCAAAACATTCTTTTTTGGGTTGAATTTTTTAACATTTTTTAGAGCAGTTTTAAGTTCACAGCCAAATTGAGCAGGCATGACGAAAATTTTCTCAAATACCTCTCACCTTCTCATAACCAGCCTCCTCCACTATCAACATCCCACATCGCAGTGGTACGTTTGTTACAATTAACGAGCCCACACTGAAACTTCATCACTGAAATTTCGCAGTTTATGGTAGAGTTCACTCTTGGTGTTGTACATTCTATGGGTTTGGACAAATGTTTAATGATGTGTTTACCATTAGAGTATCATACACAGTAGCTTCACTGCCCTAAAAGTGCTCTGTGTCTCACCTGTTCATCTCCCCCTCCCCTCAACCTGTGGCAACCACTGATTCTCACTGTCTTCATAGTTCTGCCTTTTCCAGAATGTCATATGTTGGAATTGTAGAGTACGTAGCCTTTCAGAGTGGCTTCTTTCGTTTAGTAATATGCGTTTAATGTTCTCCCATGCCTTTTGTGGCTTGGTAGCTTTTTTTTTTTTTTTTTTTTTTGGTGCTGAGTAACATTTCATTATCTGGATGTGCTGCAGTTTATTTATCCACTCTTCTACCGAAAGACATGGTGGTTACTTCCAAGTTTTGGCAAATATGAAAAAAGCTGCTATAAATGTCCATAAGTAGGTTTTTGCATGGTTATAAGTTTTTAACTTTTTTTTAGTGAATACCAACGAGCACAATTGCGGGATCATATGCTAAGAGTATGTTTAGTCTTTTTAAGAATCTGTCAAACTGTCTTCTGAAGTGACTGTACCATGTTGCATTCCCATCGTCAATAAATGAGGGTTCTGTTGCCCTACATCCTTGCCAGCATTTGGTATTCTCAGTGTTCTGGATTTCAGCATTCTAATAGGTGTGCGGTGGTATCTCAGAGGTTTTTTAATTTTCATTTTCCCGATGACCTGTAATGTGAAGCATCTTTTCATATGCTTATTGGCTATCTCTATATCTTTGAGAAACTGTCTGTTAAAGTCTTTCTCCTATTTTTAAATAGGGTTGTTTGTTTTCTTATTTTTGAGTTTTAAGAATTCTTTGTATGTTTTGGATAACAGTCTTTTATCAGATGTGTCTTTTGAAAATATTTTTTCCCAGTATGTGGCTTGTGTTCTCATTCTCTTGGCATTGTCTTTCACACAGCAGAAGTCTTTAATTTTAATGAAGTCTAGCTTATCAATTATTTCTTTTATGGATCATGCCTTTAGTGTTGAATCTAAGAAATTGTTGCCATTCCCAAGATCATCTCCTATGTTATTTTCTGGGAGTTTTATAGTTTGTGTTTTACATTGAGTTCTATGATCTGTTTGGAGTTAATTTTTGTGAAGGGTGTAAGATAATGTGTCTAGGTTTATTTATTTTTGCATGAGCCTACCTAGTAGTTCCAGCACGATTTGTTGAAAATACTGTCTGCTCCATTTTATTGCCTTTGCTCCTTTGTGAAAGATGAATTGACTATGTTTATGTCAGTCTCTTTCTGGAATTTCTGTCATGTTCTCTTGTTCTATTTGTCTATTTTTCATCAATACCACACTGTCTTGATTACTGTAGATTTATAATGAGTCTTAAAGTCAGGTAGTGCGAGCACACTGAATTTGTTCTTCTTCAACATTGTGTTGGCTACTCTGAGTGTTTTGCCCCTCCTTGTAAATTTTAGAATCAATTTGTTGATTCCGACAAAATAATTTGCTGGGATTTTGATTGGAATTGTGTTGAATCTATTGATGAAGCTGGGAAGAACTGACTCTTGACCATATTGAGTATTCCTATCCATGAACATGGACCATATTTCCATTTATGTAGTTCCTCTTTTATTTCTTTCATCAGAGTTTTATAGTTTTCTTTATATAGATCTTGTATGTATTTTGTTAGATTTGTATTTAAGTATTTTGTTTTGGAAGTGATAATTTAAATGGTATTATATTTTAAATTTCATATTTCATTTGTTCTTTGCTGGTATATAGGAGAGCAATTAACTTCTTCTTTTTTTTTTTTTTTTGAGACGAAATTTCACACTTGTTGCCCGGGCTGGAGTGCAATGGTGCAATCTCGGCTCACAACAACCTCCGCCTCCTGAGTTCAAGAGATTCTCCCGCCTCAGCCTCCCGAGTAGCTGGGACTACAGGCACGTGCCACCCTGCCTGGCTAATTTTTTGTGTTTTTAGTAGAGACAGGGTTTCACCATGTTAGCCAGGATGGGCTTGATCTGACCTTGTGATCTGCCTGCCTCGGCCTTCCAAAGTGCTAGGATTACAGGCATGAGCTACCGCACCTGGCCTCAATTAAGTTTTATATGTTAACTTTGTGTCCTAGAATCTTGCTATAGTTGCTTATTAGTTTCAGAATTTTATTGATTCTTCTGGATTTTGTTGGTATCCGTACACAAAGACAGTTTTTTTCTTCCTTCCCAATCAGTGTGCCTTCTGTTTCCGTTCCTTTTCTTGACTTATTGCACTAGCTAGGGCTTACAGTACAGTGTTGAAAAGTAGTGGTGAGAAGGATGTCCTTGCCTTGTTTCTCATCTTAGCAGGAAAGTTTCTAGTTTCTCATCATTAAGTATGATATTAGCTGGTTTTTTGTAGATGTTCTTTATCAAGTTGAGGAAGTTCCCCTCAACTCTTTCGTTTCTGAGAATGGGTTGAATTTTACATGATAGCTTTATCTGAAAAGTTTGTCATTGATAAATTTAGCTCATTTATATTATTGATATGACAATTATGTTTTGTCTAAGGTATGTTACATTTTATGTTTTCTGTTTTATAGTTTTCAAGTCTTTTTCATTATGTGACTTATTACACTTTCATGTTTTGTCTGAGTTCTGTCATTTTATGTTTTCTATTTTTATAGTTTTTAAAGTGGTCTCTTATGGGGCCTATTTTAAGTTGATGTTTGTGGTATTTTTGAACGTTTGTATTTTTCCTAATAATAACCTTTTTGATGATAACTTTAGGGACTGCCTTCACTCCTCTGGTTCATTAGCGGGAAGCTTCTCCCATGAGCACTGGTGTTGAGGACACGTTCTCTTCCTTCGTGTCCCCTCACCACACTCCCTTACTTGTTATTAGTCAGTTATTGGTGTTTACTGTCATACTGTTAGATATGCTTATATGTGTATCACTTTTTTCATGACATTTGAATGATATCTGTTGATTCTCAGCCACTAGGGATAAGGCAGTCAGTGACATTACCCTGTCTCCCACTATCTTTTACTGCTCTCCCCCAATACTACAATTTTTGCTGGTCGTATGATTTTTACATTGTCACTAGTTATTACATTTAGATTTGGTTGACTACTTTAATCATCACATTTTTTAAAATCTTAGTTCTATCATTAAATGAATTCAATTGCCAGTTCTTTTGCTTTTATTTTCCTGATTGTGTCTTGGATTCATGGGGTCAAGAATTCGGAATGCCTGTGCATTCAAAACTGTTATTCAGTGGTCTTACTGCTTGAAGGAATGCCTGGCTGGGTATACATTCTTGGCTTATACTTTATTTGCTTAAGTATTTTAAGTATGTCGAAGCAGTAACATATGGATTAGTGGCATAGAGTATTACTGTGAAGAAATACATGGCTAGTTTAATGCATTTCCTTCTTACAGATGACTTGATTTCTTTTTCTTTTTGCCTAATTACTTAGTCTGTGTAGTGTTACTATAAAGTGCTACCTGAGGCTGGGTAATTTACAGAGGTTTATTTGGCTCACAGTTCTACAGGCTGTACAAGAAGCATGGTGTCAGCATCTGCTTCTGGTGAGGGCCCCAGGAAGCTTCCACTCATGGCAGAAAGCGTAGTGGAGCTGGCATGTGCGGAGATCACAGGGTGAGAGAGCAAGCAAGAGAGTTGCAGGGAGGTGCCTGACTCTTCTAACAACCAGCTCCTGGGCAGCTAACAGAGTGAGAACTCACTCCCTAGGGAGGGCATTAAGCTATTCATGAGATTCCAACCTGAATCGAATGTCAGCATGAGGCTTGGAGGGATTAAATATACAAACCATAACCCTAGCCCAAGGGTTGTTCTTTATCGTTAGAGTCAGATTTATTAAGTCCAGTTTTACTAGCACATGCCTGGTTGTTGACTGTTCTGGGTCCATTTTGGAATGGCCTGGGTGCCTCTTCAGGACGTAGATTTAAATCTCCTTGTATTTAGGACATTTTTCTTGAATAATACCTTTAAATATTTGTTTGATTCTATTGCTTGTTTTTATTTTGTTAGGAATTCCTTTTATGCATCTGTTGACTCTCATTTGTCATCCATCCAAACCTATCATTTCCTCCCCATCCTCTTTTTCATTTTCTTTTACCTAAGTTTCAATTTCTAGGCTTTTCTAATCCATTTCTCTACCCCTTTCTGTGGATTCTGCAATACCTATTCTGTCTTATGCTCATTTAAACTTCATCTTCATTTCTGTGGCTTTTTTCCCCTAAGTATTTCTTTTCTGATCTCTTCTAGCTCATATTCTGCCTTTTCTTTTTTTCTATTTTTTCCTTGAGTTCTCATGTTTGTGCTCTGTGGTGCATCCCTCCCTCCCTTCCATCCTCCTCCCTCTCTCTCTCTCTTTCGAGGTGATTGCCTCATTAAGTTTTAAAAAATGACAAAATTTTGGTCACAGCTTTCGTCTGCTCACTAGCAACATTCTAGGGAGTATTGGTCTATTGGTAAGTTTTATGGCTCTCTTTCGCTTTTTTAATAGAATAACTTTTTATTGCTTTTCCAGTTCCCTTTGTATTACTCATCATTGAGTGAGCTGGGTTTTCCAAGACCAGCTTTCTTGAAGAGATACTATGATATGGAGAAGCTTCCAGGATGGCCTTCCAGGCTTTACAACCCAGAGCCTCTCTCCATCTCTGTTGCACTGGAGAGAGGGATGTTCCTACAAATGTAATCCATCTCTGAGATTTTTTACATGGTCTTGCCTCTGACTCTTTGAGATGACATAAGTCCTGGAGCGCCTCGGTCCTGTTTGCGCACTCAGACTTGCAGTCGTGGACCAGAGCGCGTCCTTCGGGCTGTGTTCTTCACCTTCGTGCTTCTGCTGGTGCTGCTTGGGATCTTCCGTTTCTCTGTGCTCTTTGCCGTTTCTGCACAATCTCAGCTGCCTCTGGCAGACCTTACAGATACTTGGAATTCTGGAGATTATACCTGTCTCCTAGTTCCATGGAAAATGGAGGTCAAAAATTCCATGAAACTTTTTTCATTGTCTTTTTGCTGTTGTTTGATGTCGAGAGGAAAGGAAAAAGTTCTGTTTGTCCATTTCGTTACAGATAAGGAAAGTGGATTCACAAATGTTAAGCAACTTGATCAGTGTCACCCAGCAAAGGGCAGAATGATTTTCAACACTGAGTTTAAAAGTCGGCCAGGGGCAGTGGCTCACACCTGTAATATCAGCAACTTGGGAGGCCAAGGCGGTAGGATCGCTTGAAGCCAAGGAGTTCAGGACTAGCCTGGTCAATATAGCAAAACCTTGTTTTTACAAAAAGTGGAAAAAAAAAAAAAAGCCAAATGTGGCATGCACCTGTGGTCCCAGCTACTTGGGACCTGAGGCTGCAGTGAGCTATGATTGTGCCACTGCTCTCCAGCCTGGGTGGCAGCACGAGGCCATCTCTAAAAAAAAGAAAAGCTCATGCTCTTTCACTGTCCCATGGTGTTTCTTCAATGCTGGAGATACAGTCACAGTGGAAGGCAGTTATGGAGTCAAAGCAACTTTAGTCTTACTGGGTATTTGTTATAGAGGGAGATGTATTTGAGTAGCAAGTTATGGTTATAGAAAATTATTGTGCCTTCAGTTAAGAACTTTATGATCACCTACAGCTTCAAGTACCGCTTTTCGCTTCTCTTTCCCTTCTCCTTCCTTCTGTGACCTCGAAAGGAGACTGTATATAGGTCAACACGCTCTCTATTCTCATCTGCTGCCTAGCTCACAACTTCTCTGAATGCAACTCGTGCTTCATATCATCCACCATGTTTCCCTTCTATTCTGTCTCGATTTTTCTTTTTCAGAATGGCACCCACTGCTATATGTTCTCCCCTGTTTTGTTTAAGGCGTCCTCCAGTAACACTGTTCTCTGGAGGTCAGGGATGAGTGGGTAAAATCAGATATCTTTTCTGTCCAGGTTCCCAAGTTGCTAGTGGCTGAGCTTCCTGAAACAGAGACCTGGAAACAGTTCCTGTTGTTGTTGACTCTGACAGGATCCTCAGCTCTGACCATTGCTGTGCCCTTCTTCAGGGGAGCGTTGGTGGATTTGTTTGTGAATGTGTCTGAGAGTGTAAAGGTTACTATCACACATATGTTTACTCGGTAAAGATAAGGTTCTGGTGAAAATAGAATCGAACTGTGCCCCGTCCTCTGTCTTTGCATTTCTGTGAAGAACACAGTTTAGTTTTTAAAAATCACTGGTGGTGGCCCTCTGTATGAAAAAATAAGGCTTACTTCTTGACACTTAAGGTCAAACTTAATTGTTGGAACATGTGAGTCCCGTTTACAAATTCTGGCTCATGTGTTTTTTTGTTTGTGTTTAGCTGGGTAGATTTGTGGGAGACTCAGGGTGCAGAAGGGAGGGAGAAGATGACGCTGTTTTAAAATGATGCTTTCCACTGGTCGTTTCCTCTAAAGAAGACAACGGTGAGTCCAGGGGACCTTTTATTTGTTTTCCTGCTTAGGGATGGAAGGAGGGAAAAGACAATTTCTTTAAAAAAATTTATAAAATGTTTTGCACTTTTTAAATGCTTAATTTATATCTGTGACATGGAATTTGAGCAAAGTGGCCACGTATTTTGGTAGGGAAAAAGGAGGCATCTGATAGTTTTATTTTCCATATTTTAGGGACTACTTTCCATTGCAGCTTGAGAATGGTTTTCACTGATTAAAATAATGGCTTTTCAAAAATTAATGTGTTATATAGTGAGCACATGATCTTTTTAAATGTTATCCTTCTGTAGTATCACTCCCTTTTTTTTTTTTTTTTTTTTTTTTTGAGATGGAATCTTGCTCTGTTGCCAGGCTGAAGTGAAGTGGTGGGATCTCGGCTCACTGCAAGCTCCGCCTCCTGGGTTCAAGCGATTCTCCTGCCTCAGCCTCCCGAGTAGCTGGGACTACAGGCACCTGCCATCACGTCCTGCTATTTTTTGTATTTTTAGTAGAGACGGGGTTTCACCATGTTGGCCAGGATGGTCTCAATCTCTTGACCTTGTGATCTGCCCACCTTGGCCTCCCGAAGTGCTGGTATTACAGGCGTGAGCCACTGCACCCGGCCATATCACTACTTAAGCTTTATGTCCTTTTGATATGTAAAGACAAAAAGTTAACATAAAAACATAAACAAGAACTTTATACAGCCAGAAAAGGTACAGTGTAATGCTGATGTTTTTGCTTTAAGTAATAAAATAAAACTTATTTTTTTAATTATAGAGATGGTAGTAAAATACTATCGGGAACAGTTTGAAAAGAGAATAATTTTTAAAAGGAGATAAGAATTGATCAGTCTAGATCAACCTAGAGGTACCATTGTTAATGTTTTCTTCTTATTGTAGTTAAATATATATAACATTAAAATTTACAGTTTTAGTAATTATTAAGTATACAGTGTCATGACAATACGTAAACTAACATTATTGTGCAACCATTATCACTATCTATCTTCAGAACTTTTTCTTCTTTTTAAACTGAAATTTCATATCCATTAAACACTAAACCCTGGTTTTGCCCCCTTACCAGCCCTGGCAACTGCCATTCTACTTTCTATGAATTTGATTAGGAACCTTGTACATGAAATTATTTGTCCTTTTGTGACTGGCTTATTTCACTGAGCATAATGTTCATTTATGATGTAGCACGCATCAGAATTTCCTTCCTTTTTAAGGCTGAATGAAAACTGACTGTATGTAGATGCCACATTTTGTTTATCCCTTCATCCACTGGTGAACACTTGGGATGTTTCTGCCTTTGGGCTACTGTGAATCATGCTGCTATGAACATCGATGTACCCATGTCTGTTCGAGTCCCTGCTTTCAGTTCTTTTGAGTATAGCTCCAGAAGTGGACTTGCTGGCATATATCGTAATTCTGTGTTTAACACAGAAGACAGAATTTCCATACTGTCTTCCACAGGGGCTGCGCCATTTTACATTCCTACCAGCAATTCATGCGGTTTCGATTTTTCCACATTCTTGCTAACTTTCTGTTTTCTTTAAGTAGCCAACTTAATGTGTTTTTGATTTGCATTTCCCTAGTGATTTGTGATGTTGAGCACCTTTTCATGTGCTTATTGGTCGTTTGTGTATCTTCTTTGGAGAAATGTCTATTCAAGTCCTTTGCTCATATTTTGTTTGGGTCTTGCTGCTGTTGAGCTTTAGTAGTTCTTTATCAATTCTGAATATTAAACCATAATCAGATACATGATTTGAAGATATTTTCTCCCATTCTACAGGATGTCTTTTCACTTTCTTCATATGTCTTTGGATGCTCAAAATTTCTTAATTTTGATGAAGCTCAGTTTCTCTATTTTTTCTTTTTTTGCCTGTGCTTTCAGTGTCATAGCAAAGAAATTATTTCCATATCCAGGGTTATAAAGCTTTCCGCCTTTTTTTTCTCCTAAGGGTTTTATAATTTTAGCTTTCGTGTCTAGGTTTTTCATCCATTTTGAGTTAATTTTTATACATGGTGTAGGATAAGGATCCAACTTCATTCTTTTGCGTTTAGATACTCAGTTTTCCCAGCCCGTTTGTTGAATACTATTCTTTCCCATTGAATGGCCCTGACACCCTTGTCAAAAATTGTTGGATCATATCTGTGAAGTTTTATTTTCTGGGCTGTCTATTCTATTCTTTTGGTATATATGTCTATCTTTATGCCAGTATCACACTGTTTTGATTATTGCAGCCTTGTTCTAGCAAGTTTTGAAATCAGGAATTGTGAGTCCTCCAACTTTGTTTTTTTTTCCCCCCTAAAATTGTTTTGGCTGTTCAGGGTCCTTTGATATTTCATACGAATTTTAGAATGGATTTTTCTATTTTGCAAAAAATATTGTTGGAATTTTGATAGGAATTACATTGAATCTGTTGATCACTTCAGGCAGTACTGATATCTTAAAAATATTATTTTCCAGTCCATAAACATGGAATGTC
Organism: Macaca fascicularis; assembly: GCF_037993035.2. NCBI lineage: Eukaryota > Metazoa > Chordata > Mammalia > Primates > Cercopithecidae > Macaca > Macaca fascicularis. Next base: position 81,398,858 of record NC_088392.1, read on the forward strand.
TTTCCATTCATTGGTGTCCTTAATTCTTTCATCAACACTTGTAGTTTTTAGTGCCCAAGTCTTTTCCTTCCTTGGTTAGGTTTATTCCTAAATATTTTATTATTTCTGACACTGTTACAAAAGGAATTATTTTAAAATTTCCTTTTAGGATTTTTCACTGTTAGTGTATAATAATGCAACTGATATTTGCATGTTGATTTTGTTTGTGGCAGCCTTGTTTATGTTTTATGTTCCTTAGGTCTAAAACTTTTTTTAAAAAAGGGAATCTTTAGGGTTTTCTACATAGAAGATCATGTCATCTGTGAACAGAGATAACTTTACTTTGTTCTTTCCAATTTGGATGTCTTTTATTTCTTTTTCTTGCCTGATTGCTCTGGCTAGGACATGTACTGTGTTGAACAGATATGACAAAAGTGGACTTTCTTGTCTTATTCCTAATCTCAGAGAAAATGTTTTTAGTCTTTCTCTTTTGAGTATGGTGTTGTGAATTTTTCATTCATGGCCTTCATTATGTTGAGGTAATTTTCTTTTAGTCCTAGTTTATTGAATGTTTTTTAAAAAATCATGAATGGTGTTGAATTTTGTCAAATGATTTTCTGCATCAATTGAGATGATCACATGGTGTTTGTTCTTCATTCTGTTAATGTGATACATTACGTTGATTTTCACATGTTGAACTCCTTGCATTCCAAGAATAAATTTTCCTTGATCATGTTGTATAATCCTTTTAATATGCTGCTGAGTTTGGTTTGCTAGGATTTAGTTGGGGATTTTTGTATTAATATTAATAAGGAATATTGACTTGAAGTTTTCTTATAATGTCTTGGTCTAGCTTTGGTATCAGGGTAATGCTGGTCTCAGAATAAGTTAGAAAATGTTCCTTCCTCTTCAGTTTTTCAGAATAGTTTGAGAAGAATTATGTTAATCCTTCTTAAGTGTCTGGAAGAAGTCACCAGTGGGGACACCTTGTCCTTGTTTTTTCTTTCATGGGAGGCTTTGATTACTGATTCAGTCCCTTTACTAGTTAAGGTCTATTCAGGTGTTCTGTTTCTTCATGATTCAGTCTTTTTTTTTTTTTTGAGGTGGAGTCTGGCTCTGTCGCCCAGACTGGAGTGCAGTGGCATGATCTCGGCTCACTGCAACCTCCACCTCCCGGGTTCAAGTGATTCTCCTGCCTCAGCCTCCCGAGTAGCTGGGACTACAGGCATGCACCACCACGCCCAGCTAATGTTTGTATTTTTAGTAGAGATGGGTTTTCATCATGTAAGCCAGGATGGTCTTGATCTCTTTGACCTCGTGATCCATCCGCCTTGGCCTCCTAAAGTGCAGGGATTACAGGCATGAGCCACTGCTCCCAGCCATGATTCAGTCTTGATAGGCTGTGTGTTTCTAGGAATTTGTTCATTTCATTTAGATATAAAACTTGTTGACATGAGATTGTTCATGGTACTGTCTTTTATTTCTGTAAAATTGGTGTCATATCCCCACATGAATTTCTGATTTCAGTAATTTGAATCTTGTTTTTAGTCAGTCTAGCTAAAGGTTTGACTTTTTAAAATCTTTTCTAAAAACAGCTCTTGGTTTGGTTGATATTCTTTTTTTTTTTTTTGAGACAGAGTTTCACTGTTGTTGCCTAGGCTGGAGTGCAGTGGCACAATTTCAGCTCACCGCAATCTCTGCCTCCCGAGTTCAAGCAATTCTCCTGCCTCAGCTTCCCGAGTAGCTGGGATTACAGGCATGCTCCACCACCCTGGCTAATTTTGTATTTTTACTAGAGACGGAATTTCTCCAAGTTGGTCAGGCTGGTCTTGAACTCCCGACCTCAGGTGATTCGCCCGCCTCGGCCTCCCAAAGTGCTGGGATTACAGGTGTAAGCCACTGCGCCCGGCTGGTTTAGTTGATTTTCTACATTCAGTTTAGCTCTATTCTAATTTTCACTATTTCCTTTTTTCTGCTAGCTTTGAGTTTAATTTGTTCTTTTTCTAGTTCTTTAACGTGTGAAGTTAGGTTGTTGATTTGAGATCTTTCTTCTTTTTAATATAAATATTTCTAGCTGTAAATTTCCCTCTTAGCATGGCTTTTCCTGCATTTCATAAGTTTTGGTATGTATGTTTTCATTTTCATTTGTCTCAAAATATTGTCTAATACCCTTGTGATTTCTTTTTTGAGCCATTGGTTGTTTTAGAGTGTATTGTTTAGTTTCCACAGATTTGTAAATTTTCCAGTTTTTTTTTTTTGGTATTGCTTTCATTCCATTGTGATTGGAAAGATAACTTTGTATTATTTCAGTATTTTTTATTTATCCAGACTTGTTTTGTGGCTTACCAAATGGTTTATCCTGGAGAATGCTCCATGTGCACTTGAGGAAAATGTCTTCTGCACATATATTTTTGTGTGATGGGGTTCTGTATGTATCTGTTAGGTTATAATTGTTCTATAGGTCTATACTGTAGTTCAAATCCTCTATTTGATTTTTTGTCTAGTTTGAATCTGTTATTCAAAGTAGGATATTGAAGTCTCTGTCATTGGAAAGCTCTCTAATTTTCTGTCTTTCAATCGTGTCCATATACCCTTAGATATTTTTGAGCTCTCATGTTTGGTCTCTATGTTTATAATTGTTACAACTTCTTATATTAACCATTTTATCAATATATAATATTCTTTTTTGTCCCTTATAATAGTTTTTTAACTTAATGTCCATTTTGCCTAATATTAGTATAGCCACCACTGCTCTCTTTTCATTACTATTGGCATGGAATATTACAAATAGTATTTTCCATACTTTCACTTTCAACCTGTATGTATCCTTAGAACCAAAGTTGGTCTCTTTTAGACAAAATATAGTTGGATTCTTTTTTTATGTTTTATTCCATTCTACCAACCTACAACTTTTGATTAGGGAGTTTAATCTGTTTATATTTAATATAATTATGGGTAGGGAAGGATTTATTTTGGTCATCGTTAGTTGTTTTCTGTTTTTCTTATAGCTTTTTTGTTTTTCATATCGTCCATTACTTTCTTAGTGCTAAGTGGATTTTTCTGTAATGACATGTTTTGATTCCCTCCTCGTGTACTTTTGTGTATAGTCTATAGATTTCTTTTGTTGTTACCTTGAGCATTACACATAATTTCCTAAATCTGTTGTTTCTTAAAGCAATAGATTTTAAATTAATATCAATTTAACATGAATGTCATACAAAAACTACTTTCACAGCTCCATCCCCTACTGTTATTGTTGTCATAGATTATGTCTTCGTATATTGTGTGTCCATTAACATGCACTTATGATTCTTTCATGCATTTGTCTTTTAAGTCCGTTGGAATAATAGAAAGTGGAGTTACAGACCAAAATTACAATAACCCTGGTTTTTATATTTGTCCATGTATTTACTTTTACCAGAGAACTTTGTATTTCCATGTGGCTCCAAGTTACTGTCTAGTGTCCTTTCATTTCCATACCCTTTAGCATTTCTTGTAGGGTATGTTTGGTGGTAATGAACTCTCTCAGCTTTTGTGGATCTGAGAATATCTTAATTTGTCCTTCTTTTTTATCTTATTTTGCTTTAAGTTCTGGGATACAAGTGTAGAATGTGTAGGTTGGTTACGTAGGTTTACATGTGCCATGGTGGTTTGCTGCACCTATCAACCTGTCATCTAGGTTTTAAGTCCTGCATGCATTGGCTATTTGTCCTAATGCTCCCCTTCCCCTCGCCCCCCCACACCTCAGCTGGCCCCAGTGTGTGTTGATCCTCTCCCTGTGTCCATGTGTTCTCACTGCTCAACACCCACTTACGAGTGAGAACATGCAGTTTGGTTTTCTGTTCCTGTGTTAGTGAGACACGGTGACAATGTGCTAGCAGCCCTCACTCTCGGCGCCTCCTTAGCCTCGCGTTCACTCTGGCTGCGGTTGAGGAGCCCTTCAGCCCGCCGCTGTGCTGGAGGAGCCCCTCTCTGGGCTGGCCCAGGCTGGAGCCGCTCCCTCTGCTTGCCGGGAGGTGTGGAGGGAGAGGCACAGGCGGGAACCTGCCAGCGCGAGTTCCGGGTGGGCGTGGGCTCCGCAGGCCCTTCAGAGCGGCTGGCGCCCCCGGCCTCGGGCAGTGAGGGGCTTAGCATCGGGGCCAGCAGCCGCAGAGGGTGCGCTGGGTCCCCCAGCAGTGCTGGCTCGTCTCCCTGCGCTCATATTCTCCCCGGGCCTCAGCTGCCTCCCTGCGGGGCAGGGCTCGGGATCTGCAGCCCGCCATGCCCGAGCCTCCCCTCCCCACCCGCCCTGGGCTCCTGCGCGGCCCAAGCCTCCCCAGCGAACGCCGCCGCCTGCCCCGCAGCGCCGGGTCCCATCGAGGGCCCAAGGGCTGAGGAGTGCGGGCGCACCACGCGGGACTGGTGGGCAGCTCCGCCTGCGGCCCTGGTGCTGGATCCACTAGGTGAAGCCAGCTGGGCTCCCGAGTCTAGTAGGGACTTGAAGAATCTTTCTGCCCAGCTCAGGGATTGTAAATACACCCATCAGTACTCTGTGTCTGGCTAACCTAGTGGGGACTTGGAGAACTTTTCTATCTAGCGCTCTGGGTCTAGCTAAAGGATTGTAAACTGCACGGATCAGCACTCTGTCTAGCTCAGGGTTTGTAAATACACCAATCAGTACTCTGTATCTAGCCAACCTAGTGTGGACTTGGAGAACTTTTCTATCTAGCACTCTGGGTCTAGCTAAAGGATTGTAAATACACCAATCAGCACTCTGTCAAAACGGATCAATCAGCTCTCTGTAAAATAGGCCAATCAGCAGGATGTGGGTGGGGTCAGATAAGGGAATAAAAGCAGGCTGCCCAAGCCAGCCAGGGGCAAGCTGCTGGGGTGCCCTTCCATAGTGGGGAGGGTTCGTTCTTTTGCTCTTTGCAATAAATCTTGCTGCTGCTCACTCTTTGGGTCCACGCCACCTTAATGAGCTGTGAACACTCACTGCGAAGATCTGCAGCTTCACTCCTGAGGCCAGAGAGACCACGAACCCACCGGAAGGAAGAAACTCCAAACACCTCTGAACATCTGAAGGAACAGACTCCGGACACACCATCTTTAAAAAGTGTATCACTCACCGCAAGGGTCTGCAGCTTCATTCTTTAAGTCAGTGAGACCAAGAACCCACCAATTCTGGACACATTAGTTTGCTGTGGATGATGGCTTCCAGCTTCATCCATATCTCTGCAAAGGACATGGTCTCATTCCTTTTTATGGCTGCATAGTATTCCATGGTGTATTTGTACCACATTTTCTCTATCCAGTCTATCATTGATGGGCATTTGGGTTGGTTCCATGTCTTTTCTATTGTAAATAGTGCTGCAATAAACATACAGCATGTGTCTTTATAGTAGAATGATTTATATATATTTTTTGTTATATACCCAGTAATGGGATTGCTGGGTCAAATGGTATTTCTGGTTCTAGATCCTTGAGGAATCGCCACACTGTCTTCCACATTGTCGAACTAATTTACATTTCCCCCAACAGTGTAAAAGCATTCTTACTTCTCCATAGTCTCACCATTATCTTATTGTTTCTTGAGTGTTTAATAATCGTCATTCGGCCGGGCGCGGTGGCTCAAGCCTGTAATCCCAGCACTTTGGGAGGCCCAGACGGGTGGATCACGAGGTCAGGAGATCGAGACCATCCTGGCTAACACGGTGAAACCCCGTCTCTACTAAAAAATACAAAAAACTAGCCGGGCGAGGTGGCGGGTGCCTGTAGTCCCAGCTACTCGGGAGGCTGAGGCAGGAGAATGGCGTGAACCCGGGAGGCGGAGCTTGCAGTGAGCTGAGATCCGGCCACTGCACTCCAGCCTGGGCAACAGAGCGAGACTCCGTCTCAAAAAAAAAAAAACAAAAAAAATCGTCATTCTGACTGGTGTGACATGGTATCTCATTATGGTTTTGGTTTGCATTTCTTTAATGATCAGTGATGATGAGCGGTGTTTCATATGTTTGTTGGCCACATAAATTTCTTCTTTTGAGAAGTATCTGTTCATATTCTTTGCCTACTTTTTGATGGGGGTATTGGTTTCTTTCTTGTAAATTTGTTTAAGTCCCTTATTGATTCTGGATATTAAACCTTTGTCAGATGGGTAGATTGCAAAAGTTATCTTCTGTTCTGTAGTTTGCCTGTTCACCCTGACGTGATAGTTTCTTTTTTTTTTTTTTTTTTTTTTGAGACAGACTCTCGCTCTGTCGCCCAGGCTGGAGTGCAGTGGCCGGATCTCAGCTCACTGCAAGCTCCGCCTCCCGGGTTTATGCCATTCTCCTGCCTCAGCCTCCCAAGTAGCTGGGACTACAGGCGCCCGCCACCTCACCCGGCTAGTCTTTTTGTATTTTTTAGTAGAGACAGGGTTTCACCGTGTTAGCCAGGATGGTCTCGATCTCCTGACCTCGTGATCTGCCCGTCTCGGCCTCCCAAAGTGCTGGGATTACAGGCTTGAGCCACCGCGCCCGGCCTGATAGTTTCTTTTGCTCAGCAGAAGCTCTTTAGTTTAATTAGATCCCATTTGTCAATTTTGGCTGTTGTTGCAATTGCTTTTGGCATTTTTGTCATGAAGTCTTTGCCCATGCCTGTGTGATTGCCTAGGTTTTCTTCTAGGGTTTTTATGGTTTTGGGTTTTACATTTAAGTCTTTTTTTTAAAATTATTTTTTATTATGATACTTTAAGTTCTAGGGTACATGTGCATAACGTGCAGGTTTGTTACATATGTATACTTGTGCCATGTTGCTGTGATGCACCCATCAACTCGTCAGCACCCATTAACTCGTCATTTCCATCAGGTGTAACTACATTTAAGTCTTTAATCTATCTTGAGTTAATTTTTGTATAAGACGTAAGGAAGGTGTCCAGTTTGTTTTCTGCATATGGCTAGCCAGTTTTCCCAGCACAGTTTATTAAATAGGGAATGCTTTCCCCATTGCTTGTTTTTGTACAGTTTGTTGAGGAGAAGATGGCTGTAGATGTGTGGCGTTATTTCTGAGGTCTCTATTCTGTTCCATTGGTCTATATGTTTTGGTACCAGCACCATGCTGTTTTGGTTAATGCAGCCTTGTAGTGTAGTTTGAAGTCAGGTAGTGTGATGCCTCCAACTTTGTTCTTTTAGCTTAGGTTTGTCTTGGCTATACAGGATCTTTTTTGGTTCCATATGAAATTTAAAGTCATTTTTTATAATTCTGTGAAGAATGTCAGTGGTAGTTTGATGGGAATAATATTGAACCTATAAATTACTTTGGGCAGTATGGCCATTTTCATGATACTGATTCTATCCATGAAGATGGAATGTTTTACCATTTATTTGTGTCCTCTCTTACTTCCTTGAGCAATGGTTTGTATTTCTCTTTGACGAAGTCCTTCACATCCCTTGTTAGCTGTATTCCTAGGCATTTTATTCTCTTTGTAGCAATTGTGAATGGGAGTTCATTTGCGATTTGGCTCTCTGCTTGTCTATTGTTGGTGTATAGGAATGCTTGTGATTTTTGTACATTGATTTTATATTCTGAGACTTTGCTGAAGTTGCTTAACAGCTTAATAAGTTTTTGGGCTGAGATGATGAGGTTTTCTAAATACAGAATCATGTTGTCTTCAGTTGAATCCCTGAATAGACCCATAACAAGTTCTGAAATTGAGGAATTAATATCCTACTAACCAAAAACCCCAGGACCAGACGGATTCACAGCCGAATTCTACCAGAGATACAAAGAGGAGCTGGTAGCATTCCTTCTGAAACTATTTCAAACAATTGAGAAGGAGGGACTCCTCCTTAACTCATTTTATGAGGCCAGCATCATCCTGATGCCAAAACCTGGCAGAGACACAACAAAAAAAGTCAAAACTTGAGGTCAGTATCCCTGATGAACATTAACGTGAACATTTTCAATAAAATACTGGCAAACCGAATCTAGCAGCACATCAAAAAGCTGATCCACCATGATCAAGTCAGCTTCATCCCTGGGACACAAGTCTGGTTCAACATATGCAAATCAGTAAACGTAATCCATCACATAAACAGAACCAATGACAAAAACCACATCATCGTCTCAATAGATACAGAAAAGGCCTTTGATAAAATTCAACATCGCTTCGTGCTAAAAACTCTCAATAAACTGTGTATTGATGTAACATATCTCAAAATAAATAAGTATTTATGACAAACCCCAGCCAATATCATACTGCATTGGCAAAAGCTGGAAGCATTCCCTTTGAAAGCTGGCACAAGACAAGGATGCCCTGTCTCACCACTGCTATTCAACATAGTATTGGAAGTTCTGGCCAGGGCAATCAGGCAAGAGAAACAAAGAAAGAGTATTCAAATAGGAATAGAGGACGTTAATTTGTCTCATTTTTAGTTCGAGTTTTGGAACATACAGAATTCTTGGCTGACAGGTTGTTTTTGTTTGTTTTGTTTTTCCCTTTCAGCAGTTTAAATATATCCTCACATTGCCTTTGGGCTCCCAGGTTTCTGCTGAACAATGTGCTGATAATCGTACTGGATATCTTTTGTATATGATGCTTCACTTCTCTCAATACTTAAACGATTCTGTCTTTTGACAGTTTGAATATGTCTTGGTGTGGGTCTCTTTAGTTTTATCCTACTTTGAGTTGTTGAATTTCTTGGATTTGTCAATTTATGTATTTTCTCAAAGTTGAGAAATTTTCTGCTGTTATTTCTTCAAATAATATCTTCCTCTTTCTCTCTTCTCCTTCTGCAACTCCTATAACATGTATATTTGTTCCCTTGCTTGTACCTCATAAGCCTCTTAGGCTCTGTTCACTTTTCTTCATTCTTTTTTCTTTCTGCCTCTCAGATTCAGTAGTTTTAAATGACCTGTCTTTAGATTTTCTTATTCTTTCTTTTACCTGTTTGAGTTTGCTGTTGAGCTCCTGTAATATATTTTTGAAAATATAGTAGCATTTTTCATTTAGTTGTTGTGTTTTTCAGGTCTAGAATTTCTGTTTGGTTCCATTTTATAATTTCTGTCTCTTTGCCATTATTCTCATTTTGTTGTTAAATCATTTTCCTGATTTTCTTTACTTCTTAGTCCATTTTTCCTCTAGCTCTTTGAGCATATTTAAGACTCCTTGTAAAATCTTTGTCTAGTACATCCAGTGCCTATGTTTCTTCGGGGATAGTTTCCACTGCTTTATTTTCTTCATTTCAATAGGCCATGTTTTTCTCTTTTGTCTTTTGTATGTTGTGTGCTTTTTTAAAATGGAAAATTAGGCATTTGAAAAAAAATAACCACTTCCTTCTGTCTTTCTAGAATAGCTTTGTGTTGGGAAGGACCTTTGGGATCAGCTGTGCTTTGTTAACAAGCTGAGCTTTGGGATAGCTCACTATGAAGTGAAGGCTTAAGGCCTTGCTAGGACCTTTTCTGGGTATGTGTCTTATCTGGGCCTGTGTGTATGCTTTTCAATTCCCAGTACAGATGGTAGCTTTTAATTTTCTTAATTTCCCCAAGACTATCACCGTGGCTGCTGGACCTTATGTATTCTGTTGTATTCCTCTGCCTGTAGTCTCTTGCCCTAGGTGTCTGTGGGTCTGTATTCTTACCGTAGCTCTCACTGTTGCTTCCTGCTTCTTGTGCCCTTACCTAGCCTGGGAGCCAAGCTGTGGTGGTTTTTGCCTTCTGAGCTCCGAGTTAGGCAATGCAGAGACCACTCCTCAGGCAGTCCTCAGACAGGTTAAAATGTTGCAAATTAGGTCTGCTCTACTTCTTTCAGAGGGAGGAAATTGGAAACTTTGGCCACTGCTTCCTCCAGCCCAAGGCTACACCAGGCTGGGAAGCAGGGGAAAGAAGAGTGAATAAAAATGAAATGAAATTACAGACATTTTGAATGTGGCTTCTTCAGTAGGCATTTGCTCAATGACTGTAGAACTTTGTTTTCCAGCTCTTTAATAAAGTTAATGTGGCTAGTCTCTAGTTATTTTTCTTCAATTTTTCTTTGAGTGAATGAGGGCCTGGAGCCTCCTGGTCTGCTGTTTTGCTGATGTCACTCCTCCAGATAATATTCTTTTATTTTTCCTGGTTGATACAACAGTGATTTAACTCACAGGATTAAAATGTTTAGAGCTTTAGCTGGACATGGTGGTGCACACCTGTAGTCCCAGCTGCTTGGGAAGTTGAGGTGGGATGATCGCTTAAGCCCAAGAGTTCGAGGCTGTAGTGTGCCGTGTTTGCACCTGTGAATAGCCATTGCACCCCAGCCTTGGCAATATAGCACGACCCAGTCTCTAAAAAAAGAAATAAGAAAAAGCTTAGCGTTTAATTTCTTCAAGTACTTTGCAGAATGTAATAAGAATGGTCAATTTTATGCTAAAATTTATCATATGGAAGTTCTTATTGTGCTGATTTAGTTGCAGCACAACTTTTTATTATGAAAAGGAATTTACTCTGAAATGGTGAGATTTTGGGGCCATTTCCCCAACATGAAATGGATATAATGGCAAATGTTCTTTTATTGCTGTTGGGTGCATACTCTTGCACATTCTGTAATTTTGACTTAGGCTACTGTGATTAGAAATTACATCATTCGGCCGGGCACGGTGGCTCACGCCTGTAATCCCAGCACTTTGGGAGGCCGAGGCGGGCGGATCACAAGGTCAGGAGATCGAGACCACGGTGAAACCCCGTCTCTACTAAAAATACAAAAAATTAGCCGGGCGCGGTGGCGGGCGCCTGTAGTCCCAGCTACTCAGGAGGCTGAGGCAGGAGAATGGCATAAACCCAGGAGGCGGAGCTTGCAGTGAGCCGAGATCGCGCCACTGCACTCCAGCCTGGGCGACAGAGCGAGACTCCGTCTCAAAAAAAAAAAAAAAAAAAAAAGAAATTACATCATTCATGTGATGGAAAAATGTAGAGAAGTAGAGGCAGTCTGAACTAAATTACTGCTCCATGAAACCAAAGGGGCCTGAGATGACTTAGACACCATCCTTCTTGAGGATAGGGAGTGAATCGATGGTCGATCAGCTGAGCCTTCTGGTGGTGTGATTCAGACATTATTTAGCTGGGGTTCTGAACCCTGGATCCATGGATGGAGTTAAACTTTCTTTTAAAATATATTCCCAAATCATTTCACAGAGATTTATTCTCATTTTACTTAATGTGCAGTTTGGTCGGCACTGAGGGGAAGGGCTTGTGCTGTTCGATGAAGACAGATGTGCTGTAACCGTTCGTTGAGTCCTCTGGCAGCTTAGGGTGGACCTTGTGCCCCAAGGCTGTCTCCAGTGTCACCAACACCCATCTTCAAGGAGGTTCTGCTCTGAAACCTGTTGTCAACACAGAGGTTCCAATTTGATTTAATTAGATGCCTGAAAGGGAAATGAATGGAGAGAGGTGCTTGTTTCCACCCCATTTCTATGCCCGTTTGACATGTTGGTCATAAACAGGATTGATGGGCAGATTCAAGTTGTTGGACTGTCACACTGCGGCAAAGATGCCTGGTGCGGTGTTGCAGAGGACCTTTCAGATGAGGCGTGTGCTCCTGTACTTTAGTCTATGTTGTTTTGTTTTTATGACATTTAATCAGATCTTACCAATTTTTAAAATCCAAGCTTGGAGTGAAACTTTGGCACCCTGACAGTGCTTAAAACTTAGGAAGACTGGAGGAATTGATGCACGTGGGGAAGCAGGAAGAGGCCAATTTTATCTTTCCATCTGGATAACTTGGTCAATTCCTGCTATGCTGTTGAACTAGCAAGACGGTTAGGACCCTTTACTCTTTGTCCTTTCTGAGGAGTTTCTATCATAAGCCAATGGTAGAACTTGTTATATGAGGAAGTCAGTGGCTCATCCACACAAAGTAATAAAATATTTGGGGACATGCATTTAATGTTTCCAGAAGGGCAAATGCCTAGTTATTATGACTTACTAAGACCTATGCTGTCTGTCAATAATTCTTTTCTGTTATGCTGAAATCACTTTGGTCACTACAAAAGTGACTCTTCATTTCCAAGAGTCTGTTTATTTTCTGAAAGGCAGTCTCACTCTGTTTCCCAGGCTGAAGTGCGGTGGTGCGATTACAGCTCACTGCAGCCTCAAGCTCCTGGGCTCAAGGGATCCTCCCACCTTAGTGTCCAGAGTAGCTGGAACTGCATGCACGTGCTACCATGCCTGACTAATTAAAAAAAAAAATTGTAGAGACAGAGTCTTGCTTTGTTGTCCAGCCTGGTCTTGAACTCCTGGCCTCAAGTGATCCTCCTACTTTGGCCTCCCAAAGTTCTAGGATTAAGGCATGAGCCTCCATGCTTGGCCTCCAAGAGTCTTAAGTTGGGTTTTCTAGAAGCAGAGCCTGAGATCACAGTCCAGTTTCAGTGAGTTATTGAGGCCATTTTAATAGGAGCTGGGGATTGAGGAATGTGGGATGGGGCAGTGGAGGGAGGAGTTGAAGCAAGTGAGCAGACTCAGCCAGGCTCCTGCTTCAGCGCAATCCCATGAGGCCTTCAGAGCGTGAATTGCTCTATTGACTTGGTCCCACTTTGAGAAATACCCAGTACTGGGCACTATTGGCTCCTGGCTGCCTGAGAGTACCGGGGTCTGGGGCAGGCCACTGGGCATGACCTCGGTCGGGAGGAGGCTCCCATCCACCCAAGGGGAATCTGCTTGGAAGGGTGGCTGTGAGCCTTTGGCAGCAGGCACCCGCAGCTCTTGGGACAGGTGCACTGCCACCGCACCAAGTGTGCAAAGGACCTGGGTAATATAAATGCATCGCTTAAAGCTAGTGTAGCTTATTTGAGAAAAACAACTCTTATTACTTATTTTTAGTATCTATTCTACTTCATCATAAGTCAGATTTAGAAGATGTAGGGCTGTAGAAAGATGAAAAAGTAGGACAAAACTTTTATTTGAAATTTAAAAGATTTTCCCATCTAATTAAAAGTTTTACCTTTTTATTGTAAAATAAGATACAGGTACAGAAAAGATAGGAAGCAAATACATAGTTTAGTGAATTATTTTAGACAGTCTCCCCTGGAACCACCACTCAAGTCAGGAGCTAGAAATGTGCCGCCCCCAGGATCCCCTGTGTGCTACCCCTTTCCCATCACACCGTCTTCCTCCCTCCAGTAGCAACCCCTGTCTTGACCTTTCTAATAATGACTTCCTGACATTTCTTTATGGTTTTATCATCCAAGTTTGAGCTGTAGTTTGATCTTCTCTAATTAGAAACACTTGAAATGTCTTTTAGGTCAGGCGCGTTGGCTCACGCCTGTAATCCCAGCACTTTGGGAGGCCAAGGTGGGGGGATCACTTGAGGTCAGGAGTTCAAGACCAGCCTGGCCAACATGGTGAAATCTTGTCTCTAATAAAAATACAAAAATTAGCCAGGTGCGGTGGTGCACGCCTGTAATCCCAGCTACTTGGGAGGCTGAGGCAGGAGAATCTCTTAAATCCAGGAGGTGGAGGTTGCAGTGAGCTGAGGTCGTGACACTGCACTCCAGCCTGGTTGACAGGTTGAGACTCCATCTCAAAACAAACAAACAAAACAACAACAACAACAACAAAAAACTTGATATATCTTTTAAGTTTCCGTTTTTACAGGCAGGCTCTCTACTTCTTTCTTTTCCTTGAAGTTTAATGAATTAATTAGAGATGAGGTCTTGCTCTGTTGTGCAGGCTGGACTCCTGGGCTTAGATGGTCCTTCTGCCTTATCCTCCCAAAGTGTTGGGATTACAGGCATGAGCCCCCACACCCAGCTTACTTGAAATTTATTTCTTATAATGGGTGGTTGGATGCAGGGAAAAAGAAAAAAAAAGGAAGTTTGTTTGTTAAAGACCCTGGACCTGTTGGCCTCTATAGTTTCCTTCACCCTGGATTTTGCTGACTGAAGACTTGTGGTATAATTGAACATGTTCGTCTGTCCTCTGTATTTCCTTTATCTTGGTAGCTGTATTAGGAAGCTTGATCAGAATTTGGTCTTCTTTGGCAGGTGTAGAAGAAGTGGTGTATTTTTTCATCAGGAGATATAATGTGTGCCTGTCCATATTTCTTTTAATGTTATCTTCCTAGTCGCATTCATTCATTGGGGGGTTATAAGATGGGCATCCTACAATTCTGTTATTTTGTTTTTACTTACTAGCTGGAACATTTTTGTAAGAACATGCTTCCCTTCATCTACCATCTGGTTACCCATGGTATATGGCTCATATAAATGGTTGATGTTCCTTTTAGTTACCAAGTTTCCCAGTCATCCTCGAGAGATGACTGATTTTTTACATGTAATTATGAACGCTTGGATTTTAACATAGTTGAGTTTCAACCCATCACAATTATTATTATCATTATTAATACTATTGAAGTTCAAACTATCCTATCCCTGACCAGTGAAATCCTTTTCTGGTTGTTTCCTGAGTCCTTTTGATGTGGCCCTAGTCGTCTTGGATGGCTTCTTCTCAATTGAGTATGACAAGATTTTCCATACTCATCTTGTATATTTTTTACACCAGACCTGGAATCAGCCATTTGTTTCAAGAAACTCTAGTTTTTTTTTTTTTTTTTTTAATGATAAATTACATTTCAAGAGCATAGTCTGCATACTAGGGATATTCACTGACACAAAGTTACTGTTTTTAGGACTTTTTAGTGGACAGAGCCAGGGATGTATGTGTGTATCTATATGCAAATCTATGCATCTATTTATCTATATATCTATTCATTGATATGGATAGGTAGATTATATATGTCTAGATTATTTTATATATATGTAGATTATATATTTTTTTTCACAAGATAAAAGATTTTGTGAATCCCTGTTGATATATCCAGTTCAAACAGAAGATTATTGAGTTTTTCTATATTACATGTATCTCCTTCCATCTATGCTGAGAATGCTGATTTTCAAGGACATGGGGGATGATAGTTAGAAATTTTATTATTACTCATTTGATTTATCCCTAAAACATGATAAATCAAATTTATCCCATTTATCCCTAAAATGGGATAAATCAAATGTACAGAGTTAGATGAAAACTACTAATTCTACCATCACCAAGTGTGATGACTGGAAACAGTTTGTTGCAGAGGAAAGGTGATTCTAACCCTCCTCTTTCTGAAGTTTTTCTGTAATTGATACTTAGAAGACTGGCTTGCCGTATTTCCAGCTGGAAATAATCCATACATATTATTAAAAATCATAATTCAGAAAGATACTGGGTGGCTAGAAAAATCAGTTAACACAAATATGATGAAATTTAACGAAGGTGAAAATTTTCATTCTGAAATTCCATTATGTAATTTCAGGATGGGCGAGTGAAAAGAACTCTGGATGGAGAAAAGAATAGTAGCAAATCAAAACACAACAAAACCCCAGACTGTGATGTACACCAATAATATCAGGCGGCTGAAAACCAGCAGAATCCCACCCCTGGATTTTCAGGCTGTGTTCCTAGGAGCTTGGTGTTTTCATCAGTGCACGTGGTTACTCCATGGAATCCCGCATTGGTCAGACCAGCCTGTGCTCGGCCTCAGGCTTTGTGCACGAGGACAGGCACTGACACACTATAGGTGGCTCTGAGGCAGGGACTCCAGGGAGCCAAGAATCTGGACATTGTGTCACACAAGAAGCCGCTGAGGAGTTCAGGGATGGAGAGGACTCCGTGGTTGTAAGAGACCTTCAAGTAAATGGAGGAGCCTTTCTGTGGAGGAAGGGAGCAGGGTCTTGGCACAGCTCGAAACAATCAGTCTGGGGCCGGTGGGTGCAAGGTACAGGGAAGCGAAACCTCAAGCTGTTGTCAGAAGGTGGTTTCTAACAGCAGGACTTGCCCAACAATGGAATGGGCTGCTTGTCACATGATGCACTTCCCTGGCTTTACCATTGTTTAAGACAACTTGGGAAAAAAGCCATATTCTTACCTGCTAACTCCAATACTCTGCTGTTCCATTTCCTGGGTAATATTAGTAAGGAAGCAGTTTAATTTTTTAATCGCAGAGAGACGTGATTGTGAGCTCATTTTAGGGAGCTTAATTTCCTGGGAATTGTCTCTCACGAATGCCTAGTTAGGAGACACTGCCAGTTGGATTTGGTCTTATCATCACAGAGATGATGAATGATTTGAACGTTGGAGGTGATCGGAAAGATTGCCCCTAAGAAACCAGCTTTCTGGTGACATCTAGATTGAGCACTTCGTGATACAGGCCAGCTGCAGCATTGCAGAGGATTCTCATGCCTCCAACCCGCTTCACCCTCAGAAGACGCTGTTCTTGGCTTGTGTGTTTCCAGGATTCCCTTCCAGCCCACAGGCAGGCCTGAGGCACAATTGGAAATTGATTAGCTTTGTTCCTGGCAATCTTTGGCGTTTGAAATCAGTGTGACTGAGGTGTTCTCAACTTCAGATGGAGCACAGAGACTGAGCTGTAGATGGGCCACGGAGTGGAGAGATGTGAAACTTCAAGCTGTGGCGAACCTTGGAGAACAGTGTGTCTCCTGGGCGAGGGGCAGGCTCGGCCACGTGGGATCTCCACCAAGCTGGCCTTGCCTGGGACCCGGGCCTCTGACCTTCCTGCAGGTCTCGGAGCCACTTTGGAAACAGGTTTATTTTAGGGTCAGACCAAGAATAAAATATCCTGTAGATATTCCCTTCTCAGAAAAGTGCTGTTTGCCCTCAGGGAGCTTGTAGTCGCACGGGGAGTGCAGCGAGATGAGTCCAGGTGAGGAGGTGTGTGGTGTTACAGCGAAGCCGGCAAGGGTAAAGCAGGACTCACCTGCCACGGTCCTGGCTAGTTTTCACTCTCAGTGCTGTTGTGCGTTTTGCCTGGTGACACCTGCTGCCCCTATTACAGATATCAACACTAAAAAAAGTACGACAAAAGATTCCTGGATTTTTAAGTCAGTGGAATTTCCAGGTCATCAATAATAACCATGAATAGTCTTGAAAAGAGCATCAGTAGACATGATCTGGATTTTCCAATTTCTGCCTTCAAATGTACTGGCCATTTACATTTATATGAAAAGATAAGTTGATGTAAGAGAAAATCTCTGGTATCATTTTTCAAAAGGCAAGCAAGGCCACGGAGATGCAGGGCAGTTGGCCACCCTCTCAGACAAGGCTTCTCCCTGGTGTGGAAACGAGTGAGGGAGAGGCGTGGTATGTGCCGCTTTGATGCTACGCAAGTAAGAGGTGACGTGAAGATGAAAATTCCTGGCCCCTGGGAGAATTTCTGGTATTTTTCTGTCCCTTTTCTCCCCACTGATTTCTTTTTTCTCCAGAGGAGGAGGCAAATGAGTGGGAACTGAGTATAAAATGTCCATCCCCTTTGCGTTCAGAATTCAGAATGGCCTTTAAGGTTTGCACCAAATATTTGGGTGTTGCATGTGCATTGTGGTGTCAGCTTGTCGTGGGAGGGAGTGGGGTCAGCAGTACATGCGACATCAGTGCGGAGCCCATCACTCATCAGGAAGACGTCAGCAGGGGTCCTCTCCCTTTTTGACTCAAAATACACTTCTGCAAGTTCCGCCTCCCGGGTTCATGCCATTCTCCCATCTCAGCCTCCCGAGTAGCTGGGACTACAGGTGCCCACACCCGGCTAATTTTTTGTTTTCGTATTTTTAGTAGAGATGGGATTTCACCATGTTAGCCAGGATGGTCTCAATCTCCTGACCTCGTGATCCACCCACCTTGTCTCCTGTCGCTTTAACATACATAACATACCAGCATTTCTGGTGGTGATTTCTAATAAGGGATGTTGGATTTGAAGAGGAGTACATATCTTTCCTTAAAACATTGAGTACTTCTCGTTGCACCTCGCTTTGTTTGGTGGTTCCAGGCCCTCAGTACGGTTCTCCCGATGGGATAACCAAGTTCACCGTGGCCTTGAGCCGGACTTCTCTTGTCCCGTCTGCTGGGAGATGAGAAAGTTCTCTTCCTGGGCCTCTTCATGCCGGTTCTTTCGTTGGCAGGAGCGCGTGTTGTCTTGTAGGGGCCCTGGATTATATCACCGCCACCCACACCCATGCACGTGTTAGGGCTGGAGGTGAGGCCATGCTGAAAGCTGGGAAGGGACAGTTGCAACAGTTTGTAGGATGAGAAATAATGAGTTGCATGTTTTCCGGGAGGGGCCTCTCCATCGTAGCATCATGTCAGCGGCATTCTTGGTGATGTCTGCCCCCAGCCAGCCAGAGCAGGCTTGTGGTAGAGCGAGGTGTGCCTGCTTGGATCTGTTTGCAATGGGGTTTGACAGACAAGGCAAGTCTTGACTGTATGAAGGTTTAATAGAAGCGTCCCTGACATAGGAGGCGAGTGTTGGCTGTACGAAGGTTTGAGGGGAGCGTACACTTGTGATTGTTGCCCATCAAGGTCTGTGGGCAAAGACACACATTTGGAAGGTAACACAAGCAAAGGCACAAGTAAGAGGAGAGAGGCCGTCTTTTACATTTGTCATTGTGCCTTTGTCTCACACACTGAGTGTTCTGTTGAAGCTGGTTGTGGGTTGTGTGAGTTTGTGTAGGAACGTTGGACGGCTGTTCTAGTCTGATAGTCTGTCAGTGTGGACTGAAACCTCTGTTTGTCAGCATGGGAGTGAACTTCGTTCTTTCATATGGTTGTGCCAGCTGACTGTTCCAGTGACCTTATCATTCAGTCTTTTGCAGTCCAAGTAGACCTTGTCAATGGAGTTTTGGAATATGCCTCTCCACGCTGTAGATGGAGGGAACTCACAGACAGGAGACCGAGGTATGAGGTGTAGCAGCCATTTAGGAGTCAGAGCCCGCTAGGGGCGGTTGGATTCCAAAACCTTCGTGCCAGCAGGGCGGCCAGGTGGCCTTCAGGTCACAGTCTCCGTGCTCGGTCGCGGTCTCCGTGCTTAGTCTCCGTGCTCGGTCGTGGTCTCCGTGCTTGGCCGCGGTCTCCATGCTTTAGCTATGCACGTGGACACTTCTAGCTGGACCTTGGTAGAAATGTGAACACATCTTAGAAGATAAATTGAATAAAACAAGTGGAAAATTTAAAAGGCAAATGTAGCAGAAAACAGTTTGATAGATTAATGGTATGGAAACCAATTTAATAGAAATGAGAAGGGAAGACAAAGATGATAAACTAAGTTCTTCTTGAGTGAGAGTTAGTCTTTGGGTTGTGGGCGGGAAGGATCTTTCCGACTCTACGAAAGTTACCCAAGAGGGAGGTGGATTGCTGGACATGAGCTTGTTGGGTCCTTTTATGCCTACAGAGAAGAGCTAAACTGGAAAACTATTTTTTTTTCTTTGCTTGAGATATGAGAGCCCCACTCACCTTTGGGGAAAAATGGATCATATTTCTAACCAGTTCAGTGGTCTGTCTGTAGTTAATCAGGTTAGTCATAAAAATGCCAACCGGCAGCAAAGGCTGAATAATATTAAGAATGTGGAAGTGGGGCCGGCGCAGGGGCTCAGCCTGTGATCCCAGCACTTTGGGAGGCCGAGACGGGCGGATCACAAGGTCAGCAGATCGAGACCATCCTGGCTAACACGGTGAAACCCCGTTTCTGCTAAAAATACAAAAAAACTAGCCGGGCGAGGTGGTGGGTGCCTGTAGTCCCAGCTACTCAGGAGGCTGAGGCAGGAGAATGGCGTGAACTCGGGAGGCGGAGCTTGCGGTGAGCTGAGATCGCGCCACTGCACTCCAGCCTGGGGGACAGAGCGTGACTCCGTCTCAAAACAAAAAAAGGCTGGAGAAGGAGGCGGCTAGGTGGGCAGGCTTCATGTTGTTTCCCTTAATGACGGTCTTCAGGACTGCACCGGGAAAGGGAGAGTGGAAATGCAAACATTTCTCAAGAGTGCAAGGGCGTGTTTTAATTATTCCAGTGCCAAAAGGGGCTTTGTCTAAACAAAGCCAAACCTGTTATGCATCGTGTCGGAGGAGCCTCGGAGTCAGCTTTGAGGACCGTTTTGCATTTTTAACTATCACATTGTCTTTGGATCGGTGTTGGCTTATGACCTTGGGTTTCAGGAACTGTTTTAACAGCTGACAATGATGATGCTGGTTCTTATTTCCATGATAAAACATGTAGTGTCAGGAGGAGTAATGTAATAAAAATAAAATAAATAATGGTTGTGGTCTCACAGATACCTTGAGTCTTTATAATTAGTCGCATTTTTAAAGATGTGAAACATTTTAATGGCCATATTAACAGCACTAGAGCACTCTTCTACTGGAATTGTAAAGTGGCACCACACTTGGCCTTTTGCAGTGCTTGTCAGGTTCAAAAGTCTCTAAATAATGCCATGTACTATGCTTGTTTCTTGTGGCATCTCTGCTAGACTGATCTTGTCAACAGGCTTTAAAGTAGTAAACATACATTTTTAAAGTTTGGTCTTAAGTATACTGAGGTCATAGAAATGTTCTGTTCTAAAGAATAAGTATAATTAGCATAAAACAAGTTTTAATATATATTAAGTGAAAATATCATATAATAGTGTCTGTAACATGATACTGTTTTTGGCAAAAGATATATATGCATAATCGTGTGCTTTCAAGGAGACGTGCCAAGCTACTCACATTGGTTAACTTTGGTCATGGGGTTATGAGTATTAATGTTTTAATTTACTTACCTGTATTTTCCATTTTTTTCCACAGTGAACATTATTGCCATTATTGCTTTTTAAGAAAAATGTTGTATAATGACATGTATTATTTGATTTTTTTTTTAAGAGACTAGGTCTTGCTCTGTCACCCAGGCTGGAGTGCAGTGGTGTGGTCATAGCTCACTGCAGCCTCAAACTCCTGGACTCAAGCCATCTTCCTGCCTCAGCCTCCCGAGTAGCTGGGACTAACAGCGTGTGCCACCACACCTGGCTTATTTCTTAAATTTTTTTTGTAGAGACAGGATCTCACTATATTGTCTAGGCTTGTCTTGAACTCCTGTCCTCAAGCAATCCTCCCACTTCAGCCACTTAAGTAGCTGGGATTACAGGTGCGAGCTGCCACACCCAGCTCTATTATTTGATTTTTTCTGTGTGGAGGGGCCATGTCATACAAACAGTAAATACATTTGAAAATCCTCAGTGGACGCACTTTGTTCTGTATTTCTTACATACCCGAGGCTGGCAATGCTGTGAGTTCCACTCGTGTGTTTGAAATGTGCAAAGTGTGATGGGGGCAAAGAGCACAGCATAGTGTCCTTGTCTGTAAGCAACTTACAGACTAGTTGGGAAGACACGACACACTAGCTGAAAGCAGCTAGTGAGCAACGCAGGTGCTGCTGAGTTGTGCAGTACAAGTAACTAAAGAAGCTGCTCAGGCCGGGATGCAGACGGTGGGAGTGATGGAGGGACACGGGGAAAGGAGTCATCGGAAACACGTTTGCACTGCTTTGTTTATTCTTCCCCTGGAGACGAGGAGCAGATGCCTGTCCTTGGAACAGGCTCCTGTATGGCCACACCGTCCGTGCTTCCAGCATTAATCTTTTGCTTTTTACCTTGAGAGCTGCTTCCATGAGAGTCTCTAAAATAGAAGGTTCCATTAACTATAGGTCTGGGTGCTGTCTTCTTGCAGAGATGCTGGCAAAACTTGGCTTCCCTCATGTGTATTCATTAATGCCACCTGAGGATGAACCAAGACGGCTGAGTCTAGCACCAAGTCAGGCTGTTGTGGAAGTGATAATTGTCAATATTTGTAGTGTGCTGTGAAGATGGTGAAATCCGTTACAAAGAACCTTCTTCACCTCACGTGCATAAGAAAAATGGATAGTGCCACTTAGAAGACAGCCTTGTGCACGTGAATCCCCTCCGTGATGGCGTCCTTTTCTGCCAGCACACAGTTCTCACACAGCACCTCGCTGTGGCGAAATGTCCTGAGAGTAAATTGACCTGAGGCTGAAATGTACTTCGGGGAAAAGCCCATCCGTGGATGTGATTTCATTCAAGGCACTGCCTGTCCAGAAGTCACCAGGATTCCTTCGCTGAGTTTTATGTATTATTTATTTTGACCACCAGGATACACTGATTATTTGCTTGATTGATTTGAACCAGAGTCTTGCCCTGTCGCCCAGGCTGGAGTGCAATGGGACGATCTCGGCTCACTGCAACCTCCGCCTCCTGGGTTCAAGGGATTCTCCTGCCTCAGCCTCCTGAGTAGCTGGGATTACCGGCGCCCGTCACCACACCCTGCTAATTTTTTGTATCTTTAGTAGAGGTGGCGTTTCACCATGTTGGCCAGGCTGGTCTCCAACTCCTGACCTCATGATCCGCCCACCTCGGCCTCCGAAAGTGCTGGGATTACAGCATGAGCCAGCGCTCCCGGCCCTTATCTTATTTTTTTAAAGAGACAGGGTCTCACTCTTTCCCCCAGGCTGGAGGGCAGTGGCACGATCATGGCTCACTGCAGACTCGACCTCCTGGGTTCCAGCGATCCTCCTGCCTTGGCCTCCCAAAGCCCTGGGGTTACAAGTGTGAGCCACCACGCCTTGTCCGATTATTTGAAATTCAAAGTAGATGTCTGTGTCTGTAAATCCTGAGCTCACAGGAAGTTATGTGTTGATCTCACAGTGAGTGGGTGTTTGGGAAGAGACCCTGGTTGCCTCTGAGCAGGCGGAGAGGATAATCCCTAGCACGGTTTCCTCCTGGTGGTGTTTCCCCAACGACCACTAACAGGATGACTCCCGGGTTCTTCCCTCTGGAAAACCAGGCTTTCCAGATGCTCAGCTAAGTGTAAATACTGGATCTTTTCAAGATCGGTATTTCTTTGCCCTGCATTGACCACTGTGGGAGACACACTCTTGGAGATCAGGGTCTAGAATGTATTCATTTGATACCGAAAACTTCAACAGAAGAAAAATCCTTCTGAATAAATATGAAGGTTGTTTCATCTTTATTATCTGAATTCTGTCTTTGGTCTGATCCCTCTCAAAATAAAACACTTTAGAGCTTCTTGCTTCTAGCAGTAAGAATACTTAGGATTTAAGTCCCACTTTTAAGGTACAGTCGGTGACTATTGGCCTTAGCTCCTGACCTCTGTCTGTGAATGGCCTCTGTGGGAATCCGGGTCCTGGCTAACCTTAAGGCTGGCATCAGAACCATTCATCAGGACGTGTCCCCGAGGTCACTGCTGCCCTCAGGGCACTGAGGATGTAGCAAAGGTTAAGCTGTCCACAGTTACTGTTTCTGTGAAGTCATTCGGGGTGGAGGGCGTTAGCTGCTGCAGTCCCATGCGATGGCCGGGCTCCTCAGCACCCACCACGGGCCGCTGGCCTCTCTCCAGCTCTGTGGTGATGGGTGCTGAGGGCCCATGAGGCTGCCCTTTTGGTCTTGCAAGGTTCTTAATTATTAAAGAACAAAGACACGTTGGCGTTTTCTTGTCAGTGCACGGAAGCCTGTCTTCCCATATTTCTGCCTTGCTGGTCCTCATTCTGATCCTTGTGGTCAAAATAAATAAAACATAAAACCCAGCTAGGGAATCCTGGCGACTTCTGGACAGGCGGTGCTTTGAATGAAATCACATCCATCGAATGGGCTTTTCAGGAAGTACATTTCAGCATCAGTCAATTTACTCCTAGGACATTTGCCCACAGCAAGATGCGAACCGGGTGTCACACAGAAAAGACCTGTTTGCTGTCCACCGAGGAGTCCTGTGGTTGTGGGAAGGAGGCCTTTGCAGTCCCCGCCAGCCCCACTCCGTCACAGCCGGTGGAGGTGGAACTTGGAATCTTTGAAATAAACTCCTCGATGATTTTGGTCCACACAGAGTCAGAACCGCCGTGGCCGTGTGGGGAGTGGTGTCAGGCGGTGTGGATGGCAGCTGGGGCAGAGGGCCTGGGAGACGAGGTCCCGCTGTGCGGAACACACGGGGACCGACAGGCAGGAATGGGGGAGAGGGGGTCTCAGGCACTGACCTGCGTGGGGCACTCCATGGGGCAGGAAAGAGCCTGGCAGGGTTTGGAGGTGCACCGTACGCTCAGGAAGGAGTCAGTACACACCAGGCAGCGTCCGTCCAGGCAGAGAGCCGGGGCCCAGATGGTGCAGCAAGGCAGCTGTGGCAATGCCAAGTGAGTGGACAGAGGGTCTGCAGGCCACTCGGTGGCTGAGAGGGCGGGCGAGCAGCACGCGGGGCCAGGTAGCCCCATCAGCTGTCAAGGGGTGTGCCGAGAGGGGACAGCTGGGCACGGGGGCATGCGTTGTCAAGGGATATACCAAGGCCGGGGGGCAGCCGAGCCCACGGGCACGCACTTTCAAGGTATGTACTGAGAGAGGGGACAGCGGGACGTGGGCGCACATGCTGTCAAGGGATGTACTGAGGGAGAGGGGACAGCAGGGTGCGGGGGTGTGCTATCAAGAGGTGTATTGAGAGGGGACGGCCGGGCATGGGGCCGTGTGCCTGTGGTCCCAGCTACTCAGGAGGCTGAGGCAGGAGGATTGCTTGAGCCTGAGAAGTTGAGGCTGCAGTGAGCCATGATGGCACCACCGCGGTCCTGCCCGGGTGACGGAGTGAGACCGTGTCTCATGAAATAAAATAGGGAACAGATTTGGGAGGAAGGGTCTGGTTTTGGCCTCTTAGACCTGGGTGTATCTGGGGGCGGTGCGAGTGAGCCTTTCTAGGAGGCAGCTGCAGATAAAGGTGTGGAGCCCAGGGCACGCTTCCTGCACCAGGCGACAGGTTTGGTGGCGTTAGTGCGCGGTTGGTGTGAAGTCGAGTTTCTAGAGGGAGCTGACAAGAGGCTGAGTGTGGGACTTTGAGGGACAAGCTGAGGAGCAAGAAGGAGCAAGAGGAAGAACAGAAGAGTCGGGGGCCCTGCAGAGGATGGGGCCTGGGAGTCTGGAGGGCGTGGGCTCAGCACCGTGGGCATGTGAGGTGTGCACTGCCCCGGCCTGTCTCAGGAACGCCTGCTTCCCGGCCTGTCTCAGGGACGCCTGCTTCCCGGCCTGTCTCAGGAACGCCTGCTTTCTGTGTAGGGAGCTGCAGGTATGCACAGCCTCGCCTACACCAGAACTTCATATTTAAAGTGAACACATACTAAAAACACAGGCATAAAGCAGGTTTCCCACCGAAAACAATCTGATTGTATCCATCCGTTCCTCCACCTGTCCGTCTCCCCTGGGGGTGAGCCTGCCGTGTGCTGGATGCCCTTCCGGGCACTCTCAGAGTGCCTCCTGCACCCACGTCAGTGAGATGACTTCTCCGGTCACTTCTGTGTGGGTTTGGGGGACCAGGTTGTTTGGGAGCACCTTCAATTTTGGAGGATGCTCATGGCCAAAGGCCCATCTAACTTTGTCTAGGCTGTTTGGTGACTAGCTTAATTTGCACCCTTCCTGAGTTCCTTCCTTGATGCACTTTGGCACTCGGATAGTCCTCACGTCCCATCTTTGTTACCTGGGGACACTGGGGACTGGAGAGGCCCAGGGCCATAGGGCAGGTGGTAGGAGCCCTGGCCTTCATGGACTCAGAGGTCCTGGCCTCAAGCGATTCTCCCGCGTTGTCTCCCAAAGTGCTGGGATTACAGGTGTGAGCCACCGTGTCTGGCCTAGTCGTGGTCTTTTTTGCCAGAGGCAGCTCAGTCATTGTCTGTGTGTGTCAGCAGTGAGCTGGATGTCAGGCTGTAGAAGGAATGTGGAAGCTGGCTATGGGAGGACCGTGTGCTTTGACCCCAGGCTGAGGCCGGGCTCACAGGCAGGGGACGTGGGAACTGATCATGGTGACCACTCACTCACCTTCTTAGGGTGAGCTGATCATTTTTCAGTTAGTTTATAGAGCGCCTGTATTTGGTGCTGGAGGTGTCGGAATGAAACGCATTTTCTGCCCTCTAGGAGCTACCCAGCCTGGTGGAGACAGAAACGGGAAAAATATGCCCAGGTGAGGTGTCAGGTGCTGTGTAAAGGGCACGCGTGCGGGGAGCCTGGGGGCCTGGGGGCTCAGTAGGCTGTTGGGTGGGCGGCCGTGGTCTTAGTGCGGAAGCTGCTGGCAGGGGCACTGTGGGCGCCTCCTGGTGTACTCAGGATGGCCAGAGCATGGCACGGGGTCTCCAGTTGGGGTGGAGGGAGATGAGGGTGGAAGGGAGGCAGTGTTCAGACCGTGAGAAGCCACAGGTGCTGCGGAGTGTACGCCGCGTCGGAAGTGCCTGGGGAGCCTGTGAAGAGTTCTAAGCAGAGAAGCGATCGGAGCAGATGTGCGTTTGAAGAGCTGCCTCTGTACTGCGGCACCGTGGATAAATGCTGTGGTTCCCTGTCAGTAAACACTGAGAGTGAACTAACTCCATGCTCTTTAGATAAATATCCTTTCCTCGGTGTCTTTTCTTCTGATGCCAGGCGTCTGGTAATAAGCACCACGTGGGCTGACGCACTCAGACGCCTCCTTCCACGCCTTCTGTTTCCTCTCAAACAAGAGGCGACTGGAAGGGTAATTCGGCCCCGCCCTGCAGCCTGGCCACGCCTGCCAGCCACGACGAGCCGTGGCTTGGAACTGTGGAGGTTCTGGGGAGGTTTTGAGCTCTTGCCACTAGAATGCGTCTCCATTAGCATGGAATGGGCAGTGCATGGGCGTTTTTAATCCTCAGCCTATGCGCTAATTAAATTCCTGATTGCAGGTGGCCGGCCACGCAGGGAGCTGTGTCCACAGCACAGTATTTTCCAGGAAGAATGGGTCTTATACCAAGACTGTGAGTCACCGTGTGAAATACATGCGCCAGCACACGTGCATACCCCACTGCACGGAAGTTTCTGGAGAAGAACTCGCCCTCACCTTCTGAGATGTGTTGGTTCTGACTCCTGCGTTCGCTTCTCAGCCCACTATGGGTTGCAGTCCGAAGTCTGGAAAGCGTCGTCCTGTGGGAACGTGGAGTCCAGGGTCTGGAGGTGGGGCTTGTGGTGTCTGCCGCTGTGCTGGGTGGGCCCCGAGGGGAACGGGCCAAGGATGGGCCTGTGGAACCACATCTTAAAGACATTCTTTAGATCTGATTTCCACTTCGCCTTTATTGATTTGAGCTGTGTTGATGTCCCCAGTGACTCTGGTGGGTACCTGCTCCGTGTCGGGGACGTTACAGCCGCACCGTATAGTTTAGTGAGGAGACGGCACCCTTTCCGCCTCCTGCTCTGCGGAAGGAACCCAGAGAAACCGCGGGAAGAGCTCCATGGAGACTGTCATTTTCGGTGACGTTGGTCCTTATGCCGCCTTTAGATGTAGGCAGCGTCTCTCTCATGTTTGTTTGTTTGTTTGTTTTGAGATGGAGTCTTGCTTTGTCGCCCAGGCTGGAGTGCAGGGGCGCGATCTCGGCTCACTGCAAGCTCCGCCTCCCGGGTTCAAGCTATTCTCCTGCCTCAGCCTCCCGAGTAACCGGGACTACAGGCGCCGCCACCTCGCCCGGCTGATTTTAGTATTTGTAGTAGAGACGGGGTTTCACCGTATTGACCAGGCTGATCTCAAACTCCTGACCTCATGATCTGCCTGCCTCGGCCTCCCAAAGTGCTGGGTTTACAGGTATGAGCCGCTGCACCCGGCCTCCTTCATGTTTCTCAATCCCTACCTTTTCTCACCAGAAAACACTGCCAGAAGTTTCAGACTAAGCCGTGGCTCCTGGCGGGCTGTGTTCTCAGTGAGAACCCGGGTGCGGTGGCTGCGGGAGGCTGAGGGACGCCTCACCTTTCTAGCACAGGTGGCTGCGGGGCCAGGGCCGTGCTCCTCTCACGCTCAGGTGGCTGCGGGGCCAGGGCCGTGCTCCTCTCACACTCAGGTGGCTGCGGGGCCAGGGCCGTGCTCCTCTCACGCTCAGGTGGCTGCGGGGCCAGGGCCGTGCTCCTCTCACGCTCAGGTGGCTGCGGGGCCAGGGCCGTGCTCCTCTCACGCTCAGGTGGCTGCGGGGCCAGGGCCGTGCTCCTCTCACGCTCAGGTGGCTGCGGGGCTGCTGTGCTCCTCTCACGCTCAGGTGGCTGCGGGGCTGCCGTGCTCCTCTCACGCTCAGGTGGCTGCGGGGCTGCCGTGCTCCTCTCACACTCAGGTGGCTGCGGGGCCAGGGCTGTGCTCCTCTCACACTCAGGTGGCTGCAGGGCTGCTGTGCTCCTCTCACACTACAGGTGGCTGCGGGACCAGGGCCGTGCTCCTCTCACACTCAGGCTCAGGAAGAGCAGCCACAGAGAGGCGGAGACGGGGGCCAGGGCTGGGGAATGCTGTGGGTGTGGGGTGACTGCTGCCATCACCTCTGAGAATGGGGGCTGCCCCAGGAGGCCCAGTGTTCCACGCCCTGCTGCTGCTGGAGCCCACCTCCCAAATGTTACGCACTCGCCACCGCGTCGCTGTGAACCGTTGCTCTTCCTAGCGTGAACCCTGTGAGTGCCCTGGTGCACTGTCCGCTAGGGAGGCTGAGTCCGTCGGAACCCACAGTTGGCCGGGTGCAGTGGCTTACGCCTGTAATCCCAGCACTTTGGGAGGCTGAGGTGGGTAAATCACTTGAGGTCAGGAGTTCAAGACCAGCCTGACCATCTCCCCTAAAAATACAACAATATTAGCCAGGCGTGGTGGTGCGCACCTGTAATCCCAGCAACTTGGGAGGCTGAGGCAGGAGAATCGCCTGAACCCGGGAGGTGGAGGTTGCTGTGAGCCGAGATCACACCAGTGCACTCCAGCCTGGGCAGCAGAGTGAGACTCTGTCTCAAAAGAAACAGAGGGAGAGAGAAAGAGAGGGAGAGAGAGAAAGAAAGAGAACCCACAGTCAAGGAACTGCTGAATTTAGGAACAAACGTCTTTTTACTAATTCATGTCTTTATTTATGAGGAAAGTTTCATTATAGGATTCCTTAAATACCGAGAGTTTCTGTATCACGTTTAGAACAGCGTTAGGTTTACGCTGCTTTCACCGTGCTCTGGACCCAGCCCTGGGTGTGTAGCGACACTCAAGCCATGGTTTCCGCTTACAGGGGACAGCGAGTTAAACTGGATGATATTTAACAGCGATTTTAATTCCTGAATGCCGTGATTCTGCTCAAATGTAAAAGGTTAGTTTACCGTACATTTCATCACACTGGGTCTATTGTTGGGTTCACCAAGCCCCGCCGTGCGCCCCTGCCAGGCCCCCGGAAAGGCCGGTCCCTGCCCTCAGGAAGCGCCGGCAGCCACACGCTGTGCACCTGGTCTTCGCAGGGCGGACCCGGAGGCTGTTCCTCTACCACAGTTGCCTTGGGGGTAGACATAAAGGTGCTGTAGTTTTTTTCCTGACTTCTACCTGCCTTTTGAGAGGAAGAGAGGATTTGCTTGTCAGCAGTATCTTTTGCTGAACCCTAAGCTAAATTCTAAGGGAAAATGCAAATAAAAACATCTTGCCCCTTGGAACTATGAGAAATGAAAGAGACAAGATGAATGCAAGAAAAACACGGAGAACAAAACGGCACACAACAAGCAACTATTTATGTCAATCGGTGGCAGCTGTGCGGAGCTGGGACGGGCGTGCTGGGAACGCGAGGCCGTCCGGGTGTCCTGGAGGCTCCTCCGGGTGACTGAGAAACAGAACTGAGAAGCCGGTTCTGCGGGGGTTTCCCCTCCCTTCCCTGAAGCTGTGGGATGAAGTTGAATAAGGCATTTCCCCGGAGATGAGGAGCGTGTGGTCCAGCGCTCAGCACTTCCTGTTCATGCTCCATGTCCTGGCCAGGGCTTGTTTGTGTTAATAAAGTTTTATTGGCACTTGGCCACACCGTGTGTGTGTGTGTGTGTGTGTGTGTGTGTGTGTGTGTTGTCTGTTGGCTCCATGTCCTGGCCAGGGCTTGTTTGTGTTAATAAAGTTTTATTGGCACTTGGCCACACCGTGTGTGTGTGTGTGTGTGTGTGTGTGTGTGTGTGTGTGTGTGTGTGTGTGTGTGTGTGTGTGTGTGTTGTCTGTTGGGGCCGCGTTCCTGTCTTCTCGGCAGAGCAGAGGAGCCGGGGCCGAGGCGGCATGGCCTGTGCAGAGCCGTTCACCATCTGGGCCTTTGTGGGAAGCTTTCTGTCTGGGCTCCAGTTGCGTCTTCATGTAAACACAAAGTAAACACATGTACACAATAAATATCAACAACGGATTTTCTGGCTAGGGTCTCGCAGACTAACAGATTTCAGTGGAGCTGGGTGTAAGCACATCTCTGTATTTATTCCCAATTATTTTTATCATTTTTAATGGAACTCTTAACAGCTCACACTCCTTTGGCATCCTCTACCACAACTGTTTAATTTGTTGTGTGTGTGTGTGTCTTTTGAGCAAAGGCAGAAATCCCTTGTTTTGATTTCCTTTTCTCATCGCAGCAGTTGTAGTGCTCTGGGTTTATATGCTTTGGGAACCTAAAAAGCAACTGGGTCTCAACACCAACTCATGGCCTTTTTTTAAGTTTGTGTATGACATTATACACATATGTATAAATATATGTGTATTTTTGCTTCAGTGGAAATAAAATGTGCGTCACAGGCTGTATGTTCAATGTTTTCTTTAGCTGCCCACAGTTACGGGATTGTGCAGAAACGCTTAGCTATCTTTGTTGCTTGTGTGCTGACTAATGAAATAATTGATTTTTCCTCTTTTGCATTTTTAGAATCAGAAGATTGTTTTTTCAAGTAAGCTTATACTACAATTCAATGATTGATGGTTGAGATCTGTGCTCGTATTTTCATTTTCAAAGATTAATATATGCTTTTTGAAGGAAACAGTGTATTTAATGAAACAAACTGAAATAGCTCCCCTTTTATATTTAAGCAAAATGGATAGAAAATCAGTAACTTGCTTTTGAATAGTACCTGGCAGTTTATGTGGTTTAAAAGTATTTTGCAGTTCAGTGTAGAAATAAATGCTACTGTTTGTGACACTGCACACTTTTAGCTGAAACGTGGAGTATACTTTTACTCTGTACATTTTCATCTGGACTGAATTTTAAAGCTACCTTATTTTTTTATAATAAATTCCAGAGTTTTCCAAAATTCTCGTATTTCTTTTAAAATGACACGTGTACAGTTCCATTCTTCTTTGACAATATGTCCACATTTATAAATATTTTCTAAATATTTCACATATTTCCACCATGGAAATGTTTGGAAATGTGTGAAATATTTAGAAAAAATGTGTATGTTTGATCCTCAACCATGTGAAATTTGCTTTTACCTTTTAGAGAAATCACACTTGGAAGTGACGTCATGTGTCATGATAATTACACGTGAATGTTGGCTGTTCCATTACCTTCTGACCCACACAGGTCGTCTCTTGGGATAGCACAGGTAGAGGAGGGTGCTGTGGAGGCCGGAGCCCTCCATCCCTTACCCCGCACGGGCTCCTATGGAGGCCGGAGCCCTCCAGTCCTGACCCCACATGGGCTCCTGTGGAGACCGGACCTCTCCCAGCCCTGACCCCACACGGGCTCCTCTGGAGGCCAGAGCTGGGCCATGGGCTGCAGGCTGCTTATGGGAGCAAGCTGTCATGCAGGAGTGGCTGTCTGTCCATTGTTGGTCTGTGGAGAAGGTTCTAGATCCAAAGCCCCTGGAGTCTAGAATCTCACTAATTAAATATGGTCCCCAGCAGCGTCAGCATCTGCTGGGAGCTGGTTGGACATGCAGCCTCTTGGGCCTGCCCGGACCTGCTGAACCGAATCTGCAGTCACCACATGCCATGGAATTCACAGGCACCTTCATCTCAGGAAACTCTGGTCTGGATCATCGGTTTCCCAGACGGCCGTGCATCCGAATCACCTTTGGAGCTGATGAGACTCTGCCGAGTCCCGCACCAGCCCCAACAGATAGTGATTCAGTTGGTCTGGAGTGATTCTGCCGCCCAGCCGGGCGTGGGACCCCTGCTCTGAAATGGTCGTCCCTGTTGGCTGAGGGGCGACTGAGAAGGCCAGGCCCCTGCTGGGTGTGTCTGGGAGTCTGCAGCAGCTTCCGCGACACAGTCCAGCTGCTGGGAGCCTCACCTCTAGGACTCCATCCCCGAGTGGACGTCTCGTCCCCAAAGAGCGCCTGGGCCCTGGACCTGTGTGGAGGTGCCGGCTGCAGCCCCATGACGGGGATGGAGATTTGCTGGCGTCTAGCCACCCAGCCTCCACTCCCTTCCCTTCCCGTTCCCATGGAAACAGATTGCGGGAACACTGGGCATGGTGCTATCTTTACCCGGTTTTTGGCGATCTGAGGTCTGTTTCCATGGGAACTGGAGGGAAGGGGACGGCAGTGGAGCAGCTAGACTGCTTCTAGATTTCGATGGCAGCCTCTGTGCTCACTGTAAAACCTGCTTTGCCCAAGTTTACCTCTAGGCCAGGGGTCTGTGCAGCTCTGAATGCAGCCAGGACTCATCTGGAGGAGAGGCCGGTGGAAAAGGAGGAGAAAAGGAGGTCTGAAAATATCCTTGAAAACGCCCGTCATTCCCTTTTCCTCCAGGAAGCCATTTTTAGGTGTTGGTACAAGTTATTTAAATGCCATCTTTAGTTATTATTTCTTGTATGGTTTTATTGAACATAATAACATGTTTTTATTCAAAGGAAGTGAGGAGATGAGTCATTTCGATAGGAGTGATCTCTCCGACGTGGGGAATCCCTGTGGCTCGGCGGTGCGAGTGAGTCACAGCTGGCTCTGTGTGCTGGGCTGGAAATGAGGGCCTGGTGGGTCAGGGCAGGGCAGAAGCCGAGTGAGATGGGGAGGCTTGGGGTGGTGATGAGGACAAAGTAAAGTGATGCTGACCTATGTAAGTATGTGAAGATGAAAATGCTAAATTCTCATTTAAGCAGGCCCTGGTCTGAGTGAACCCTCTGGGTGTTCATTTATGGAGTGGAGTTTGTTGGGGCAGTCATGGTGCTCTGCTTTTCCCTCCCCTACTTTTGTACAGTCAGGGAACAGCACCCTCTTCCTCCCTCCCAGAGAGCCTGCACCTGGCAGGAGGCCTTCTCCTCGTCTCCTCCCTCCGGCTGGCGCCTTGCTCTTCAACGCTGGTCTTGTCCACCGGCATATGTGTGTTTCCTGATTTCAAATGTGTTTGTTAATTATTTAGTTTTTCAGTAAAAATGGAGCGTAGT
Organism: Macaca fascicularis; assembly: GCF_037993035.2. NCBI lineage: Eukaryota > Metazoa > Chordata > Mammalia > Primates > Cercopithecidae > Macaca > Macaca fascicularis. The sequence goes on from NC_088392.1 coordinate 81,431,772, forward strand.
TTTGGTGACTGCATGGGGTATTGGGGATACTTGGGGAACACCGGCCCAGATTATCTTGGTGAAAGTGGCCGCAGCTTACTTTCCCTGGAGGAGTGAAATCAAGTGCCCCAGTTCTTGCTGTTTGAGGGAACTGTGTTCACTTCATCAGACTCTGGGAGGGAGGCTGGGCACGCGGTTGCTGTCTGTCGTGGGAGAGCTGCTCCTCCCTGCCTGTCCTCCCAGGCCCTGCGGCACTGGCTTCTGTCTGAAGAAACGTGCTCAGGTCTCCATGCAGAGTAAGGGTTGGAATAAATCGATTCCTGCTAGTCAGCTCCAGTGGGGAAGGGAATAAATAAGGGCCAGATCCTGAGCGGGAAAAAGAAAAATCTAAAGAAGACGCAACTTTCCGTGCAGAGGACGTCGGCGGCCGGGCCGGCGTGACCGGTGGTCGTCAGGCGGTCGGGCCGGCGTGACCGAGGGTCACTTACATCACGAGAGGCCTCTCAGAGCCCGTGCATCCCCAAGAACGGCGGCGTCCGCGGCCAGGCGTGGCAGTTCCATTCCCTCTTGCCGGTGGCGTCCTGTGGTTTTCTTCGGTGGATCCCAGGAACTCTCTCGCCTGGATCTGACGGTGGACGTGTCAGACAGACGGATCCTTTCAGCATCGGGTGTCCTCAGGAGCTGCTTCTGCGGGTGAGGGCACGGCTCAGGATGACACGGCTCCTGCAGCTGCCGATCCACGCCTCCGAAACTCCACAAACTCAGCACACGCTCGGCCTCCGGTGCCGTGGGAGGCGGCGCGGCCACACGCGGTTCCAGAGGGGCCCGTTCTGTCTTCAGGAGGGCACGAGTCCTCACCGCTGCCTGGGCTGCCTGGCGGGACACACGGTACCCGTCTGTGGTGCGTTCCCCATGAATAACCCTCGCTTGCTTTTCCTGTGTGAGAGCACACGCACGGGCCTGTGTTACCAAGGCAGTGGAAATTGGTCTAATGAACTCTTCATGCTTGGCCGGAGGCCTACAGAACACAGCGGTGGGGTTTGTGGCCTCATTCGTTAGAGACCAGGCAGCCTTCCCCTGGGTTCTCTGCCCTCTGTGACAGCTGCTCCTGGGGACAGATACTTTCACATCCTGCCTCGCCTGGCCTCACAGGAAGTCGGGACGCGCTCTCGGTGCTCCCTGCAGGTGCATGGAGTCGGGACTGCCCGTCGAAGGCTTGGTGCGCGGGCCCCGCAGGTGGCGTTCGATGTTGGGCAAACACACCCAGGAGCTCCTCCGTCACACTCTTGGACCTGCCAGCGGCCGGTGACATCGATGCCAGGGCCAACCTCAGACAGCACCGTTTTGCGTTCTGTCCTTCAGACACCTGCTGAAATACGCACCTCCTTGGATTTCTGTGGTCAGACAAAGTTGTTTCACCAACATGAACGGACTAGGCCGCGCCACTTCTGTTTCCATAACTCGGTCGGCCTCAGTGATGGCTTTGCTGCTTGAAATGCACGTCATTCTTGGAAAGGCTGGTCTAGAGGTTACCTTTTAGCTCTTAGATCTAGAGTGCCTGTGTTCTCCCAGGTGGTGTTGCAACCCATGACTTTCCTAGGGTGGCACACGATTAATTGCAAATTATTTCTTCTTCCGGCTCCCTTAAGTGGGAGAAAGAGCAGGGTGGTTGAACCGAAGTTTAAGTGGTAATTGGATATCAGATGGGCCTGTATCTGCTTCTCCTCTGCAGGCAATAGAATCCTCTTCCTCTCGCCAGAGGAAAGTGGGACTCCCCTACCTTTTGTCATAATGGACACACTCAGGCAGTGAGGAGTCGTCGTTCCGCCGGAACACAAACGCTGGCCAGTCCCAAGAGCTGCTCGAGTATGACCCACCATTGAGCCTCCATTAAGTTGCGTGGAGCAATGGGCAGAGCGTCGCAGGCCCGTCCCAGACAACACAGATGCTCCCCCGAAAGTATCTGGGAAAAGGTTTACTGGAGCATTTCTGTCCACCACCGCTCACCTTCAACTGGATACTGAGTTGTGAAAAGTTACATAAAGCGGACAGTTTTTCTTTGTCCTCAAGGAATATATATTCCTCAGATAATGAATGTGAGCAAATGAGGCAGAAGTGCTTCATGAAAGCTCAGCAGTTCCCTGTGTGTGTGATTTAAGAGGCACTTGTGGAGCTGGTTTGGAGCTTGGCGAACAAGGCGTGCCTAGCAGGCTTTGTGAATGCAGGTGACCGAAATGCCTCCGATCGTTCATTTCTGTCGGGAACATTGGCTGTTTTGTCGCTGATCAGTTGGTCTGAGCCTTAAGGTATAGAGCAAAGTTTTGCCATGTCCTGGCGTGGCCCCGTTCGTTAGAGACCCGGCAGCTATCCCCTGGGTTCCCTGCACTCTGACGGCTGCTCCTGGCGACAGCTGCAGGTTCACAGCCTGCCTCGCCCGGCAGAGGGGCATGGGGCACCCTGCTTGTCAGAAGGGTGGTTTGCTGTCCTCTCTGTGCTGGCTTCATTCTCGGGGCTGTGTGGAAGCTTGAGAGGTGATGTGAAGAACTTCAAAGGTCAGCACTTTACCAAGGGAACAAACCACACCAGAAAAGCGACAGAAGCACGGCAGACGGGGCCCCGCGTGATTATTTTCCGAGAAGGAGACGTAAAAACTTGGTCAAATTTATTATTTTTCTTTCTATCGCTGCTTTTTAAATGTGATATTTCAGTATGAAAACATGAAAAAAAGCCAATCAAATATCAAGAGCCTCTATCTTTTTCCTTTTAAAGGCAAGTTTCTTTCTTGACATTTTTTTCCTGTTCTACTATTCTACCACATTTCATACCAAAAACCTCACCCACACACTTTCTCTAATTTTGTATCCTTTCTCCTGTATCTCTCTGTTGTTAATTTTAGCTGGCATGGAATGATTTGAGCTTTGATTTTTATCTATTGGGAACTTTTTAAAAAAATCAAGACAAATTAGCAGAGGGACTAGGAGATAAATCCGACGTTGTATCCAGTTGGGTCAGATAAGAACTGGAAGAGGGTGGGCTGAGATGTGTTAGAGACACGACTTCATCGGCCGGCTGCCAGGGCAGGTTGTAGTAATTTGGGAGGGTGGTAATTTCTCCGGCCCTCGTTAGATCCAGTGTCTTGTTTGTGTTTTCTCATTACACACACATTGGCTCTATGAGGCCAGTGCCATCGTTACTTCCATTCTACCGCCAAGAAAACTGAGGCTCGGGGGCTTTAAGTAACTGCCTACGTCACACACAACCTAGAATGGGGTGTACCCAGTGTGGGCAGAGCCCAGACTCTTGTCCTCTGGCCCCTTTGTATAAGGCTCTTGTTTGAGCGTGTTTGAAACAGCGTGGGGCTGGGTACTGCCTGTGCAGCAAACTCCCAGCCACGATGTGCCGCATGGGGCGCCCCCAGGCCAGCAGCCACTTGTGTGTGGCGCCCAGATGCAGGACAGAGGCCATAGATTGAAAAGGTGACCCGCCTGAGGCTTAGCTAGAATTCTGTGCCATACAACCAGCATTTATTGGGTACCTGCTGTATTCTAGTCCCCGTGGTCAGCACCGAGGATAATCAGGAAGCGATGTCCAGAAACACCTGCAGAGGCAGACGAGACGCGAGGATCTGGGCTCCGTGGCGACAGGAGCTTGGTTTGTTTTGCTCACTGCTGTCTCCCCAGATCCTAAAATAGTGCCTGCCAGAGTAATGACCCCACAAATAGCTGCTGAAATACTGAATGAAGAGATGCAGCTTTGGTGGCGTCCTGCAGGCCAGAGAGCAGGGAAGACGGTGGCCGGCACAGGTGTCCCAGGGAAGCCTGCTGTGAGCTGACAGCAAGGAGTGGCTTGGCAAGGGGGACGAAAATTGTTTCGTACAAACAGCTTGTCGGTTCATATTCTTTTCTACTCCCACCAAAGAATGAGACAGCTCCCCCTCCCTTCCTGCCCACACTTGTTAGCCTATGGTCTGACCCCCTTCTTGTCCGCCTGTCATGCCCATTTTAAGCTGATTTTATCTGAAGAAAGCTGGAGTGGGGGAGATCCCTGGGTGTGGAGCGTTGCAGAGGCCGGCCCCTGCCCGCCAGCCCCCTGCCCCTCAGTCTGAGCCCTCACACCAGGCCACAGTGGGAACCTCTACGGGGTGGGGCTGGGTTGGGGGGCATTTCTTCTGCTTGGCTGGTAGCCACAGTGGGGGTGTCCGTGATATGCTCAGACCAGGCTGGGTGCCGTCTGAATGCACGTCCGCCCAGGCATCATCTGCTCCTGGGCCAAGCCCTGACCCTTTCCGGTGCCCTTGTGCATGTAGGTGCTGCAGGAATGACCTGGTTCGGGCCCTGGAAGGTGGAGGTCTTACCAGTATTCCCTGATTCTTAGCGAGCGGCTGGTGCAGGTGTGCACGGCTGTCTTCCTAGCACTGCAGGCTCTCCCTCCTGAGCCAGTGTCTCCTGTGGCCGCTGCGCGTGGACGGTGGAACTGGAAACTCGGGCCAGGATCCAGACACCTGGTTCCAGCTGTGGCTTGCATTCCTCCCACACTCACCTTCAACCTGTCCCCTCTCCCGGAGCCTCCGGATCGCCTCCTCCACAAAGCACAGGGGTCGGATATGTGACTCCCTGTGGCTTCCTCTGCTGCCAGATCGTATGAGTTGATAATTATAGACTTACGAATGCATTAAGGACAGTTACCCTGTTTGTTTAGTTTGGGGGGAACTCGCTCCAACTTGGTTTGAGTAGAGCCTCAGGATTTATCAAGCATCAGGTTTGTCAAGGTGACTTTTTAAAGAATGTTCTAATATAATTACCGCTTTTCCTGTTTGCAGCCTGTGTGTGTCTTTGAGTCAGATGTTTTGGATTTTGTACTTGCTTTCTGAATTGGTGGCCTACAGCAAGGCACTACGCTACCCTGAACTACGTTCCCTGAACAAGTACCCAGAGCCCACTGAGCTGCCCGGGGTGAGGGTGGCTTGGAGGTTGTGTTACAAAAGCTGCACGTTATTTTGCACCCCCACATCACAGAGATGAAAAGTAGCGTGAAAAATTCATCGCATTCCAACTCAGTCTTCCCTGGCTATAGGCAGCCCGTTTCTCTGACTTGCTCTCAGATTTGCATTTCTGTGTAAATTTTCCGTGCTTTTGCACTATGTCCCTTTCTTTTGTTTCTCTTTAGTTTTTTTTTTTTTTTTTAAGAGACAGGGTCTTGCTATGTTGCCCCAGCTGGAGTGCAGTGACGCAATCACAGCTCACTACAGCTTTGAACTCCCAGGCTCAAGCGATCCTCGTGCCTCAGCCTCCCCAGCATAGGTGTGCACAGCCATGCCCAGCTAATGTTTATATTTTTAGTAGAGACGGGGACTTTCTGTATTGGCTAGGTGGGTCTCAAACACCTGGGCTCAAGCGATCCTCCTGCCACAGCCTCCCAAAGCACGGGGGTTACAGGCGTGAGGCACTGTGCCTGCCCACGCTGTCCTTTTTATGCCCATCTGCCCTCTCTCCCTTGGCCAGAGACATGGCCACAGGGGACTTTTTGGAATGGGAGGGAACTCCAGTTTCACCTCCTCATTTTGTATAAAAGAGGAAATGGGAGCCAGGGCCGGGAGTCACCAAGGGCACCAGAAGCGGGTGGGTCCCCACCTGGGGCTCTCTGCCCACAGCTGACTGCCTGGAGATGGGGTGTTTTGTTTGTAGCACCTGCTTTTCTTTCCTGTTAGGAGATCTTGAGACTGACTGGCCGTTGCCACAGTCTGCGCTATCCATGAGCTCTGAGGCACTCACATGGAGACGTGTGACACCTCCCTTGGAGGGACACCTGGTGCCAGCTCAAGTCGGAAATAGCTTCTCAAGTGTCTTTTTCTCACTTTTTCTCTCATCTGTCTCATGACAAGCCCTTTGCCTCTTTGATCCTAAGTGAACATCGGGTGGGATGATGCATAGGTGAGCTGTGCAGTGCAGCTCTCAAACACAGTCATTTTTATTTTTTTTTAAATTTTGCAACAGAGCCCCAGTTTGCCAAGGTTTAGAATGACCTTGTTGTTTTGCAGTGTTCCTTTCTACTTGGAACTTCTCTGGTGGGTAGAGTGGCCAGGGATCGGCGTCCGCAGGCCGGCGCTCAGCCCCGAGCGTCTGTGGGGCCTGAAGCGGTCGCGGCGGCTGTGGGGCTGTCACCTAGGTAACCGACATTCCGCCAGCGAAACAGTCTGTCCACAGCAGGAGGAAATAAAAAATGAAACTGCAGCGTCAATTCTTCATGCACTACGGTATTTTGAATGCGATTTGATTTTGGAAAAAAGGCTGTTTGACTTCTCCGTTGGATTTTGGCCTCTGTGCCTGTGGGTGACCCTCACATTTCCTGGACGTGTCTGTTTTTACAGTTACAGTGTCTTTTAACGAAAGGTGTAATGCGGACACAGCTCAGTTCTTACTCCTGAATGACTCTGAGGAGGACTGCGTTTCCTATAAGTTTTTGTGAATAGCTGGTAAGGCCGACATGCCCTGTAACTTGCTTGGTTAGTTACTTGGTTTGTGAGTGTTGGTGTTTTTAAAACGTCCCTTCCTGCGGGGGTATTTTTCCATTTGACGTGCTCTATTTCCTTAGTAACTGTTGCTCTGTTATGGGAGGGACTTAATGACATTTTTCAAGTGCAATATTGAATTAATTTATTTCCTGGTTAGTTCTGCCCATCTTCCCAGTATAAATAGAACCTCCGCGTGTGTGTGTGTGTGTGTGTGTGTGTGTGTGTGTGTGTGTGTGTGTGTGTAGAATGAAGGCCATGTGCTTGCTGCCTTGGGGGGGCTCTTGACTGTGACCTTACATCTGGGTAAGTTGCCCCTTCCTGTATTCCCCCCTCTCCTCTTCTCTTGATTTAAGCCACTTGGGGTTAGGGAGCTTCCCGGGCCTCAGGAGTAGCGTGGGAAGCAGTGGCTTCGGGGCGAGAGGCCCAGGGTCAGTCCTGCTCTCCTGCTGCCAGTGTTGGGCGCAGTTCTTGAGCCTCCGTGGGGCAGTGCTTGCCCTCTCTCTCCCTCTCTGTAGCCTGGGGGCACTTAAGTCAAAATGACCTCTGAAGGCCTTTGCTGGATAGGACTTTGTGGGAAGTGTCAGTGCAGCGGGATCACCGCTAATAATCATCATCTCGACTCTTCTAGTGGGGTGGTGGGAAAACCAGCCCGGAGGGTCCCAGCCAAGCAGGCTGAGGAGCAGCACCTCCACCTGAGAAATGCCCCTTGCCAGACGCGGCTGGGGCTGGGTTAACCGTGTAGGTGTTTGCTGAGCCTTCTCTGTGCTGGGTACAGTCCTTGGGGACGCTTCACATAAGTGCCTTCCTTCACTCCTGTGTTCGCTCAGGAAACACATACTTACCGGGCACCTGCTGGGTGCGGAGGGGAACGGGAGGATCTGTTGGCCACTGCCTTTGCTCTCACAGCACTTGTTGGGGAGACGGGCAGGCGTGGTGCAATCAGGACCCCCGCGTGGAGTTGCAACTGCAGATGTGTTGGGAAGCCGACCAGGTGTTGCGGGCTGTGCAGCAGGGTCCAGACGTAGACTGGGGGCCCATCGAAGAGGCATCTCCAAGGAGGGTTGTTTGGGCTGAGGCTGAAAGGCTGAGTGGCAGCTCATGAGCAGGAGGCTCGTGAGAGCAGAAGATTGGAGGGATGGCCGTCCTCAGCGTGTGTCCAGCTCCTCCAGCTTTCACACTTCCACGTGTTGGCTCCACAGATGCCCAGCGTGGCCGTGCCGACTGCTGGTTGGTTTCTAAACTAAAAGCACACGTCTTGTCCAGAAACAGGTCCTGCAGGCTTCTGCCGACTGTGCTGGCCCTCGGAGTTTTCTCTGGGTCCGGATCACCCACCCTGCCCTGCCTCTTGGTCACTCGACACACACACTGAGTGCCGCTGGGTTCTGGTCCCTTCTGGGTGGCCACAGTCTTTCACGGAGCAGAACGAAGCCTGCAGCTCTACTGCGTGCTCCTAGAAAGGGTAGCTCATCTTTGTTGCTAGTGGTGAGGAAGAAGACGTTTTACAGCATTTATAATTGCATTTTACCTTGAAAATTGCATTGGGGGAGACTCAGAGCGTACATAGGAATAGGCACGTTATCCATTGATGAGGTAACACAGCTGTGTCCGTCCTGCTTTTGTTGGGAACCGCAGACATCATTGTCCTAAAAACCCTGGCCATGGCCACACTTAGACCTCATGGGAACTATTACACACCCGTGTCCAACCTCTCTTTTAGAAGATGTAAAGTTAAGGGCTGGTGGGGGCGATTAAGCCAGCGTAAGAAAACTGGGAAGTTGGTTGTTTCTTCTGTTTTGATCTACATTGGCTTCAGTCTTTCCCATAGCCTTTTGACATGTGGGATGTATGATAACTCCATTTTTCTAATTAATTTTTTTGACAAATAATAATTACATATATGTGGGGTACAATGTAATGTTTTGCTATATGTACGCATGGTAGAAATATTCAAATCAAATGAATTAATATATTTATCGCCTCACCAACTTACATTTTTTGTGGTAAGAATGTTAAAAATGTATTATTTTAGCAATTTTTAGATATGTGATACTTTTTTATTAACTGTGGTCACCATGCAATGCAGTCTGTCACTAAAACGTATTCCTCCAGTCCATCTGAAACTTTGCTGTGTCTGATCAACGCTGCCCTTTTCCCCATCCCTCTTCCCTCTGCCTCCAGTAATCTCCTTTCTACCCTCCTTTTGTGAGATTGACTCTTTCAGATTCCACATATAAGTGAGATCGTGTAGTATTTGTCTTTCAATTCCTGGCTTATTTCATTTGGCATGATGTCCTCCAGTTTCATCCATGTTGTTGCAAATGACAGAGTATTGTTCTTTTTGAAGGCTGTATAGTACTCCCTTCTGTACGTATACCGCAGGGTCTGTATTCGTTCATCCACTGAAGGACACTTAGGTTGCTTCCGTAGCTTGGTTATTGTGAATAGTGCTGAAATGAACGTGGGGGTGTAGATATATTTTTGACGTACCTATTTCAATGCCTTGGATGTATACCCAGCAGTGGGATTGCTGGATCACATGGTGATTCTGTTTTTAGTCTTTTGAGGAACCTCCGTACTGTTTTCCGAAATGGCTGTACCCATCTCCATTTCCACCAACAGCGTACCTGGGTTCCCTTTCCTCCACATCCTTGCCAGTACTTCTCATCTGTTGTCTTTGAGAATGGCCGTGCTAGTGGGTGTGAGGTGATGTCTCACCGTGGCTTTAATTTGCACTTCCCTGATGCTTAGAGATGTTGAGCCTTTTTTTCATACATCTGTCAGCCATTTGTATATCTTCTTTTGAGAAACGTCTTTTCAGGTAACTCCCCATTTTAAAAATTGGCTTATTTGTTTTCTTGCTGCTGAGTTGTTTGAGTTCCTTATATACTTTGGATATTAGGCCCTTATCAGAAGTATGGTTTGCAAATATTTTCTCCCAATCTATCGGTTCTCTCTTCATTCTGTTGATTATTTCCTTATGATAACCTGATTTTTAAAAAGTGAGGTAGCATAACTTCTGCAATGAAGCAAAGAGACAAAAATCCCACAATAAAACGACAGCAAAGACCTCCCTACAGTTTGGTTTTCTCTCTGAGTTTACAGAATGAGAACAAACAAAGTCTAGCATATTTGCACACCAAGAGCATCATAGAAAAGGGCAGAGAAAAATCAAAGCTTTAGGGCAGGTGGGCTTTTGTCTGTATCTGGCAGGATAAATTCCATTTCCCAAAGTTCATGATGCTGGTGCAACTAGTTTTCTTCTGAAGTTCCTGTAGGACCTGCGTGTTGGCCGTTTTTAGATGGAATGTTAGAATTCAGAGAAAAAATGTTTTCTCATATTTTCAAGCACTTCAAAGCCGCCATTTATGCAAATAATTTATTTTTTAATTAAAATGTTACCTGTTCTTTAAACTTGAGGACTCCTACTGGGCCATACCTTATTAACCGAGGATGTTACTATAGATACATGAAGGTAATAGAATTGGATATCTTAGTATCTTAAAGTACTTCATTAATTTTTAATGTGCTCCTTATAATTAGTACGTATCAGTGATGTGTTACTTCACTACCGTCTGTTTACAGCAACATGTGGGTAACAGAGGACTCCTTTCTGTCTGTGCTCTGTGCTCTTAAATTCCTTTTCTTTAGTTCGATGGTGAAAAAGAAGAATGAGATTACGTTTTCTAAAAATCGGTTATAAATTGATTAGGATGAAGTGATAACAGAAAAGAGGTTTCTTTTCCTAAATATTGGAGATGGATATTCAGGATTCTGTTTTAAAAGTCTGATCCTTTGGGCTTCTGACATTCTTGTTGTTAATATTGCTTTATGTTTAATGGAACATTAAAATATCTGAAAAACGTTTTGTAAAATGCTTTTTTATTCTATTATTATTATTATTATTATTTTTTTTTTTTGAGACGGAGTTTTGTTCTTGTTGCCTGGGCTGGAGTGCAATGGTGCGATCTTGGCTCACCGCAACCCCTGCCTCCCAGGTTCAAGTGATTCTCCTGCCTCAGTCTCCTGAGTAGCTGGGATTACAGGCATGCACCACCACACCCGGCTATTTTTTTTTGTATTTTCAGTAGAGATGGGGTTTATCCATGTTGGTCAGGCTGATCTCGAACTCCTGACCTCAGGTGATCCTCCCTCCTAGGCCTCCCAACGTGCTGGGATTTTACAGGCAAAATGCTTTTATTATTATGTAACATACGGAGCAGTTTATAGACTAAATTTGCTTTTCTTTTCCATCCTCACTAAAAAGATAGTGCGGGCATTTGTTTTCCTCTTACGAATCCATTTTTAGACCAGGCATGGTGGCTCATGCCTGTAATCCTAGCACTTTGGGAAGCCAAGAGCTTTGGGAGGATTGCTTGAGGCCAGGAGTTTGAGGCCAGCCTGGGCGGCTTAGTGAGACCCTGCCGTTCATTCATAGATAGATAGATAGATAGATAGATAGATAGATGGAATCGCTTTTAAAAACTGCTCCTTGCAAGTCCTGCATTTTCTTCCTGGAGTGCTGACCACAGTGGCCATGCACCGCAGACCCCAGTCTAAGGCCTCGGGAACCAGCTTGAGAAGTGAGTTTCTTCCCCAGGGTGTCTGTGAGGGCAGAATGGCCCGGGAGGGACATTTGAACCTTGGGAGGAGCATAGCTGTGGCCTTGGGGGCAGATGGAGCTCCTCCCACCCTGGCAGCCCCTGCAGGAGCCCGCGTGCCCACAGTGGGGTCCTGGAGGCAGCTGCCTGGCTTTTCCTGTCCGGCCTCTATAGGCCGTTAATTGTGATGCTTCTGCTGGTCGTCAGGAAAGTGACCTGTTGCTTTTCAGTTTCAGAGGCGGAGCACAGCGAGCCGAGGCTGGGATCAGGAGCACCTGCGTGCAGGTGCGACCCTGCAGGATGCTGGCAGCGGCGCGGCCCGGGGCGCCCGTGCTCTGAGGGCCTGAGGGCCAGCCCCTCCACCTGCGCCATGGCCTCCGCGCCCTGGCTGGACGGCTGACAGGAGCGGGGACTGCCGCCGCCCAGGTGCCACACCCGGGTACCGCTCGCCCGCCCGGAGCTGGGCAGGTGGGCCGCGGATGCTCCCAGAGGCCGGCCCAGCAGAGTGATGGACTCGGACAGGCTAAAATGGAAGTGACCTGAGCCTCGCCCGGCGGCTTCCTCGACGGGACAGCGCAAGAGTTGGAGCACAGGCTTGTCTGGGGAGCAGTATGCCGGAAGCTGGTTTTCAGGCCACAAATGCTTTCACAGGTGAGCGTGCTGCAGGTAATCCGAGGCTTTACCTCCACTCCTGGCAGGCAGTCAACTCCCAAACCACTGCATGCAGCAAACCTAGCTTTGCAGGCAGGAGCTGAAGGCCAGCGCAGTCCAGGGCTCAGGCGCCTGTGGTGACTGATTTTGACAAAATAATAATGTGTTTTCCTTCACTCTCTCAATAGCAGTTTGAAAAAGCGTTTGACACTTTTTGCTTCTGTTTTTGTTGAACGATAGTCTACACACAATATCCTGCAGTGTTCGCAGCGTCTTCCAAGTCTCTGTTCTCTAAGGAAATGTGTCGCTTGCTGAGCGGGGTAGGGGAAGTGTGGTTTCTTTACAGAACCGGGAAGATTCTCCGAGGGAAAAGATTAATTGCTGATGTGTGCTTGATCCCTCCCCATCTTTAATTTCTCAGATTTATTTGTGTGCTTGGGACAGCTGGGCAGAACTCGTCTTGCAGTGAGCGGGGAGAAGTGGGACACCCCAGTTTGCAGGGAACCACACAGTCTGGCTGGCACCCAGAGCCCTCACCCAAGACACAGGGGATTTTGAATTCAGATCCTAGCTCTTTTGTCTGATTCACATAACATCCCAGGAAGCCACTTAATCCTCTGGGCCTCTGGCTCCTTGTAGACAGACTGGGCTCTGTGACATTGAGGAACCTCATGAAATCCAGGGAGAACGTGTTTACATAAAAGAGGTTTTGGGGGATTTGCTTTTTATTTTAAAGAAAGGTGGTAGAAATAGTCACAAGAAGTGACCCTATTCTCTGGTTCCACGAGTCCCAGAAGTTTGCAGCTTTTCAGATTTTGTGGAGGGAGCAGGTCAGGCTGTTGGGACACCTGGAGAGAGGGGCAGGGGCTCGGGCTTGACTGGCACGGGCCTTCTCCTTGGATTAGACGTCAGCTCCTAGACAGCCTCGCACTCCTCCGCGCTCCCTGTGGCTTCAGTGTGAAGAGATGGAGCGCCACTGTGGTGCTGCTCCAAGGAAGAATGAGGGGACGGTTCTTCCCAGCCTTGGCCGTGTCCGTGCGCACCTGCAGGCGACCTCCTGAGGCAGCTTCCACCACGTCTGTGACGTGGGGTCTCAGTGACACTGCCTCCCCCGAGGTGTGGGAGGCGGGTCGGGCCCGTGCTGGTGAGCTTGGCAGCTGTGTAGATGCCTCCCTCCGGATTGTGAGGGGCTGGTTGCCCTCTGGCCCACGTGGATGAGCTCCGCAGCTGTGTAGACGAAGGGTTGGGGGAGCACGTGCAAAGCCAAGCTCTCTGGAACCATCTTCGTACCTGCAGCCCAGCTGTCTGGAAACCAAGCCAAGCTCTCTGGAACCATCTTCGTACCTGCAGCCCAGCTGTCTGGAAACCCTGCCCCTCCTCACCCTTACCGTGTGTGCTCCAGCTGTTTCCGTCTCAGGAGCAGCTCCCTCGTGGACACCCTCCGCTCCAGGCGGGGGTGGGCAGCAGAAGCAACTGAGAAGTGGCTGGATGTGAGCTCAGCCTCCTTGTCCCTCGTCCCTACACCCCAGGCTGGGGGGGAGCGGCACCTAGGAGTTGACGTAAGGAATCTCTTCAGAGTAGTTCTGGGAGGAAGAGGGAACAAGAAAAGAAAAGGAAGTGAGCGTGGGACAAAAAGAGCCGGAGAAAGAGTGGTGCACTCTTTTAGGAAGCTGCCCTGTCCATGGACCTGACTGCAGGGTGGAGGCCGCAGGGTGGCCCACAGAGGCCAGGGTTCTGGGGCCGTCTCCTCACCCTGCTGCACCTGATGCTGGTCCACGTGGCTTCCACTGACACAGCCACGCCATCCTCACACTCTGGGGTGCTGGGGGTTCCTCTGCCCCAAGGGAAAGGGAAAGGCCTCACTGAGCCTGTGTTTGGAATCCTCAGAATCCCGGGGTTCTGCCTGGAGGATTCTTGCAGGTAGCACAGTACCTCTCACATGTGAAGCCAAGGTGTACGGCAGCTGTTAGCCCTGGGGCCTGCGTCAGCCCTTCCTCCCCTCTCGCTCACAGCCACCCACTTGTCGCTCCTCCCCAGCTCCCGTTTTTGTTTCATTTGTAATTTATGAATAGTAGTTGTCTGTATTGGCAGGTTCCAGTAAGACGTTTGGATACATGTATGTGTTGTGCAGTGAACATGTCAGGCTAATCGGCCGTGCTCATCGCTGCACATTCTATCATTTCTTTGTGCTGAGCATACTTTGGCTCCTGTCTTTCAGCTCACATTTGTGAGTTTCCCAAGAATTCATTTCCGTACTTTGGCCTCTTCCCCGCAATGTCAGCCTGGCTGAGTAACAGGTGTGCCGGCGGCGGTGGTGGGGTGTACGCCACAGCCGCCGTTTTGGAGCCGCGGTGTGCTGGGCACCGTGCTCCCGCTGTGTGTCCTTTGCCAGGCGTCACAGCAACTCTGAGGCCGGCGCCGTCATGCTGGCCTTGCTCCCCGCGGGGCACGCTCGGTGCATGCAGGAACTGGCTGGTGCCGGTGGCCTCTCCAGATTGTCTCACGCTGTGTGGCCTCAGGTACACACGGGGTTCCCTGGGGAGCTTCTCCACCCCCTGGGTGTCACCCTCAGGGACTGAGATTTATTGGGTCTTGGCATCACCTAGACCTGCTAAATCAGGACTCTCATCCCCACAAGATCCCAGGTGCCTGGCTCACTTTGAAGTCTGGGAAGCACTGGGAGCCGGCACCCAGCAGAGCAGTGTTCAGAGAGATGCCAGGGTGCTCGAGGGGGTCATGTCTCAAAAAGAAATCACCTGACTTGCGCCGTTCCTTCAGCGGGGGGATCCAAATAATGGGTCTACCTGTTCTCAGGAGACCATCGCGTGCTGAATAGCGTTCACACTGTGGGGTGCGCCGGCACCTGCAGGGCAGCAGTTGTAGCTTCCCCATCTCTCTCTAGGAAGTAACCAGCAGTGAGATGAGGAGATGTGAGTGCCTGGCCTTCTCTGGAGCTGGGTCCCTGGAGACTTGGCTCCTCATTTTTATTCTTGGTCTCCCTGCCCCTCTGTCTGCCCACATAGTTTGTAAGAGTCCCTGTGGTGCAGGATGAAGGGCTGACACGCTCTGCCTGCCCAGGCAGCTGGGTGAAGGTGGAGCTTTAGAGGGAGGTGAGCAGGAGCCCGGTGCCCAGCCCACTGCCTTAGTTGGGTTGCTGTTTTTAAAATTTTGGATTTTGCTGATTCTCTGGGCTAATGGAAAGGAGTCTCCCCTTAGATCAGGCATCGAGGCATCTTCCCTAGGCTTTAAATCATGTGTTAGGGCCAGGCAAGTGTCCCTGGGCGGTTAACCGTACGTCCACTGAAAGAAATTTGTCACTTTACGTTCCAGTTCTCTTGGAAGGTGGAGGCTCAGAATTCCTCTTCAAGAGGGTTTTGGGCGGCGCTCCGGCTGTGGGGGAGGACTGGGAGACCTGCCGGGGAGCTGCGTTTGTTTGGAGCGTGTGAAATTACCATGAGGGTGGTAGGAGTTTGGAAGGCCCCTGTCCGCATGCCAGGCCGGCAGTCCTGCGTGATGGAGTTCACGCACCTCGTGCCTCCTGGGTGAGTGTGGGTATACTCACATAGACGCATATTGCACATTTAACTTCTTAATTATGATCTTAGGTGAATGCTTGCATACAGGAATTGGGATACATTATTTTTAATTTTCTTAGCATATACAATTTAGAAATGATTTCAGTCCTTTAGATACTATTTTATATCAAAAATCAATTTTTTTCCTTTTACAAGTAACATCTGCTCATTGTAAGCAAACTTGGAAAGCTCAAGAGTCAAAAGAAGAAAAATAATTTCCCGCACACATCTTTGCCATGGGAATCTTTCTTCAGGCAACATTTTGGCTTACATCCTTCCAGTCTTTTCTTTTGCAAATTTCTTCCTACAGAACTGTGTTCATAATAGTATTTAATATAGTAACCTGATCTTTCCCTTTAACGTTACATTATGAGCATTTTTCTTATAAATACGATTTTAAATTGCTGCATAGTATTTTCATGTACATGTACTTGAATTTTAAAATTGTGTAGCTATTGTTGGATAGTCCTGTTTTTGACAGTTTTCACCCTTATGAATAACGCTTTGATGAACACCTTTGTGCATAAAAGCTCTTCTGTATATTTGATTATTTCCTTGGGATGAACTCCCCGAGGCAAAATTATTGGGTCCAAAGATGTGAATTCTGTTAAAGCTCATAATTTAATTTCCAGAAGAATTGGTTGATCCTAACTTTTGAGGCTACGCTGAAACTGGCTTCCTTCCATTGCCGGTCGCCTGTTCGCGGTGACCGTGCTCAGAACTGGGCGTGTCCCCCACGGTTCAGCCGTGCGTGGAGCAGCCCTCGTCTGCCTCACAGGGCGTCTGTGAAGCTCTTTGCAGCGTGCGGCTCTGAAGGCCGCCTGAGTGCCGTGTGTTGCACCCTCATGTTACACTTGAGCACGTAAAAACGCAGATGTCCAAAACTTACTGTTTTTGTTCTTCCAGGCCCTCGTTCTGCCTGGCTGTCATTCATTGAGGCAATGATACAGGTGAATGGCCTCTGGAAAGATACGACTCTGTCCGTCCTAAAAACAAACCCCCATTTCCTCTGAGCAGAGGGACGCAGGGACCCTTCCAGGCTGGGTCCGCCAGCCTCCATCCCAGGTGCCATCACGGTGCAGATTTCATCTGAGGTTTCTTGTGCTTTCGATGGACTTGGAGCGCATCCTGCCTGGGTGTCACCGCACACATCCTAAAGATGTTGCTGGCTTGAGGTTCTGCCCCTTCCCGGCCCATGGTGCCACACTTAGATACTGAAAAGTTTTTGCACAATTAATTTTCTTAGACTTTTTAAATTATTTCAGTGTTAGAGAAAAAACATTTAACCTCAATAACTAGGTAAGTGAACCAAATTCCCGTAGAATTTGTAGTGAATCTTTCCGGTGAAAGGAGAATCAGATCTAATTGTTAAATGAATTTAGGTTATTTCGCTTGTAAAGGAGGAGGAGGGTAGTTAGTAGTCTTTGTCTGTCTGAAAGTGCTATTTTGTGGATGTTGGTGACCAAGTTTTCTCAGCCACTAATGAGACTGGAGAAGAAGAATCACGTAAATGGAATAGTTGGAGCTGTTTACCCTGCGGGCTCCGAGTGGAGGATGTCGGTTTGCTGGGGGTGTGACTGGGCTGCTGGGTTCAGCAGCAGCTCCCAACGTGCCCTTCCCACCCCACAGACCCTCCGCGCGTTCCTCATCCCTCTCCTCTGCAAGGTTGCGCCTGTGGCTGACCCAGGCATGCCCTCAGCCCCCGCCTCCCAGAGCTGCCCAGAGAATGCTTGCTTTAGGACATACTGAGAGCTGTTCCTCCATAAAAGGAGTGGGAGTGAATTCATGGCCAAAGCTTGGAAGAAGCAACCTGAACCAGTTTCTTTCCTACAGAACTTTTCAGTCTTTAATGTGGGGCTGTGCAGTGTGGAGGTCCCAGGTGGGCAGACAGCGGGCAGTGTTCTCCCAGTGACAAGACCTGGAAGGCGTTTGAGAGGGAACAGCAGGCAAGGACAGCTTCTCATAGCGCGCACTCTGGAGAAGCCACAAATGTTTTGGGGGTCGCCTCCCACCATCTGCAGCTCCCGTGTGCCTGTCCCACCTGCGCAAGCGCAGTGGTCCCCGGCAGGCTGCTTCTGTTGGGCAAATATTGACGGAGCTCTTGCCAGGTGTATGTCAAGCGCTGCGAGGAAACAGTGTCATGAGACCGTCTCCCTGCCTCCGTTCTCTCCTCTGTCTCGTTCTGCCGGTGCTCGTTAGAGTGAGGTTTTAGTGATAAGTTTCCCTTGCCCCAGAACTTTCCAGGGCTGCTTCTTGCTTCATAACAAGAGTCCGGACTCCTTGTCCTGCAGTTCGAGGCCCCCCAGAGTTGCCTTCCTTCATTCTCGTGCTGTGACCGGAGTTCTGGACACGGTGACTGTGAGCCCACCTCTCAGTTGTTTGTGCAGCGTTTAATGGCGATGCTGTTGCTGATGCTTTCTCACCTCCTGCAGATTCTCTCCTTCCACCCCCTTGCTCTCCATCTTCAGGATCTGTCTTAGGTCCATGTAGGCTTTTGTGATGGGCACCGGAGAAGCCTAGACAGTCTTCCTGCTTGCATTTTAGTAGACGTAGAAATGATTGATAATGGCTTTTTGTAAAAATCTCAAATGCTTTTTCTCCAGGGAAGTTAAGTTTGTTGAGAGAGCCATTTGCACATACTGTGGTGTTTGTACTTGGTTTTTCCTTGATGCTGTTTAGCCTCGAATGTAGTCCTCAGTTATAAACCTCACCTTAATTAATAACGTTTCTGTGTGTAAATAACATGTAATTTATGTTGTTATTCGTACAAGCACCAAACTCTTCTCCATTTTCTTCCCAGTAAACCATTCTATACTGTTTCAGGATAATCAAATGTGATTATCTTCTTTTGTTTTAGAGGCATTGTGGTAGTCTCGTGTCTGAGATGTGTACTTGCCCATTTTAAATAAGGGTGAGAAATAATTTCAGTATTCCCTGAAACTATATTTATTTTAAGGTTACTTGAGTGTGTACAACACAAAGATAGTTATAAATATCTTTTTATAGCTCTTAAATAGCTAAAATATCAAAAGAAATTAAATATAAAAATTATGAAGTCAGAAGTGTTCCAATTAATATTTAATCTGACAGATGAGTTTGTTTGCTGAAACCTTTCATTTTCCAGCTCTTTTTATTTTTGATGAGAGCATCCCATAGGGAGGCTCCGTGATGGTGGCTGCTCGTTGCTGGATGTTGGGCTGACAGCACAGCCTAGACCAGTTTGAATGCTGGCTCTGCTGTCAGTAACTATGAGCATCGTTTAAGATGAACCCCTGCCACTGAGTGTCCAGGATCAGAGCAACCTACGTGTCTCATTGGGTTCTTTGGAAAATGCTGGCTTTTGTCCGTTGTACATCTCGATGTTGTAGTTATCCCTAAAATGGAGCCACTTAGCTCTAGAGAAATCAAACGTGCAGAAAGCAGGTGGCTGCTTCCATACGTGGCCTCTCGTACTTTCTTGGGTCCTACCGTCCTTCTCTGTTAGTGTATGGATGTCTCTAGAGCCCCCTTTTTTTTTTTTTTTTTTTTTTTGAGACGGAGTCTCACTCTGTCACCCAGGCTGGAGTGCAGTGACGCGATCTCAGCTCACTGCAAGCTCCGCCTCCCGGGTTCCCGCCATTCTCCTGCCTCAGCCTCCCGAGAAGCTGGGACTACAGGCGCCGCCACAACGCCCCACTAATTTTTTTTGTATTTTTAGTAGAGACGGGATTTCACCATGTTAGCCAGGATGGTCTCGATCTCTTGACCTCGTAATCCGCCTGCCTCGACCTCCCAAAGTGCTGGGATTACAGGCGTGAGCCACCACACCCGGCCTAGAGTCCTTCATATTGGATTCTTCTGTGCTCTCTGTTGGAGGATGAGCTCAGAGGCTGGGAAAGGCATTGTTCCAGCAGGAGCAGCCAGCCCCAGTCACCCTCCAGTTCCTGCTCTGTGACGTGGATGAATCAGCTGACCTCTCTGAAGTGCACTCTTCACCACACTGAGGTAGAGATAATGGCCAGTGAGTAGGTTCTGTATAGGGATTGAGTGAAATAACATCTGTGAAGTACCAAAACAGAGTCTGGCTTATAGTGGTGCTCAACAGATGTTCTTCTCCGTCTTCTTTCATCGTCTTCTTGAAGTTGACTATACAGAAAGGCCTCATAAAAATCAGGGGTTCATTTAGCAGATATTTAACAGTCGTCATGCCATACTTGTGTCTCAGGGGTGTACAGTCCAAGTGTCATCACGATCTGCACAGTTAACTCTGATGACATCCCGTGCAGGTGTGGAGGTGGGAGCTGGCGTGGGGATGGGGCTGGCAGGGTGGGAGCTGTTGTCCCCATCGGAGCTGTTGGGGATGGGAGCTGTTGGGGGTGGGAGCTGTTGGGGGTGGGGATCTGCAGCACGTGGCTGTGGCTTCCCCTCTGGTTCCTTACATCCTGTCTGATAGGGCTTTTAGCTGAACCTGAGCCCTGCTGCCTGCCCGTGCTGGGCTGATAATGGCCTCTCCTCCAGAGTCTCATGGAGTCGTCACAGGCCAAGGGTCTTCAAACTTGGCTTGAAGTGAAGTCCCGGGTCTCTGGGTTTTTTCAGGATACTATGTTTAAATGGGGGAACCCAGAAATGGGATGCAAAAATAAACAAGTTTAACATCTGGGTGGTGGTTTATGGTTCCATTAAACATTTTTAACCAATAATGGTCCAATATGGGAGTATGGACTCTTTTTCCTCTCAGTTAACGTTGGCATTTGTAGAATACTCCAGGGTGGTGTGAGAAAGACGTCTCCGAGTTCAGGATTTCCTAGGGGCAATGAAAGAATACAAAATACTAACACGGTGCCCTAGTTGGGCATCTAATTCTGTGCTCTGTTAGCACAGTCAGCCTTGTTGTCCTTTGTGGATGCTCAAGTCCGTGATATAAAATGATGGTGCATATACTTATAACACACGTAAGATTACTTATGATACCACATACAATGTAAATGTTGTGTAAATACTTGTTATACTATTATTTTAAAAGTTGTATTTTTTACTTTTTAGAGAGGGTCTTGCTGTGTCACCCAGGCTGGAGTGCAGTGGTGCCATCATAGCTCACTGCAGTCTCAACCTCCTGGGCTCGAGTGATCCTCCCTCCTTGGCCTCTTGAGTAGCTTGGACTGCAGGTGCATGCCAACACGTCTGGCTAATCGTTTATTTTTTGTAGAGACGGGGTTTTGCCATGTTGCCTAGGCTGGTCTCAAACTCCTGGGCTCAAGCGATCCCCCTGCCTTGACCTCCCAAAGTGCTAAGGTTACAGGTGTGAGCCACTGCGCCTGGCCTATTTTTTATTGTTTTATTGTTGTTTGTATTTTTTCCTCAGTATTTTCAGTCTGCAGTTAGTTGAATCCATAAATGCAGAACCTGTGGGTACAGAGGGCTGGATGCAGAGACTGTGGGTGCAGAGGGCTGGATGCAGAACCTGTGGGTGCAGAGGGCTGGATGCAGACACTGTGGGTGCAGAGGGCTGGATGCAGACACTGTGGGTACAGAGGGCTGGATGCAGACACTGTGGGTGCAGAGGGCTGGATGCAGAGACTGTGGGCACAGAGGGCTGGATGCAGAACCTGTGGGTGCAGAGGGCTGGATGCGGAGACTGTGGGTGCAGAGGGCTGGATGCAGACACTGTGGGTACAGAGGGCTGGATGCGGAGACTGTGGGTGCAGAGGGCTGGATGCAGAGACTGTGGGTACAGAGGGCTGGATGCAGACACTGTGGGTGCAGAGGGCTGGATGCAGAACCTGTGGGTGCAGAGGGCTGGATGCGGACACTGTGGGTGCAGAGGGCTGGATGCGGACACTGTGGGTACAGAGGGCTGGATGCAGAGACTGTGGGTGCAGAGGGCTGGATGCGGAGACTGTGGGTGCAGAGGGCTGGATGCAGACACTGGGTACAGAGGGCTGGATGCAGAGACTGTGGGTGCAGAGGGCTGGATGCAGAGACTGTGGGTGCAGAGGGCTGGATGCAGAGACTGTGGGTACAGAGGGCTGGATGCGGACACTGTGGGTACAGAGGGCTGGATGCAGAGACTGTGGGTGCAGAGGGCTGGATGCGGACACTGTGGGTGCAGAGGGCTGGATGCAGAGACTGTGGGTGCAGAGGGCTGGATGCAGAGACTGTGGGCACAGAGGGCTGGATGCAGAGACTGTGGGTGCAGAGGGCTGGATGCGGAGACTGTGGGTGCAGAGGGCTGGATGCAGAACCTGTGGGTGCAGAGGGCTGGATGCAGAGACTGTGGGTGCAGAGGGCTGGATGCAGACACTGTGGGTGCAGAGGGCTGGATGCAGAGACTGTGGGTGCAGAGGGCTGGATGCGGAGACTGTGGGTGCAGAGGGCTGGATGCAGAGACTGTGGGTACAGAGGGCTGGATGCAGAACCTGTGGGTACAGAGGGCTGGATGCGGAGACTGTGGGTACAGAGGGCTGGATGCAGAGACTGTGGGCACAGAGGGCTGGATGCAGACACTGTGGGTGCAGAGGGCTGGATGCAGAGACTGTGGGTGCAGAGGGCTGGATGCGGAGACTGTGGGTGCAGAGGGCTGGATGCAGAGACTGTGGGTACAGAGGGCTGGATGCAGAACCTGTGGGTACAGAGGGCTGGATGCGGAGACTGTGGGTACAGAGGGCTGGATGCAGAGACTGTGGGCAGGGAGGGCTGGATGCAGAGACTGTGGGTGCAGAGGGCTGGATGCAGAGACTGTGGGTGCAGAGGGCTGGATGCAGAGACTGTGGGTGCAGAGGGCTGGATGCAGACACTGTGGGTACAGAGGGCTGGATGCGGAGACTGTGGGTGCAGAGGGCTGGATGCAGAGACTGTGGGTACAGAGGGCTGGGTGCAGAGACTGTGGGTACAGAGGGCTGGATGCAGACACTGTGGGTGCAGAGGGCTGGATGCAGAACCTGTGGGTGCAGAGGGCTGGATGCGGACACTGTGGGTGCAGAGGGCTGGATGCGGACACTGTGGGTACAGAGGGCTGGATGCAGAGACTGTGGGTGCAGAGGGCTGGATGCGGAGACTGTGGGTGCAGAGGGCTGGATGCGGAGACTGTGGGTACAGAGGGCTGGATGCAGAGACTGTGGGTGCAGAGGGCTGGATGCAGAGACTGTGGGTGCAGAGGGCTGGATGCAGAGACTGTGGGTGCAGAGGGCTGGATGCAGAGACTGTGGGCACAGAGGGCTGGATGCAGAGACTGTGGGTGCAGAGGGCTGGATGCGGAGACTGTGGGTGCAGAGGGCTGGATGCAGAACCTGTGGGTGCAGAGGGCTGGATGCAGAGACTGTGGGTGCAGAGGGCTGGATGCAGACACTGTGGGTGCAGAGGGCTGGATGCAGAGACTGTGGGTGCAGAGGGCTGGATGCGGAGACTGTGGGTGCAGAGGGCTGGATGCGGAGACTGTGGGTACAGAGGGCTGGATGCAGAACCTGTGGGTACAGAGGGCTGGATGCGGAGACTGTGGGTACAGAGGGCTGGATGCAGAGACTGTGGGCAGGGAGGGCTGGATGCAGAGACTGTGGGTGCAGAGGGCTGGATGCAGAGACTGTGGGTGCAGAGGGCTGGATGCAGAGACTGTGGGTGCAGAGGGCTGGATGCAGAGACTGTGGGTACAGAGGGCTGGATGCAGAACCTGTGGGTGCAGAGGGCTGGATGCAGAGACTGTGGGTGCAGAGGGCTGGATGCAGAGACTGTGGGCACAGAGGGCTGGATGCAGACACTGTGGGTGCAGAGGGCTGGATGCAGACACTGTGGGTGCAGAGGGCTGGATGCAGAGACTGTGGGCACAGAGGGCTGGATGCGGAGACTGTGGGTGCAGAGGGCTGGATGCAGAACCTGTGGGTGCAGAGGGCTGGATGCGGAGACTGTGGGTGCAGAGGGCTGGATGCGGAGACTGGGTGCAGAGGGCTGGATGCAGAGACTGTGGGTACAGAGGGCTGGATGCAGAGACTGTGGGTGCAGAGGGCTGGATGCAGAACCTGTGGGCACAGAGGGCTGGATGCAGAGACTGTGGGTACAGAGGGCTGGATGCAGACACTGTGGGTGCAGAGGGGCTGACAGTGCAGCTGCAGAGACTGTACAGAAGAAAATACCTGTTACTAAATGTTTCTGGGTGCCGTATTGTACTTTAAAGAACCCATATTCCAGTTGCTAAGTAGACAACAGGCCCCCAGACTCCTTAAGGAGATGCGGGTGTGCCTGTTTCACATGGGGGTTCTGTCCTAGGCTTGCTAGGTCTGCCAGCCCTGAGGGAGAGACCAGCCACAGCTGTTGATGGGTTTGCCTGACTTTCTTTTTTTTTCTTTTTCTTTTTTTTTTTTTTTTTTTTTTTGAGACCAAGTCTCGCTCAGTCGCCCAGGCTGGAGTGCAGTGGCGCGATCTCGGCTCACTGCAATCTCCATCTCCCGGGTTCACGCCATTCTCCTGCCTCAGCCTCCCAAGTAGCTGGGTCTACAGGTGCCCACCACCACGCCCGGCTAATTTTTTGTATTTTTAGTAGAAATGGGGCTTCACCATGTTAGCCAGGATGGTCTTGATCTCCTGACCTCGTGATCCACCCACCTTGGCCTCCCAAGGTGACTTTCGTTTTTAATTTTTAAAAACTTTAATGCCCTTTTGCAGCAGTAGGGTCTTGCTGTATTTTCCAGGCTGGTTTTGTATTCCTGGCCTCAAGTGATCTCCCCGCTGTGGCCTCCCAGAGCACTGGGATTGTAGGCATGAGCCAGTGTGCCCTGCTGGGTTTGCCTGACTTCTTAGGGAAATCATCCTGAGATCAGTGTTTCCGAATCCCACCACCTGTTTCTTGTTATCTTGTCTGTAGGGCCCTAGAGTAGCAGTGTCCTTGGCACTCACTGAGAAAGCCGTGGGACTCAGCAGGCCCCGCCCCAGGACGACAAAGCACGGTGTCACCACGGCACAGCGCTCCTCGCACGGGGAGTTGGGGAGAAAACCAGGCTGGTCTATCATCTACACTCATTTTTTTCTTTTGTGATAAAATTGCAGAAAATTCAGGGTGTTTTCCCTGCCCTTTTGGAAGGATGCTATCTTGATCTTGCGCACGCTGTTTCACAGAGCTGACATAAGGAGTGAAGATTAATTGTCTGCCACGGCAGGTGCTTTCGCATATGTGGCCGTGTGTGCTCCCTGAGACAGCCCCAGGAGGTGTGGGCGTGATCTGAGTTTGTGGCTCAGGATCTGCACAGGCCCGAGAGACCCTCCTCGAGGACACACTGACCAGTGGGGGCCACCGTGTCAGGGTTGAGTGTGGGGCTGTCTCAGATCCTCCCACTGTGGCCATTTCCTTCAAACTGAGTCGGGGCAGGAGGGGACGGAGGGAGAGAGGCCGGAGGCTGAAGCTCCAAACCGAATGCAGATACTAAGCATTTGATAGGGTTGTCTGTGTTCTAAGTTGGAAAATACAAACTTTTGCATGTCTACCTTAGATAACCTCACTGGCATTTGTCATTCTGCTTTTGGAATGCTTAGGCGTGAAAGCAGAACGGTGTCACGGTGGTGATGCTTGCATAGCAGTGTGAGTGTGCAAACCTGAAAATGGGGAAAAATGGGACATTCTATGTTACGTACATTTTACCACAATGAACATAAACAATTTTGAAAAAAAGAAAATTGCATCAATACCATTCAGCTTGTCAGAAGAGCTCACATTTGAGTGTGGGTCTTGATGGGAAGTAAAGGAGCAGAAAGATGGGTGGGAAAGTGGGAGTGGCTGTGGGTGGGGAATGAGGGTCTCAGTTTTGGCTTAAGGACAGGTCGAAGGAGATGGGCGGCCCCTGCCACTAACAGCTGATGTGTGGTGGACAGTGCTCTGTTGATGAGGGTTTGGTGCCCACAGGGAGGACAGGCAGTGTGCTGGTGTCCTCACAGCCTCTGACCATGAGCCTGGAAATGGGGATCCCTCTCTGCAGAAGCAGGCCCTGCCACAGGGCAGCCCACCTTCCCCCGGAGCAGCCCACCTTCCCCCGGGGCAGTGTAGCAACCGTCTACTGTTGCCTGGGACTCACTTCCCTGCGGAGCGTTGGTCCCAGTATCGCGTCCACTTGCATGGAGTATGCTCACGCACGGAGATGCAGCCACCCAGCGCTTCATCTTTGTAACGATGTTTGGGGCTGGGAGCCATGGCTCACACCTGTAATCCCAGCACTTTGGGCGGCTGAGGTAGGAGGATCGCTTGAGCCCAGGAGTTCTGCACCTGTCTGGGCAACATAGCAAGATGCCACCAGATGTGGTGGCGTGTGCCTATAGTCCTAGCTACTCGGGAGGCTGAGACACAAGGTTCACTTGAGCCTTGGAGTTTGAGGCGGCAGTGAGCTGTGATCACACCATTGTACTCCAGCCTGGGTGACAGAGTGAGACCCTGTCTCAAAAAAAAAAAAAAAGCTGCATGTATTTTGCCCTAGAGAGAAGAGGACAGTGATGTGTTCAGACACATGTACATGTTACTGGGCTCAAATCCTGGCTGTGCCACCTGTGTGGCACCCTAACCTCCCTGTGCCTCAACTTCCTTATCTGTCATGTGAAAATGACAACAACAATAGGTACTTTAGAGGTGTGTTGGGGAAAATACATCCATTTATGCAGATAAAGCACTTGCAACCAAGCCAGACACGTGTGTAAACACACAGTAAATAGTTACTGTTATTTCAGGCACACGGCTGCTACTCAAAACATGACTTTATGGCAACAGGCTGTTGTTAGCTGTTGACTTGCTTTATTGACCAAACCTGGCCCCCAAATATTTGCTAACTCTGAGACCCCAGCTCGCTGTCTGCAGAGCCACGTGGGTGTCCTGTTTGCCAGTGGCATCTGAGGACATCCTTAGAAGAATAGCTCCTAAGGGTTTCCAGGGGCGGCAGCATTATCAGAATTCCCGCTGTAAACTCACGTGAACAGACACTCTTCTGTCAATAGTTCATTTCTAAACAACAACAGAACAAGCCTCAGATTCTTGTAGATGCCTTGCTAAGTTGAACTTACGTCCCCGCATGATGAATTGTTCTGAATGTATTCAGTGAAGATTGATTTCCACACAGTGAGATTCTTTATTATTTTGCTGCATTTTGTAACAAAGTGGAAATGGAATTTAAACAAACATGTTGGTAAGCAGTTTAGACTCCGTATCTTTCCCGTTACTCTTCCCTGTTGGTTGTTTGATGCAAACGTTTCTGGGTCCGGAGAGCCAGTCGGCGTGAGCTCTTACTGAATTTCATTGATTTTTTTTTTTTTTTTTTTGAGATGGAGTCTCACTGTCGCCCAGGCTGGAGTGCAGTGGCGCGATCTCCTCTCACTGCAAGCTCCGCCTCCCGGGTTCCCGCCATTCTCCTGCCTCAGCCTCCCGAGTAGCTGGGACTACAGGCGCCCGCCCCTGCGCCCGGCTAATTTTTTCTATTTTTAGTAGAGACGGGGTTTCACTGTGTTAGCCAGGATGGTTCTCTATCTCCTGACCTCGTGATCCGCCCGCCTCAGCCTCCCAGAGTGCTGGGATTACAGGCTTGAGCCACCGCGCCCGGCCAACTTTCATTGAATTTTTCGCTGGGCACTGGGCTAGGTGCTTGGAAATGACAAAACAGGAAAATAGTTCGTTGAATAAACACTACATAATTTGCTTGGATGGCAGCTTCTTTGGGGCAGCTCGTCCATGTCACACATACTTGCACTGTTAGGTTATTCTTTAGCATGGGAGGAAAAGAGGGAATCATGCAAGGTGTGGCGATTTCACTTCTGCATATAAAAAAAGTGCGACGGGATCTTTAATTCACCTCCTCGTGTCCTTTTGAGATCCTGGAGGCCTGAAGGCATTTCTGTTTCTGGCAGGAATTCAGGCTTGGGTCAGAGTCAGGGTGAGGGTAGCCCCACCCGTCACAGCTCTGGGGCCGGGCCGCTGGGCGCGAGGCCCTTCTGTGTGTGTGGTCCGCGCACACGTGAGCAGCCCTGACTCTCAGAAATGTGGTGATGGGGAGGAGACACTCCAGGATGGTGAAGAGAGTACTTACGATGGGGGCCCAGGGCTGGAGAGGAAGCGGGACAGTGACGAGCCCAGCCGTGTTCACAGGCACATCTGTCATGTCGCGAGCGAGCCCGTGAGAGGGAGCAGAGCCGCCTTCTCTCACACGTTCTCTTGAAACGCTTTGACTAGAAGCCTCGCTGTTGGCACAGGGATGACGGAGGACAGGACGCGGTTCACTTACGGGCCATGAGGCGAGCTGCTGAGGCCCAGTTCTAGATTTATTGACTTCACGTGTGTTCCTGGAGCACTTGCTGTGTACCAGGCCCTGTGGTAGGCACTGGGGACGCGGGGCTGAGTAAGGTGCAGGCAGACCCCATGTTCGTGGAATTCACACGTGTCTGGGGGACAGAATAGAGTAAACAAACGTATCCTGCCATTTCAGACAGCATCCGGGTCCCGAAGAAAATCAAGTATGGGAAGGATGTAGGCGAGGGATAGGGAATGGCCGTTGCTGATAGGAGGGCAAGGCGACGCCTTGCTAAGGACAAGGGAGGGCAAGGACATGGAGAGCAGGGAGAGCGGGCTCAGGAGAAAGCAGCCAGGGCAGAGGACTCGGGCTGGAACGGAGTTGGTGTCTGGGGAACAGTGTGTCAGCCGTCCAGAGGCCACATGCCCGGAGTGGACAGGCAGGTGGGCAGTCACTGTAATTCCATCATTTCCAAAGGAAGGGAGACGCTGGCTAAGACTGTCAATTTTGGCTAGGAATGTTTGCTGTATATTTAATACGTTTATATTGTCTTTTTCTAAATCATCGTTTTGTGGGGGAAAAAAAAACCGTCCCTTTCTCCAACACTGAGTTTCGGCACAGTAGAAGAGCTTTATATTTCGGGCCACTGCACTTTCTGTATTTCCTGGCTCCTTGTAAGTGCGTTGCTCGGACGTGTCGGTGCGAGCGTGAGAGGGGCAGGCGGGGGGCTGGGCGGACGCTCCTGTCCGTCCCCGAGGTCCTGGGAAGGAAGTCGCCCAGCCCGTGGTGGAGAGGATGCCCCACACTCAGGTCCGGACAGCCTGGGCCTGTCTTCAGGGGAGTCCGGTGCAGGAAGCAAATGACGATGTTCTGCTCAGTCTTTGTTCCCCAGATGCAGGCTGCAGCCATTTGGGGCCAGAGAAGTGGAGATTGGGATCTGCTCGCAGCCTGGGTTCACGTCTAAGCTGGACCTGCCTTGGGAACTCTGAGGCTTTTTCCTTCTGTGTGGTTTCAGCCCCGCTCTGGCAGGTGACCAGCGCCACTAGGCCCTGCTGGAAGTTATCCTCACACTTCCCTGAGGTTTGTGGACTGACTTCACAGTTTCCGAGGGTGGTTCCTCCTTACCCGGGATGACGGCAGGATGAAACAGCACAGAGAGTCGTGGCGCTTCGCCAGATCGCTCTTTCATCTGCCGTGCTTTGTCTCTTCTCACCTAAAATGAGAACATCTGATGTACTTTTCGTGATATTTCAGCGTTCAATACCGTCTTTTGAAAAGATAGGAATCAACAACATGCTTTTCCCTTCTTTTCCATCAGAGCCTTCAGGCCGTGGGCCCCGTTCCTTGTTGCTTGTGCCCCTGGGCGAGTCCTGGTTTCGGCGCAGCTATCAGGGCAGTCCTTGCCCTTTCTTCACAATCACAGCTGCTGCTTGGTTACAGGACCCTGCTACCCTGACCCGAGCTCACACTTCTCTTATAAACATCCCATTTTCAGAAACTCACTTCTAGCGCTAATAGTTTCCCAATAGCTAAATCTTGAAGTACAGGATTCTTGTCTCCAATAACGTGAACAATTTTTATAATCTAGATAGAATTTACCAAAACATGTTTCGGCACCTGCAGGCTCTTCTTTTAATTAAAAAGAGGCTTACGAAAAATTAAAGATCTCTTCGTTTTTAAGTGAAAAACATTACAACTTTTGGGATGCTGAATCTGGGTTTTTTTTTTTTTTTTTTGACCAAGAGTCCTAAGAGTTCTCATTTCAAAGGTATTTTTAATGCATTGCTTTTTTTTCTGTAGCTCCTAGGTCAGTGCTGCTTCTATAGACAGCAATCAGCAAACATATATTGAATGAATGAAATGCTATTTGTAATGATTTGGGGACTCTTCCATCATTCAAATTCCAAATTGCAAAACCCAAAGAAAGTTGAATGCATAAATGTCAACCAGAAAGGAAATCTCACAATTTTGTCTTGAGGTTCTATCAGGAATGTAGGTAAAGGTGATGAAAAACATGCTTTTCACGTTTGCAAATGACAGGAGATTGGAAGGGGTTGCTCTCCCATTGGCCGACACAATCAAAACTTAGAAACAACAATATCAAAACATTAAGTCAGTCTCCAAATGACATATGGTTAAATGATAATAGCATGTTCTTATGCTGAAATAGTATGTGGCTATTAAAATGATATTGAAAGACAGTATTTGCTGTCCTGGAGAAAAGCTTATGATACATTTTTAAGAGGAAAAAAGTACATGCTAAAACAACAAGAAGAGGGTGATTCTGATTTTTAAAATAAAGAACAAAGACTTAATAGACGGATGCATACCAGAATGCTAACAGGGACCAGCCCTGAGTAGGAGCATGAGGCAGTTTTCACTTTCTTACCCTCGTTCATTTATACAGTTTCTTTTTTAAAGTAAGAACGGAAGTGTTTTATTAAAAATGAGTTAATAATAACTGTTCTTTTGTGATGAGTAAAATAAAACGTGGGGCCTGGAGTCTCTCTTCTGTGGTGAAAAATGTATCGGTCTGGTGCAGTTTCCTAGACGGACACTAGGACCCATGATCGCTTCATGGCGTCGTTATTAGGAAACAGTCCATCTGAGGACGGATGGCAGAACTGTTTGCTTTCAGAATGAAGGGCAGTGAGCGTATGTTGGCATTCCTGCATTGCGA
The DNA here is from genome assembly GCF_037993035.2 of Macaca fascicularis. Lineage (NCBI taxonomy): Eukaryota > Metazoa > Chordata > Mammalia > Primates > Cercopithecidae > Macaca > Macaca fascicularis. The sequence goes on from NC_088392.1 coordinate 81,461,987, forward strand.
AACCCACAATGCTGTGTGAGCTTGGGTGAGTTACTTTGCCTCTCTGAGCCTCAGTTTCTCTGTGAAATCAGGAATTAACATGGTCTCTGAGACCCCCTTCTGATGGTGAGTGTGTGATTTGGTGATTTTGTGGTCCTGTGTCATGACCTTATTTAGTTCTCTTTCAACAGGGGGTGTTTTACTGCCTTGCAAAATCCTAGTGGGACTGTGTGTCTTTCTAGGAGCCAGGGTATAAATGAACGGATTTCAGATTGATTCTAATATATTTTACCTCTCAAAGAAAGGGCGTGGGGAGACCATGACCTTAAAGCAGGTTTTTTTCTGTTGTCTGTGAAGCCTGTGATGATTGAGAGTGGCTGGGGCTGGCGGGAGGATGTTTGGGTGGAAGAGGGAGGCGATCCGGATGTGCCCTGCCCCGTGGAGGCACCCAGCTTGTAAGGAGGTGATGTCTACACTGAGTGCAATGACTCTGACCTGAGGGAGGCTGAGGCGGGGCCTCTGACTCCTGCCTGTGCCCCGATGGCTCGGCTAGTGTGGCCTGGGAAGTGACTTTCATCTCCCCCTCCAGGTATATTTAATAAGGGGCCATAATTTCAGATTCTGCTGCTTCTGGATGAATGTCTTAGAGAGGTGGGAGGCGCCCTGCAGGATGGAGCCTTCCTTGAGCATTGTTGAGGTGTGTCGGGGGTGCCGTGGCACAGGCCCCTCCCCTGGGGGCATCACTGTGCCCTTGCTCTGCGTCCCTGCTGTTTCCCCTTCCCCTAAACAGGCGTGGAGATGTGCACGGGACACGCGGAGGCCAGATCTCCACAGAGCAGAGTGCCGTGACGGCGTGACTGCAGCCTGGCTGTGCCCTCACAACAGCCGCAGTCAGAGGAGCCGTGGGACGCTGTCCCACATGGACACAGCCCGCTCCCTGGGCGCTGCTCTTGTGCTGGGCGCTGCTCTTGTGCTGGGCGCTGCACTTGTCATTTAAAATTTATATTGAGATGCTTAAAAAGTTAACTACAAAATTCAGGACCTGTTTTAATAGGCGTTTCAGCTGTCGGTGGTGTTTCAGAAATGCATGCAAAAGAACTGAAATCGCAAATCTCGTAGGTCGTATGAAGAAGGAAAGAAAAAAGCAGTGTGAGCGCAACCCAATGAAGAGGTCGTAGAAGTAGGTGTGACCTCTGTGAGCCCTGAAGCAGTGGGAACCCCTGGGAAGGTCACAGGTCTCCTAAGGGAAGTGCACTTTTGCTTTTTTCATAAGCAGAAGGTAGTAATGATGAACAAATACAATAGTATTAGTTAGCATTTAATTGTGTACCATGGGTCAGGTGCTGTGCTGAGTACTTCATAGATAGCATCTCATTTAATCTCCACAATGACTTCAAGAAGTAGGTATTGAACCTGTTTTATACCCAAAAGGCTGAGGCGTGAAGAGACAATACATCTTGCTGGTGGCAGAATTGGACTTTGTACCCAGGTTATCTGACACTGAACTCAGGCCCTTAACCTAGTATGTGTGATCTTAAAATGGAGAATGTAAACTACAAGTTCACTACCACTGTTTTTTTGTTTTGTTTTGTTTTGTTTTGTTTTGAGACGGGGTCTTACTTTGTCACCCATTCTGGAGAGTAGTGATGCAGTCATAGCTTCCTGTGGCCTTGACCTTCTGAGCTCAAGCCATCCTCCTATCCTCCTGCTTCAGCCTCCCGAGTTGCTGGAACCACAGGCACAAGCCACCATGCCTGGCTAATTAAATTTTTTTTTTTAAGAGACAGTCTCGCTGTGTTGCTCAGGTTTTGAACTCCTAGCCTCAAGCAGTCCACCCACCTCAGCCTCCTACAGTGCTGAGATTATTGCAGGCATGAGCCACTGTGCCTGGCCCCTATGCAAGCGTTTTCACCATTGGAATTAGAAGCGTTTCACTGTGGATTGATGAGCTGTGGTGTGCAGGGCCCTGTCCTGCTCTGAGCTGAGGGTGTCTGAGTGCCACAGTGATGTGGGTGAGCACCCAGGCTCCTGGGCCCGCTCCTGTCGCAGCTCACTTTCTGTCCTCTAGAGCAGGCAGCTTATCTTGCCGTGAGAGACGGTTCCTCCCTAAGTCTGTTTCTTTAAACTCAGTAAAGGTTTCACGGTGATTCTTACTGTGCAACTTTAAAACACCGATATCACATGTCTTTATGGCTGAGAATGTTGCTTGTATGTTTGCAGCATATTTTATTCTGTCATCTAATAGAGCCGGGCACCCACGCTGGCAGCCCCTGTGCTAGGAGACCCGTGTGTTATGCCTGGGTGCCCTGGGGAGCACTGTCCTGGATTCCTGCCATCTTGTCCTCGGTGATGACGCGTGGTGAACTTGCAGTACCCCCCCTGCCAAGTGACCTTAGTGCCCTCTACCTGAGAGAGTCGCGGATCTCAGTTGGGAACACATGGTGCCAAGGTGCCATGGACTGGTTTTTGCAAGTTACTTGCAAGTCCTAGAAATGACAGTGACCTGTAAGCAAGAAGCTTGGGACCTCTGTGTGTCCGGAAGTGACATGATCAGCACTCCCTGGGCATTTTCTTTGTGCCAGAGAAGCTGGAACGCCTGGCATCATGTAGAACCCCAACACGAGGATACAGTCAGGAGGACGTCATCCTCTGCCCCATCGATGCCGTGGTGTGCATGATTATTTTATTTACTGGGAAAGAGGCTTCCCCTTTGTGCTGGGCCTGCCTGCTCTGGAATTCTCAGAGGAGCCTCATCATTCTGGTTGCCTCTGAGTGGGAGCCTGCGGCAGAGATGGGCAGGCTCCCGGGACCCAGACAGGGTGGGAGTGGGGGCCTGCGGCGGGGGCCTGGACAGGGTGGGAGTGGGAGCCTGTGGCGGGGGTGGGCAGGCTCCCGGGACCCGGACAGGGTGGGAGTGGGGGCCTGTGGCAGGGGCGGGCAGACTCCCGGGACCCAGACAGGGTGGGAGTGGGGGCCTGCGGCAGGGACCTGGACAGGGTGGGAGTGGGAGCCTGCAGCGGGGGTGGGCAGACTCCCGGGACCTGTACAGGGTGGGAGTGGGAGCCTGCGGCGGGGGTGGGCCGGCTCCTGGGACCTGGACAGAGTGGGAGTGGGAGCCTGCGGCAGGGGTGGGCAGGCTCCCGGGACCCGGACAGGGTGGGAGTGGGAGGCAGCGGCAGGGACCTGGACAGGGTGGGAGTGGGAGCCTGCGGCAGGGACCTGGACAGGGTGGGAGTGGGAGCCTGCGGCGGGGGTGGGCAGGCTCCCGGGACCTGGACTGGGTGGGAGTCTGTTTCCCACGGTGCTGGCTGTGGCCGACTCCCACCAGGCCTGGTTGCACTTGCTCTCACTTGCCATGAGTTTTTAGCACAGTGGTCCCCTGATGCACCTGCTGAGGGGCCTCTGCGCACTCACGGGAGGAAGTCTGTCGTCCAGGGCTGCCTGTCCCTGAGTAGAAATGCAACTGTCAGGTGCTTAGGATGGTGTGTGGTGGGTGAAGGTGGACTTGAGTCATAACCTTTGGAGAGCAGACCCTGACTCAGCAATAAAATGTGGTGACTGTTTATTAATGGCAATTTAAGTCCAGGACTGTCAGCCTCTGCCCTTTCATGTGCGCCATAAACTTAGCATGGCGTGGCGGGCTGTGGGACAGAATAATAAAGTGCGTGGCCATGTGCACTTTAAGCTTTTTTTTTTGATGGGTTCTCTGTGCACAGTGTGTAGGATGCCCCTGGGAGAGGAGCTTTTCCTGCCCTTGTTGTAAACGTGCATGTGAGTGGGCGACGCTGCTGGACGTCACCTGCAGGACTCAGGTGCACCCCTCGTAGAGGCTGCTCCGAACGTGGCTTCAGGGCTTCTCTGCTCTCATTTATTATTAGAGACGTACAAGTCGTTTAGCTGATGGGAAAATGTAGTTTTTCCTTCATCATAGCATTAGATTAATTGAGAGTGAAGTGATTATCCCGAGTAAATCTACCCAGTGTTCCCGAATGCCCACCGTGCCGAGGCACTGTGTTAGCACCGCAGCTGGGGGCAACGATGAACAAGACGGTGCTCTGCGCCTCACGTCACTTACATATGTTAACTGACTTTCCTAATTTGTACCAAGGTCTATGACCATACCACCCTGAACACACTTGATCTCATCTAATTTGTACCAGGGTTACCTGAGGGTAGTAACACTGGTAGGAGCTGTATGAGTGCATCTTGTCCAGGGTTTCACCCCCTTGGGAGCAGATGGCCATTTGGAGCTCAGAGAATCATTGCCTGGCCAAATGGTGGGCGTAGACCTGGCCAGCTTCCGAGCAAGGGAGCCAGGAGCTGATAGGGCAGGGGGCCCGCCTGTCTGCCTTGGAGATCCTTTCTTGACAGCCCTTACCATTGCTTTTAATGACATATTTGTGTGTTTCTTATACTAGGGTCTATCACACCACGTTCCTGAGGGCAGGACCTAGGTCCCTTTGTATTAATTGTGTTAAGAACTCCATGTTTAAGAAACCATAATTAGTCAATTTGACAAACAGCACTCCCTGCCTATTTCCACATCTTCAAAACTGGAATTTGGTTTATAATTGATCAGGTCTTACAACTACAATTGTGTGTATTTTGTTTTTCTTTCTTATTGTTACATAAAAATTAGCGTCTTACAATTACTATCACCTTATATTCAATTCTATATGAAATATAAAGTCCAGGCACAATGGCTCATGCCTGTAATCTCAGTACTTTGGGAGGCTGAGATGAGACTATCACTTGAGGCCACGAGTTCGCGACCAGCTTGGTCAACATGTGGAAACCCCGTCTCTACAAAAATTACAGAATTGAGCCAGGTGTGGTGGTGCAGGCCCCAGGCCTTTAGTCCCAGCTACTTGGGAAGCTGAGGTGGGACGATCACTTGTGACTTCAAGTTTGAGGCTGCAGTGACCCATGATCACGCCACTGCACTCCAGCCTGGGCGACAGAGTGAGACCCTGTCTCAAACAAAAAACAAACAAAAACAAAAACGTGGGAAGGAGAGGGATAGAGTAGTAGGGCGTGAACTGTGGAAAACTGTAGTCAGTAGAAGGCACCCAGCATGTATTTATTTATTTATTCTGGCAATGAAATCTTGTTCTGTCGCCCAGGCTCACTGCAACCTCTGCCTCCTGGATTCAAGCGATTCTCCTGCCTCAGCCTCCTGAGTAGCTGGGACTACAGGCGCCCACCACTGTGCCTGGCTAATTGTTGTTATTTTAGTAGAGACGGGGTTTCACCATCTTGGCTAGGCTGATCTCGAACTCCTGACCTCGTGATCCACCTGCCTCGGCCTCCCAAAGTGCTGGGATCACAGGCAGGCACACAGCTTATTAATCGAGCTTCCTTTTGGCTTGGAAGTTAGGATGCCTTTTCTTCTTTTCCCCCATAACTTTTTTTTTTCCCTCCTTCTCCTTCTTTTCTTCCTTCTTCTTGTGCTTTTAGAAAGTTTGCTGGGTTTTGTAAATTCCATACAGTGAATATGGGTTACCTTTTAAGCAATGGAAATAAGTTTACTGAAGTGATGATGGCTACATCTTTGGCTTTGTGTGCACAGAGCGAAGGTCTCTGAGAACATCCTACTGAGACTTCAGAGGAGCTGTGTGATCCTGCCTTTGTGTCCCAGCCCACCCTTGACCCCCACACAGGCCTGCCTAGAAGGAGCTGGGTTCTGCCTGTTTTCCACATTACCTCTGTGACATCGTATAATCACGCTGTTTATTGTGTTTTTGTTTGTTTGTTTGTTTTTTCACTAGGGAAATAGCTGGGCTAGTTTCATAATACAGATGAGACCAGGCCTCGTGGTAGTGGGCGAGTGATTGAGGAGGGCCTGGAAGGGGTGGGTAGTCTGCCACCTCCCCTCCCAGGGAAGGGGGGAGATGTGTGGGCCCCTTGGGGATCCTGTCTGAAATGCTTAATTACCCTCTAGGGATCTGTCCTTAACTATAGATGATTCCTCACCATATTGTTTGTGGTTACCCTGCCTATAGATTATTAAATAACCTTGTCTCTTATTTATGGCCATTACACACAGGAAGACTAAGCTACTGATAGGCCAGACTATTAACCTATTATATCTTCTGTGCAATTTACATTCTCAAACATTTCTATCTTCAACCTGTATCTTATTTAGTTTCTAGAACATATGCAAGTTTTGCATTGTATCTGACAGCATGAACATTCTCTAAACTAATTCTTAATGGACTGTTTCATTCTTAGATTAGGGACCGCTTGGGCCATTCACAAGCTGGAGGAGAAGAATTTCAGATGAAGTTCAGTTAGTACATGTAGAAGAATTGAGGAAAATAGAAAATCACCGTCAGAACATCATAATAATGATTGCTGTAGGTGAGATCTGATACTGGGTGCTGAAATTAGTCAATGAGAAAGGAGAAACAAGATATTTGAATAGTCTCAAAGTATCTTTCCAAGTATAAATGTTTATTACTTATGAAAAGAAAATAGTAAGTTTAGAGTGAAGGAAACTGGCAAACACTGAGTGCTCAAGGTCAACATCAGCAAGGATAAACGTACCCGTACGTGGTACCGCAGGGCACGACGCACTGAGTGGGCACCCTGCCTCTGTGGTGTTCTTTCCACTAACGCATAAACTTGCTGTAATTCTCATAAGACACTGCACAAACCGAAATCAAAGGACATTCTGCAAAACACTGGACCAGCAGGTTTCAAGAGTGTCAAGGCTCTGAAAGGCAAGGAGGGACTTCAGACCTGACATGGCATGGGGGGCACTGGGGAGACGGGACAGCTAAACACACCACCGGCTCCTAGATGGGATCCTGGAACAGAAAAGGGACATTATTCAGAAAAACTGGTGAAATTCAAATAATGTCTGTAGTTCAGGTAATAGGAAAATGCCAATTTAATTTCTTAGTTTTGATTACTGTCCTGCAGCTGTCAGATGTAAACACTGGAGAAGGTGGGTTAAGGAGAGTAGACAGGAACTCTAGTGGTTTTACAACTCTTCCTCACATTTAGTATTATTTAAAAGTAAGAAGTTTACGGAAACCTTTATGGGTATGTGCACCCTTTTAATTGACATTCAGTTTTGCTATTGTTTACACAGTGAGGCTTAATCTGCATTAATGGATGGAAACACAGCATGTAAGGAGTCCAGAATGACAGATAATGGCCTGCACTGGACTTTGAAATATGTTGTGTATGCATTTCTCCTCCTTCCTCAGATGTGCCTTGTGATTAGGCTGACACACTGAGAGATAAGGCCAGCCAGGTTAGATGCGGGCAGGAAATTCATAAAACTGATTATTTCTGGGGAAACTGAAAGCTCTGTTTGTAAAAGGCTAGCTTGATTTTAGTGGATGGCTTTTTGTTAGTAGGAAGCGGAGGTTCAGGGCAAAATGCAGGAATGGGTTTTTAGGGTACAGTGGCTGCCCCTGCAGTTGGAGGTCCATGGGGTGCATTCTCATGGCCACTAGAGAAGATGGCAGTTAGTCATTATAAGTATCGATATGGGCCGGGTGTGGCGGCTTACACCTGTAATCCCAGTACTTTGGGAGACTGAGGCGGGTGGATTGCTTCAGTCCAGGAGTTTAAGACCAGCCTGGGCAACATAACAAAACCCTGTCTCTACTAAAAATAAAAAATTGTGCCAGGTGTTGTGGCGTGCACCTATAGTCCCAGCTACTTGGGAAGCTGAGGTAGGAGGATCACTTGAGTCCGGGAGGTGGAGGTTGCAGTGAGCTGAGATTGCGCCACTGCACTCCAGCCTGGGTGACAGAACCAGACCCTGTCTCAGAAAAAAAACAAACACACAAACAACTAAATAAGTGCCTCTGTAGAGTCCTATGAGCAAAATCATCTTTTGTTAATGCCCTTATCTCATGGTTTTGCCGTAAGTGCTCAACAAATGCTTGAACAAAGCATTTGCTATTAGACTAATATGTTACTACTTCCAAGTATTTTACTTGGATACCGATATGGTTTGGCTGTGTCCTCACCCAAATCTCATCTTGAATTGTAGTTTCCATAATTCCCACATGTCGTGAGAGGGACCCAGTGGAAGGTAATTGAATCACAGGGATGGGTCTTTCACATGCTGTTCTCATGGTAATGAGTAAGTCTCACGCGATCTGATGGTTTTACAAAAGGCAGTTCCCCTGCACACGCTCTCTTGCCTGCCACCAGGTAAGACGTGACTTAGCTCCTCATTCACCTTCAGCCATGATTGTGAGGCCTCCCCAGCCGTGTGGAACTGAGTCCACTAAACCTCTTTCCTTTATAAATTACCCAGTCCCTGTTATGTGTTTATTAGCCGTGTGAGAACAGACGAATACAGATACTTTTGTTGAAATTGCCCTTATGCGACCCAACCCAGTAGTCTGCACCCAAGTTCTTGTTTGTTTCTTTGAGACAGAGTCTTACTCTGTTTTCCAGGCTGGAGTGCAGTGGGGCAATCATGGCTCACTGTAGCCTTGACCTCCTGGGCTCAAGCAGTCCTCCCACCCCAGCCTCTTGAGTAGCTGGGGTTACAGGTGCACATCACCAGTGCCCAGCTAATTGAAAAAATTGTTCAGTAGAGATAGGGTCTTAGTGTGCTGCCCAGGCAGGTCTCAAACTCCTGGACTCAAGTGATCTTCCCACGTCAGCCTCCCAAGCGTTGGGATTACAGGCATGAGCCGTCACACCTGGCCTGCACTGAGTTCTTAAGTTAGTGTTTGCTCTGGGCAATTCCCTAGCTCTTTGACAGTTGTCAGATCAGTGACATGACTTTGCCTCAGTTACTACATTGTCTGCTACTTCCTCATACATAATCTCTGGCCCCATCACACTGCCTGCTGTTCCTAGAGCATGGCATGTCCTGTACACCCAGCCTCTGTTCTTTCCAGCTCTTTAAGTATCTTATCTTTCTTTTCTCTCTGAAAAATTTCTGCTCATTTTCAGCACTCAGGTCAGCTAATATCTGCCCTATAAAGAAGTATTATCATAAGATTCCATATTTCTCTATTATAACATTTATCATGGTGTTTCTGTTTGAATGAATTAGATTCATTCACTCCTCTCTCATCCATTCATATGATATTGATTGAGGGCCTACTATGGGACAGGAGGAACCAGAGAGGCAGCAGTGAAGGTTCAGACAGGATTCCTGACTTTATGGGCCTCCACTCCAACAGGGCAGGTGGACTTAACTAGCTACGTAATTACGCTGGTGAGAAAAGGATTTGTTTGCCTATTAGCATTTCTAGATTATGAGCTTTTGGAGGGCATGGATTTTTGTCTTCCTTGGTTTTGTAGCCCTAGTGTCTTAGAATAGCACCTGGCAGCCAGTAGGCGCTCCGTGAGTGAACGAATGAGCTGAGCACTTAACGTACCAATTTGTACATGATCTTATGGACGATCGCTTTGCTCCCAGCAGCTTCTCAGATTGTTATTGATCTGTGACTGAGCGGAGAAGTTCGTAGTCGAAGGTGCTTCCTTCTCCTGGTGCGTGGCGAGGGCAGCACGTGTGCTATCGCAACAGTTCACAGCAAGGCTGCGTATCAGTCAGGATTCTTCTTGCAGGCAACAGCCACCACCAGCAGGAAGGGCTCCTCCTGAGCCTTGCTGTCTTCTCCTGTTTCCGGCGCCACGTCAAGCCCAGGACAGCGCGTTGGGTGGAGCTTGGGTCACGTGACCGTGCCTGGTTGTAAGGAAGGTTGGACTCCAGTGCTGTGCTCATACGTGTGTTTTCTGTTGCGAAGGTGCTCCCCTTCCCATAGACCCACCAGGTGGGGAGGGAAGGAGGTTTCAGTGCTCGGCCGGAAATATCTCTGTACATGTTCACTGCTCACTGAAACGCAATTGGTCGACTGTTCGTAAATTCCAGCTATTTTGTGTTTAAGCGGATAGAGAATTCTGACAAAGTAAATGTGAGCTTCTGCAGAAGTTTCTATCACCGTATTTTTAAACATGCGTCAATTATCTTTGTCAACTGAACTGCTCCGTTTAAGCCCATCTCTAGTGTGGTCAGTCAAGGCCTCAGGTCTGTGGCCAGGCACTTGCAGTGATTTTTCAAGAACACTGTATTTCACAGAAACAGCCTGGTAGAATGTGGTTTGGGAAAAGGGACAGTGTCTTCAGTTGAGTACAGAAATTACGTCTTTAAACATCTGGGAATTCTATTCAGTCATTCAGTCAACTGTCAACATGTGCTGGATGTCCAGTGTTTGCAGGGACCTAACGCTTGCTGTGTAGTAATTTGCATTCTTTAGTAAGTTCTTCCAAGAGTTTTATATCTTCTTTCTTTTTTTTTTTTTTTTTTTTTTTTTTGAGACAGAGTCTCGCTCTGTCGCCTGGGCTGGAGTGCAGTGGCCGGATCTCGGTTCACTGCAAGCTCTGCCTCCCGGGTTCCCGCCATTCTCCTGCCTCAGCCTCCCGAGTAACTGGGACCACAGGCGCCCACCACCTCGCCCGGCTAGTGTTTTGTAGTTTTAGTGGAGACGGGGTTTCACCGTGTTAGCCAGGATGGTCTCGATCTCCTGACCTCGTGATCCACCTGTCTTGGCCTCCCAAAGTGCTGGGATTACAGGCTTGAGCCACCGCGCCCGGCTATATATCTTCTTTCTAGGAGAGAGTATGGTTGGGCTGGCCGGGGTGGCGCACGCCTGTAATCTCAGCGACTGTGGGAAGCTGAGGCAGAGGAGTGCTTGAGCCCAGGAGTAGGAGTGCAGCAACATAGAGAAACTCCAGCCCTAAAAAAAAGTTTTTTTAATCACTGGGAAAAGGAATAGTTATAAGAGAGCACCTGCATTTCTGCCCGTACCTGAGGTTTTCTCGTCTGTGATCGTTAAGTAAACGGAGAGTGTTGCTCTGGTGGCGTGCTAGACGTATTTTCGCAAACCAGAGGTGCACTATAGTCTGCCATGCTTTGTTCTAAAATTTCTACTGGATGTCTACCTCATGTCTCATTTTGTGCCAGGCACAAACGAAATCCAGAGATGAACATGTTGGGGTGCCTGCCTTAGTAGGCAGGACTCTCGGTTGAAGGGACAGCAGGTGGGCTTTGGGGCCAAGCATCCTTGGGAGACGTCGTCATCCCCACCATTGCTTGACTTTGTTGCTTTGGGCAAGTCGGATGACCTCTTGGAGCCCGTTTCGTCCTTGTAGGGTGGGGTCACTGATACCCGCCTCATTGCACTGAATGGGCCGATGAACGCACACAGTCCAGTACCTTCCTCACGCAGTCAGAATCTCTGTTGTCACTGTCACTTGGAGGCCAGAGGACAGGCAGGACCCAGGCGCTGGTGTGCATTTGATGCCAGGCTGTGGAATCATGTTTCCATTTTCTAATTACACAATTAACTGCGGAATATGCTAAAGTCCCCCATTGTCACAAATTACAGTTTCTTTCTTACTTCTGCATTTCTGTCTTTGCTGCAGCCCAGCAGGAGGTCCATTAAACCAAAAGGCTTCATTATCTCCTCAGGACAGGGATGGGGAGGCGGGAGGCTGTGGCTTGCAGGCACCTGCCCTTGCTGTCCCCAGCAGGAAAGGGTGGGGAGCTCGAGAAGGAGGAGCCCACACGCCCTTCTGTCCTGGGACTGTGTAGAGCTTCTTAGGGTGGCTTCATTATTTGCCATGCAGTAAACTGCCTGATTATCAGACACATCTATATGCCAAGACTCTTTGCAAAGCCTATCGAAGGGTTTTTTGGGCAACCACTCTTGCTACTGTTTTCATGCACGACCTTGGAGAGTTGAAATTTGTCTGTGGTTCAGACTGGAGATGGCCAGTGTTCACAGAGACCTAAAGATTGCTGTGTAGTCATTTGCTTCTTTAGTAAGTGTTTCCAAGTGTTTTATATCATCTTTCTGTGAGAGTATGGCGGGACTGGGGGCGGTGGTGGTCCACGCTATAATCTCAGCTACTCTGGGAGGCTGGTTGGGGGGCATCTGTCGCCTGGAGGTCTCTCTAATAATTCAACACAGGGCCCTGAGCCCCAGAAATGCTGGCTTATTCCTCTTGAGTTTCTGGCTCAGTGAAGGGATTATTCAGGTTTCCAAAACACACAGTCTCTTGTGACCCGAGAAAGGTCTCTGACTTGCATTTGCTCATTACGCTGGGCAATAGACTGGAAGTGTGACCTTTCTCCAGTTAACGATCCTTCCCACAGACAGGGCTTGCGTGCCTGTGTCTGCAGCACGTGGTGCGCCTGAGCTGATGATGCGGCTCTTCTGAACAGCTGCGGGGGCCGCCCCGAGGCCACGGCCCCGGCCACTCCAGGGTGGGTGTGGGGTGGGAGGCGTACTTCCCATCGAAGGAAGTCTCGATGTAGAGGCCCACTTGTCTCCCCTGTGGTTAGGGCTGTCTGAGGAGCCGCTCTTGTTTCCAAGGGCTGCAGGTACGTAGTGTACTGAGGGGATTCATACACAACGTGGATGGCACCTCCAGTTTACTAGAGGGGCAAATCTCACCCCCACCAAGGACGGGCCCTTGCAAACCCTCGCAGTTCACCGTATCCATCTTTCCCACTGGATTCCAGTTCTGCAAGGAAGAGCCGAGGCCTGGAGCCAGGGCCACATTGCCTGGTGTCCAGCCCAGCAGGCCTCGGGGTGGGTGGGGAGCCTGGGCTGCCTGGAGGGGTGCTCCCTCATGCCCCTGTACCCCACGTGGCTCCTTCCTTGAAGCTGTGTCTCAGTCCCAGGGGAGAGCCTTCCAGGATGGAGGTAGAGAGGAGGGGAATGTGCGTGCCTCTGGCTTCATCTCTGCAGGGTCTTGCCTCATAGGAGAGCTTTGGTGTGGGCTGGGCTGGCCAGTCAGCACAGTGCCCTGCAGGTCGCAGGGCTGAGGGCAGGCTGACCAGACCTTCCATGAAGAGATGGGGCTGGTGGGGACACTGGAGTCCTCCCCGCTGCCGAGTCCCGCTGTGCCACGCGTGGGCTGTTCTGAACTGTGGCGAGTCATCGTCCTCAGTCTCCCTTTGGCGAAGTGGGCCCAGTCATGCCCAGGCGCACCTTTTGAGGGTTTCGTGTGTGCAGCTTTAAATGCAAATGCCCACGATTGCTGTGTTCTCCAGCCATGTGTGGGGTACCCAGACTTCTTCCAGTTCTTGCCTCTCTTTTAAGTGGTTTGCATGAGATTCTGCAAGCACTGTCACCTTTTGATACCCTGAGTTTTGTTTCCAGTTTCCTTTTCCAACAATAACAGGAACTTTGCGTTTAGTGGTTGGTGGTTCCACCTTCACTAATGGGTTCGTTCTCTCTCTGGGCACGTGAGCAGGGCTCAGGATCACATCTGTGCCGTGGAGACACACGATGAAAACAGGCTTCAGCAGAGAACACGGTTTGAATTGTATGACAGCTTAAGGAAAGCTCTGCGTCTACTTCTGACGTCTGTGTTTCTTGGTATGATGCTGGCACCTTAAAACATTTTTGCCCGTGTCTAGTAATACAGGAATTCATTCACTCATTTATTTATTCCACAAAATTTTCTTTGCTATTTGCAAAAATGTTATTTGCTATAGCAAATAAAAGCTATGCTCTGTGCGATGGAGGACACAGGTATGAACTATACACGATTAATTCCTTTACAAAACTCTTAATAAAGAGAAAAAATTTACGAAAATAGAAGGTATCATTAATAATTATAGCATACACTTACATAACATTCTCTGTGCCACACTATTCTTGGCGCTTTCTATTTATATTATTTCAATTAATCCTCATAGCAACCTGTGAGGTAGGTGCTATTTCTGTCTCCTTTTTATAGCTAAGGGAACTGAACCACAGACAGGTTAAGTGGCTTGCCCAGGATTGCACAGCCAGTAAGTAGTAGAGCCAGCTTCGAAATCCAGGCGGTCTTGTAGCAGTATCCACTCTTAATCACCTGTGCTACACTGCCTTGGAAAGCAATTGTTATATTAGAAAAGTGAAGGCAGGTAATCCTGTGGGGAATGGCTTGTAGCTTGAGAGGTTCCAGAGTTCACATCTCACGGCAGTAGGGATACACCCAGCCAAAGTCTGAAAGTTAGAAACATTATTTTAAGAAATGTGTTTGCACGAGTCGATTCCTTCTCTTTCAGGTTTCTCTGCCATCATTCACAGGACTCATACAAACACTCAATGCAAAAGTTAGGTCTTAAGGAAAACCGCGTGATTTGTTTCACTTGGGTGTGGTGGTCTAAACCTCTCTGTTTATTTGCCAACGGAGCAATGCTTTATTAGTTTGCTGTTTTTCAAACTACATAATCATGCTCCCTTACAGTGGCCTGGAGATGTCAATATTCCTTTTGCTCAGTCAGTGTATTGTAGGTAAATGTGTGTGTGTGTGTGTGTGGTTTGTGTGTTTACTGTTATCTACTGTCTTTGCTATATATATTTTGCAGTATGCAAACCCCGATAACCACTGGGCACAAGTCTCTGTTGGTAATCACCGCTTATCCACGGGGGAAGTGGGGACCGGAGGTGGGAGCCTTCCCCACCAGCATGGCTCATACCTCGTTTGAGGAGCTGACAGTGCTGGAGGCTGGGCTGTTTAAGGCGCTCGGCAGCACTGCACCCACACTGGGCCCTGGGGCTTCCTCTTCCCACCCGCCCTCTGAGGCAACTCCCAGGCTGGCTCCTTTCTCCCTCTGTGGCTTCCTCCTCAACGAGGCCTTCTTCCAACTCGCAGCTCAACCCTGGTTGTGCCAGGAGTGAACTCCTCTACGCCCCCTCCACCTGGGCAGGGCTCTGCACTGCCGCCCCTGCTGGTCACTTGCCTTCAGGGCCTGGCTGGGCACCATCCTTATAGGGAGCCTCTCGTGGCACCAGGGACCCAAAGTCCTGGTGCTTTGCTCTGCCTCCCCCTGAGAATTGCACGTTCATCCCACTGGGTCCGGCCCGAGCCAAGCCTCTTTCAGGTCGTTCTTCCTGCCGGATGGACCCTTAAAGCTGCATCTCCTGTTGCTGCCCTGGAGCCTCCGGATGTGTTTTCTGTGTCTCCAGCCTCGCTGCTGGTGGCTTCTGGATCTTTATGCCATTGCGGACCCTGTAGCCACAGGCAGCCCTTGGGTTTTACGTGTTCAGCTTTCAACCAACCTGCACTTTGGCACGTTGCATGTTGTGACACACAAACCGTTTTTGGTGTGCTGAGTTCAAAGTTTTGAACAACAGCTGATGAACAAATCTTTTGAGCTATGATTTGCTGGCACTGCTTGCAAGTTTGGTTTCTGAAGCATTTATTTATTCAGTCTGCGTTCATTCCGAAATATTTGCGAGTGCCTATTGAGATCCAAGCATTGCTCCAGAGAACAGAAGCTAAGCCACCACACCCGGTTCCGACCCTCGGGGCGCTTTCAGCCCAGCCTCACCTCCTTTAAAACCTTTGTGCATTAGGGACCGAAAACCAGGAAATAGAGAATTTGTATAAATGAATACATAGATGATTGAATTTAGTGGTGGCTTTGGTTCAAGGACACCGAATACTTCTTCATGTACTTTTGTCACTGATGATCAAAACTTTCAGTAAGCGCTTCAGTTGAATGTATTTTATTGGGTTTACAAATGACCTTAGGGCTATATTTATAGAATCATTAAGGGTCTGAAGGAGTTCCTTAAATTTTTAGTTATACTTTGCTGCATTTTATTGGGAGCATTATTTGCTGTAATGGT
Source organism: Macaca fascicularis (assembly GCF_037993035.2). Lineage (NCBI taxonomy): Eukaryota > Metazoa > Chordata > Mammalia > Primates > Cercopithecidae > Macaca > Macaca fascicularis. The sequence continues at coordinate 81,477,586 of NC_088392.1, forward strand.
ATCTGTGCACTCGGGGATCCACATAGGTTCTGGGACAAGGACGTCTGTACAAAGACATCTACAACAGAAGTATGTTCATTAATGTTAGTTTTTGTGTCATTTTACAACATATTGTGTCATATAAATGATGATCCAAAAAGGCAAGCAATGCATTTGGAAGTCATCAAGCCATGCTTTTGGATCATGATTAGGTCCAAACTTTTGCAGATCTGATATCTATCTTGGAGATTTTTATTTTATTTATTTTTTAGGGACCATCTTGCTCCTTTGCCCAGGCTTCAGGAGGCTGGAGTGCAGTGGTACAATCATAGCTCACCGGAATCTATCTGAGAGTCTTTTAAGTTCTTTACATGAATGATTTAATTTTATTGTTAAAATATCCACACAAATAGAGACTGTTATTATCTGCCATTTATAGGTATCCAGACTGTGACCCAGAAAGGTTAAGTCACTTTGCCAAGATCACACAGGTAATAAGTAGTTGCACCAGGATTCAAACCCGGGCAGTCTTATTCTAGTGCCACCATGTTACGGCCGCTCCCTCCTTTGCACCTGAAATTTCTCAGCTCTAAAAGAAGGGAGTTGGTTTATATAACCTGTAGGGTCTCTTCCAGCCTGACATTCTGTGGTCTCTGAGGTGTTAGCGGTAAAAGACTGAATGCACCCTCACGTGCACACGTTCACGCACGCCGCCACAGACACAGACGGCAGCCTGGTGGACTCCCCGGAAGGCTCGCAGCAGGAATAAATCACACGCGAGAGCTGTGGATGAGGAGGGACCCTCCGCCCTGTTCTGCAGGCACCTTCAGGGGAGCAACACCTGTGTGTTGTTAACTGGCCACCACATTTTGTGATTTATAACGGAAAAAAGTGACACCTACAATACTGAGAACCTTTTTTAAAGGGGGGTTCTCAGGACACAGCCTAGCAGAGCACAGAGTGTCTTCACATCTCAATTTTTCACAAAAATAAAGCACGTGGGTCTTAATTGAAGATGGGCTTCATGAAAAGCATATCTGAGGTTGGTGGCAGATTTGGGAAAAGTGCCCCAAAATATTTATTATAAACAAATAATCAACAGATATAAACAGTGGATTATGAATTAGAAATTGCTTGTGTTAGATTGTTCAGAATATCAAACACGACACTGATGTTGTTGCTCCTGAAACCTCACTCTAAGATAAGCAATAAGGGTGAGATTATAAGAAGGAAATTACATAATCATAGAACATAAAATAACATCGCCACCAATAAAAGATGCCAGCAGTGAGTAACAGCCCCTGTCTAGCCCCATCTCTGCCAACTCCCACTCCGAGTGTTCTGTGGGCGTTCCCTCCCTGCCTGACCTCTGGAAGGGATTTTACTGCCATTTTACGCGTAAGGAAAACACAGCTTCAATATATGACCCAGTCTAGCATTTATTTTCTAGTGGAGTCAGGGTTTAAACTGCAGATTCTCAGCACTGAACCCTGCTGTTCATCCTGCTGGAAGAAGTTCAAGGTAAAACTTGACTCGGGCTTTGGGGCCCAAGTGCAGAGCTTCCATGTGTGAGCACAGAACACAGTGGTCCCTGGTGGGCCCTGAATCCCTGCTCCCTGGGCTTCACAGAGGGTAACAGACGACCACGGAATACTCACTTCAGAATGGTCGCGACACTGCAGGAGCCATTAGTCTCATTTGCTGGTGCTGGCACCTCAGGACTCAGCATCTCAGTGGACAAGGAGCCTCGGACAGCCTGGGGAGACTCAGGCCAGCAAGGTGCCCTCATGCAACAAGCTGCCCAGCTGCAGTGATGGGATGGGGAAGCCGCTAAGTCTCCTCCTTGTACAGAGAAAGGCACGCCAGGGGCACTGAGCAACATAGTCACGGCTCCTTAAAAGCAGAGAGAACGTCCTTCCGCGCTGCACACCCTTTCTGTGGTCTCTGCGAGGGAGAGCCCTGCAGGGCGTGTGTCCCCCAGGCTGCCGGTTCCAGGCCTGGCTGCCTGTGTCGGGGTGTCTGTGGGCGCTTGGTTCTGGGCTTATGTGGGAAATACTTTTGTATAGTTTGACTCTTACTTCCAGATCATTCGTGTCCTGGGCTGTGTGGGATCCAGTGGTAGGCAAGGAAGGGGTGTGGAATTAGGAGGCCTGCCTGGCTTCCACCCCTCTCCCTGGGTCTGCGGAGGCTGCAGCTCCATCAGGCCATCACCTGGACACCACAGCTGGGTGTGCCGGGGGGGAGGCGAGCTTGCAGGGAGGCCCCCCAGCCCTTCTCCAGGTGACCTGCGCTCATTTCCGTTTCTGAATCCCCACATCCTCCTCGAAGGCCCTGGCGGCTGCTGCGTCCAGTCCCATCGCTGCCCTGCCTGGGAGTCCTCAGGGTTCCCCGGGTCTCCCTAGGCAACTGGTCGCTGAGAATAGAAGCTTCTGGCCTTCACGTGTTGGAAGGCACCCGTGGCTGCCCCTCGCTTCTGCCTCACTGCGTTTTGTAGACATTCTTCTGAGTTCCCTCCCCAGCACCCGTCGGCCCTGTTGCTTCCCTAAGTGCTGTTTGTAGAATTAAAAGATACCGTGGACACTTAGAGGAGGCAGAAATACAGGTTTTCCTACAAACTGGGTCACCTGCAGGAAAAACGTGCCCTTCAGAGTGCAAGAAAGCCGGGCTGGGGGAGGGGGCTGGGGCTGGGCTGGGCAGGAGTCCTCGCTGCACCTGCAGCCTTGGGGTCCCCACCGCACCTGTGCTGCAGTCATTGACTCCTTAGACCTGTGCCTAGGCTCCAGCCGAAGGGCTGCGCCGTGCTTCTGACGCTCACTATACACCAGATACGGAATTCCCCCGGGGAGGAGCTCTGTTTCAAACATGCGAATTTCTGTTGTGATGAATCAGTCACCGTTTATCGAAGCATTACTGAATTAATAGCAATTTTTGGCCAATATGTATTTCTCAGATTCATTCCATTATTGTGCTTTTGTCACTGAACATTCATGATTATGGAGCAAGTAGCTCAGTGCACATGTCACATGGGCTCACACTGTGGGAGGTCGGAGCTGCGGGGAGACTAGACAGAGGGAGATGGTGATGGGAGCCTCAGCCCCAAATCCAGAGAAATGCTCTGTCTAGTCTCAGTAAGCCTTACTCACTGCCGTTTGCAAATAAAGAGAGCTATTCCTGCAAATCTATGCTTGTTAAAAACCAGTAAGCCCAGGTGCAGTTGCTTATGCCCATAATCCCTGCACTTTGGGAGGTGAAGGTGGGAGGATCACTTGAGGCCAGGAGTTCAAGACCAGCCTAGGCAACATATTGAGACCCTGTCTCTACCAAAAGAAAAAAAGAAAAAAGCCGAGTGTGATGCCCTATGCCTGTAGTCCCAGCTACTCGGGAGGCTGAGGTGGGAGGATGGCTTGAGCCCAGGAGTTGGAGGCTGCAGTGAGCCATGATGACATCACTGCACTCCAGCCTGAGTGACAGAGTGAGACTGTGTCTCAAAAAACAAAACCAAGCCAACACCATCACCAAATTTAAAACTGTACTTTCTGCTTTCTGTTGATCTCTCTTCCTATCTCCAGCAACAGATCTGTTTTTTCCTCTTCTGTCTCAGCAAGCCTTGCTCCAGCCTTCATAGTGCAAAGAGCACGTTAGCATGGTTAGGCACAGCGGCCTAGGAACCACGGGTCCAATCTCCTGTGTCATTTGCTGTGCCAGGCTGTGGCTGTAGCCGCTTGCCACTCAACCTTGGTGACATGCTCTCCATCAAGCAGAGGCTGAAAGCTGGTGTCGGGAACGAGTGTGGCACTGGAGCTGGTGTCGGGAACGAGTGTGGCACTGGAGCTGGTAGCAGCTCCCTGGGGAGTCTGACAGGCTCTGGGTTAATCCTGGCAGGCCTCTCAAGCTGGGCACAATTTAACCTACACTGAGCCTTGATAAGTGAATGCCTGGTGTCCAGAATCATTTACTGTATTTCATTAATATTGGTGTAATCATGATGGGCCACTGCTTCTAGAGAACTCTGAACAGTTTTGGCCTTTAGAGGAAACAAGTTTCTAATTTTAAGACTAAAGAAGGCCGGGCATGGTGGGTTGGCCAGGCGTGATGGCTCATGCCTGTAATCCCAGCACTTTGGGAGGTCAAGGAGGGCAGATCACCTGAGGTTGGGGATTTGAGACCAGCCAGACTCTTTAGTAGAAGCTCTGTCTCTACTAAAAATACAAAACTTAGCCAGGCATGGTGACGAGCTCCTGTAATCTCAGCTACTCAGGAAGCTGAGGCAAGAGAATCTCTTGAACCCGGGAGGCAGAGGTTGCAGTAAACCAAGATTGCGCCACTGCACTCCAACCTGGGTGACAGAGCAAGACTCTGTCTCAAAAAAAAGACTAAAGAAGAGCCCCATTGACTACATTTCTCATTGAGCTGTGTCTTGAGCGTCTTCCAGCACCGCACCTGGGAGGGCTGAGTCCACGAGGCGCTCGTGCTCACTCAGTCTCCATCTGTGCTTCTAGCTCCTGACCTCCGGAGTGAGTTTTTCTGATCCTTGGCTGCTCCCCATGTCTGCACCTGAAGAGTCATAGAAAGCCCTGTTCACATGTTGCCTTCACACTTGTCCTTTGTGTCATGGGCAACCTGTGTTCTTTGAAATTTTATGATTTCTTTATATCACATGGGTATGATTTTCACTGTACAAGAAACTTATATACTTAAAACATCTTCCAGTGTTAGGCTCGGTGTGATGGCTCATGCCTGTACTCCCAGCACTTTGGGAGACCAAGGCAGGTGGATCACCTGAGGTCAGGAGTTTGCGGCCAGCCTGACCAATATGATGAAACCCCGTCTCTACTAAAAATACAAAAATCATGTGCCTGTAATCCTAGCTTCTCAGGAGGCTGAGACAGGAGAATCGCTTGAACCTGGGAGGTGGAGGTTGCAATGAGCCAAGATCACACCACTGCACTCCAGCCTGGGTGATGAGAATGAAACTCCATCTCAGAAGAAAAAAATCTTCCAGTGTTTTATTGGCTCCTGATTTGGATACTTAGTGGAGAGAGGCAGACATACTGGTTTGTGTGATTTATACAGCTTTAATATTTAATGGCTTAACACAGACGAATGAGCCCTCTGGTTCAAGATGAAGCCGGAGGAGCAAAGCGTGTGCCGCTTCTTGTCCATCTTCCTCTTTAGCTTGTGCATCTGTGTGGACAGCTGTGGCAGGAGCACAGATATCAGGTACAAGTGAAAGAGACAAAACTCAACCCCAGAGTGCGCTGACCTCTCTTCCCCTCCCTCTAGTGCATTTGAGTCCATTTAAGTTGAAGCAACTATTAGCCACCAACTGTGCTAGCCCCTGGGGATGCAAAGATAATGACGTGGGTGAGACAAAGAGACAAGCAGTGACAGCAAGGTGATTAGCACGGTGTTGGGGATGCGCGGGTTGCCATGGGAACATGGGAGCGGTGGTGCTCGGTTCCCGGATGGGGATGGGAATACCGGGGAAGGATTCACAGTCTTGGTGGAGGGTTTTCTGTTTTTGTTCTTTGCTAAAAGCTCAGTAGGCATTTGTCAGGCAAGGGAAGGAGGAGCAGGTCATTCTAGGCAGGAGGAACCACGTACATGAAGGTGCAGTGATGGGAAACCATGGTGTGCCTGAGAGGCGTGTTGGCCTCCAGGAGGATGTGTAGGATTTAGGAAGGACTGGGGCAGATGCTCAGGACCACATGGCGAAGGCCGCGTATGCCTCACTAATACGGACTGTGTCCTGGAAGTGATGGAATCTACAGAAAGATTTGAGGTCAGTGACATGACATTTATCATCCAGAAGTAACACTTTACTTAACAGAATAAACTTTCATTCATTCAGCAAATATTTTTGAGACTGTATTACAGGCCAGGCACTGTTCTGGGACCCAGGGAAATAACAGAAATAAACAATACTGTGAACGTTCTTTGCATTCAGGAGAACTTAACATTCCAGCGATTGAAGGCAGTACATAAAATGAAAGTTAATTATATGATTTATTGATTTATTTGCTTTTGCTTCATTTGAAGGTGGTAAGCGTTATAAGAAAAAAATAAAGCAAGGAACATAAGTCCTGGACATGGGAGTGGAGAAGGCCCCGTTTATCAATAGGTAGCTTTGTTATACTTAAATATAAAGAAAACTTGCTTTCGTTTATATTTTTAAGAATTTATTTTCAGTGTGCATTTTGGGACTAAGCTTCTGGGTTACATTTGCCTCATTCATGCCAGTCGATCTTGCTGTTTTATGCACGTTTCCACAGAGGTAGTATTGAGAAAACCTGGACTGGCTGTGGAGCAGAATTAAAGCTCAGCCGTCAGCCTACTGGGGCACGTCCTTCCTCCAGGAAGGTGGAGGGATATGACACGTCCAGATAAGAGCTGTGGTCAGAGGAGGAGGTGGTTGGTCCAGGTAGACGTGGCCGTCCCTTCTCTCTTTAATGACGACCGAATGAGACAGAGCAGAGCCGGCCTCAGCAGGAGTGTTCAGGCTGGACTGAGGACCAGTGTGAGTTTTCCATGCTGGGCTCGACAGCCCGGGGAGGCGCAGCTGCATCGTTCTCATCCTGTGCTTCCCGAGGTCGAGGCTCTGACACCGTCCTGCTGTTCGTCTGGCTGACCTGGGTCCGGCGATGGCATCAATGAATGAGTCCGTGGGTGGGGCCTGGGTGGTGTGTGAGGTTTGTCTGTTTGGGGAAGGGGTGGGGACAGAAGGGAGGCCCAGGTGGGGGGTGAGGGTGAATCGCACCTGTGAGAGGGGGGCCGAGATTCCCCGAGGGCAGGACGGTGGACCGCAGTGACCGTGTGGTAGAGATCTGGGGACGGATGGCCCGTGGCGGCAGGGTCTGCAGAGCCCCTGGGTGCTGGGCCGTCAGGCCACACCGCACCAGATGAAACCGGCTCTCAGCAGGACACGCCCTCGGGGAAGAACTGAACAGACAGACAGATTCGTTGTGAATTTTGGAAGGTAGGGGATTTTATCAGCCAGTGTTCCATTGAGGACGACGGGTTTTAAGCCCCTGGTCCTATTTGTTGATCACGTTATTTTGAAGTCTCCCAAGTCTACTAAAAATATTCTCTTTTTGATTATTGGGGAGACAGGCAAAGGAACTTAGGAAATCCTTCACTGGCACATAGTACTATAAAGAAGTTCTTTATGAAAGGCCTGGAATGGGCATGTTCAGTCAAAAACTATTTTGTCTTTTCAGAGCCTGGAGTTCTGGCCTGGCACAGGTTGTCAGAAATAGGTAGTTTTTCCTAATAAAGCCGTAACTTTGAGGGCAGGTGAGCGGTTCCCATCTCTCCTGCCCAGTCACAGGGCTGGTTCTAGGTCAGCCTGGAGCTCAGCTTCCTGCTGAGAACCCAGCAGCCCCACCTGTGCCTCCTCCTACTGCAGCCTGGCGAACAGGGGAGTGCAGGCGATGGCTTGCCGCCCACTTTGACCCCAGCCTCGAGTGGGATCAGTTACAGCAGCCAAAAGCCATTCTTTTGAGTACCAAGTCTCCATCTGGGAATGAAGAGACAGTTTAGTTCACCTTCCTCGTTTGGAACCAGGCACGTTCTCCGGCAGTGGAACATCCTACCGTCCATAAAAGAGACATGAAGACGCCGTCACTAAATTCTGGTGTGGGTTGGTTGAAGAATATGGGGAATGTGGGCGTTTATGAGCCTGCGCCCTTTGAGGTCAGTGAGGTTTGAGATCTCAGAAGGAAGGCCGGGCGCGGTGGCTCACGCCTGTAATCCTAGCACTTTGGGAGGCTGAGGCAGGTGGATCACGAGGTCAGCAGGTGGAGATTATCCTGGCCAAAGGGTGAAACCCCGTCTCTACTAAGATACAAAGACAATGAGCAGGGCGAGGTGGCGGCACCTGTAATCCCAGCTACTCGGGAGGCCGAGGCAGGGGAATCGCGTGAACCCAGGGGGCGGAGCTTGTAGTGAGCCGAGATGGTGCCACTCACTCCAGCCTGGCAACAGAGCAAGACTATGTCTTAAAAAAGAGAGAGAGAGAGAGAGAGAGAGAAAGACAGAAAAAGAAAGAAAGAAAGAAAGAAAGAAAGAAAGAAAGAAAATAAAAGAAAAAAGAGATCTCAGAAGGAAGATGTTTTCAAATTTCATAAAGTTGGGAAGGATTCTAGGCAGATGCCACGAGAAGCTCAGGGCAAGAAGGTGAGGCATTTTCACCCAAGTGGGAAAAAAGTAGGCAGCTGTGGCCCACCTGAGGGCAAGGCTGGGGACAGCCACACATGGGCTGGTAGAGTCCTGACTCTCCCTGGCTCTGAGCTGGTCGCAAATACTAGGAAATAAGACAGTTGGAGAACTCAGCACTAACCCAGTTCTCAGGTGCCGGAGGCGAGAAGGGAAGGAGCCGGCTGTTTCCTGAATCGACAGTTGAGGGCCTTAGCCAGACAATGCATTTTCTCTCCAAAACACACAGTGTTGCGCTGAGAGAGAACATTGTGATTTAGGAGCACAGCCAGATGACTGGGTAGGGACAGATGGAAAAAGCCTAGCTATTTATGACCTTGAGGACAGGAGAGAACGATTCCGTAATTGAAGACCACAGGTAACTAAAACACCATGTGGCCAATAACTTTAACTCTGCCTTTAAAAATCTTTCACAATTTGCTAATAATATATTATTTCCTTCTTTTATCTCCTTCCTGCCTCATTTTCCATATATTTATTTCTAGTGAGGATATTTGCTCAGCTAAAGAAAATTTTCTTCATCCAAAGGTTCACCCATAGTTAATTGTGGTTCCTATAAGAACCTCTCCACAGCCTTTTACATCTATTCATTGATTTCTTTAATAATATTGATTGATTGCTTACAATAATAATACTGATTGATTGCTGTCCACGTACTACACTCTGGGGACTCATTACTAAGACCAGGCAGACATACATCCCTGCCCTCGTGTAGTTTATGCTCTCATGGAGAAAAGAAGACAAGAAACATTATGTGTATATTTGACTATCATGTTGGATGGAAATATGAGTAGGAGAGAAGAGGGAAGCAGGAAAGGAAGTGGGAGGAGCCCGGAGTCTGGGAGGTGAGATGGGGAGCGGCTGGGAGGTGAGATGGGGAGCGGCTGGGAGGTGGGATGGGGAGCGGCTGGGAGGTGAGATGGGGAGCGGCTGGGAGGTGAGATGGGGAGCAGCGTGACGGAGGCCATGGTGATGGTGACGTTTGCACGAAGGCCTGATGGAAGTGAGGGAGTCGGCTGAGTAGGGGTCTCAGGAAAGCTCTGGGCAGAGGAGCAGCCGGTATGGATGAACCCTGTGTGCAGGGAGCAGCGAGGAGGCCGGGTACCCAGAGCTGACCTCGCGAGGGTGAGGGGAGGCTGGAGAGCTGGTGGGGGCCACGTCAGGGAGGGTCATGTCAAGTTCATTGTAAGGACTTGGGGTTTCACTCTGAGTAAAATGAAAGGTGTTGGAGAGACTGATCTGACTTCCATCTCAGCAGGAACATCCTGACTGCTGTCCTGTGAGTAAACCGTGCTGGAAGGACAGGGGAGGAGCCAGGAGATCACCGTGGGGAGGGGAGATGGTACCTTGGAGAAGGGTGACTGTAGTGAGGTGGTGGGAACGGGTCCATTTCCAGTGTGTTGTGGAAGTGGAGCCAACAGAGTGTGCGGACGGGTTGGGATGTAAGAGAAAGGAAGGGGTTATGGATGACTGCAGTGGCGTCTCTATCCCCAGTGTCGTTTCTGAGATGGGGAAGGCTACTGGGGGAGTGACTTTGGGTGGGAAAATGAGGCGTTTGGCCTTGGACATAGTAAGCGGAGATGTCTGTTACACATTCCACACGGAGATGTTGAACAAGTGACTGGAGGAATCTGGGGTCTCCACACGGAGATGTTGAGCAAGTGACTGGAGGAATCTGGGGTCTGGGGCAAGGTGGAGCGGTCAGGGAATTGTGGGAGTTGTGAGTGTGAGACAGTGACTGCTAGAAATGGCAAAGGAGTGGCGTATGCAGAAAGAGAATGGGGCCAAGGGTGAGCTGGGGCACTCGAAGGTTAAGAGGTCAGGGAGGGGAGGAGGAGCGGAGAGCTGTGGAGAGGAGTGCGGTGCCGTGTGTGTCGGGACATGGGAAGGATGCGGTTCCCTGTGGGAGGGAGCAGAGGTGTTAACTGGGGTCAGGTGAGATGCGGCCGAGTTAACCACGTGGGGGTCACTGGGGACCTGGCCAGGCGGCGCTGGTGCAGTGATGCAGCCCAAAGCCTGATTCAGATCTGTTTAGGGGAGAATCAGAAATTAGACACAGCGAGTACAGAAAACTTTTTGGCAGCATTACACTGCAGGAGCAGAGAAATGGGCCGTGGGGCCCAGAGCATCTTCTTGTCAGACGGGAAGTTAGAGCATGTTGGCCTTCTCGTGGGAATGGCCCTGTGGAGCTGTTGTTGATATAATCAGTGTATGTCAAAATATCCAGAATTCAGGAATCCATTTTTAAAGTTACCAGTCATTTGAATGTTCATTGGAATAATTCAGAGCAGGCGACAGAAGTACCAAAGAACTAATGTGGGATTTTATTCTTCAAAAGCCCTGTCTTAAAAATTTATAGAATCACTGATCGTAACAGTCAAAAGGACTTTGAGAACATAAGATTTTAGATGTGAGAATGCAAAGAGGCTTTCAGGCCTTTCAGCCAGGGGATGCCCTTGTCCAGTGAACCCTCCACGGGAGGCCTTCCCTGCTGGAGACCCCCGCACTGGCGCTCAGGGTTCCTGACCCAGCTCCCGCTCCTGCCGCAGATCGCGAGGCCCCACAGGAAGCGCTGAAGTCGTTCAGAGGAAAAATGAAAAGCTGCCGGTTTAGTCCGGGCACCTCATTTTATCATAGGAATCAGGCACCTCATTTTATCATAGGAATCTGGAGATGAGGAGTCTTGCCTGAGGATACGCAGAATATTGCGTGTAAGAGCTGGAGGGAGGCCGAGGTCCTGGGTCCTGGGTCTCGGGCGGTGGACTGTCCACTTCTCCCTTGCTGCCTGTGGCCGTGCTCCCTGCCCAGGCAGTGACGGGCTCTTGGTGGGTGGATGCGTGAATGAACGAGGGACTGACCTGAGGGGAAGAGCCTCCCAGCCCAGCCTTCGCCGCGCCTGAGAATAAATGCCGCCAGGCACTCCGTGGTCCCCGTTTTGGGGCCCGGGTTTCCGCTGTCAACACCTGTGATGTGCCTCTGTTGGTCCTGCCAGGTGGACATGGTCCTCACTGCCCACAGACCTCCAATGCGCGTGGGAAGCACGTCTGCCGGGGGCGACCTGGAGCTCCTGTCGGGCTTCGTGACTGATGCTGCTTTCTCTGCAGAACAGTCATGAGAGGGTTATGCGAGGTTAGTCCTGATGAAGGTGTATTAAAAGCTTGGCACAGTTGAGTTTCCATCACATTCACGAAGTTTATTTAAACCCTGCAGATTGAGAGCCATGAACGGGCCTCAGCAAGGCATACAAGGCTCTTCACAACGGGGTGCCTCAGCCCCCAAAGTCTACCTACCACGCTGCAGACAGCAAGATCCTGAAACAGACGAGTTCGGGCCCCCGATGGTGCCTTTCTGTGTCTTCATCAGGGTGCTGGTCATGTAGGTGTTTTTCAACCTGCATAGACTCATTGAACTGGACTTTCTGATACACGTGCATACATACACACATGCTGTGTTTCAATCAAAATTTTTTTTAAAAAAATGAAGTATATTTGTCCTTGAACTCAAAATCCTTTAATGCCTCTGGTCTCACACAGAGTGAAAGCCACAGGCTGTCCAGAGACCCGCAGGCTCCACAGGCCCCCCAGCCCCCGGGCTGGCCTCACCTTCTCCACTGCGCTCCAGGATGTATCCCTGCCAAGCAGGCCCCCGCCACTCCGCGCTGATGGAGGGGCTCAGTACACATTTCTCCAAAGCAAAGGAAATGCATCTGAAAGAGCATTATCCTCAGGAGAAAGGACTCATGTGTTGGGATCTCTGTTTAGATGATGCCATAGGGAATTAGGTACTTTATTGGTGCCTTTAAAATTATGAATTTTAATGGCTTTAGAGTTCTATAGACATTTGGTTTTTACAGAGATTTTCCCCGTTAAAATAGGGTTTTTATTGTCCCTGACTATAAAATCATATATAAAATACACAAGAAACTTGAAAGTTATCGAGGTGACCCCAGCACCCCCAGAGAAAACCACTGTTGTGGATATACAGCGACATTGTTTCAAACTCTTCTTCCTGTGCATTGTACTGACTGATATTTCTGTTCTCCCAAGAGTCTGCAAGGGGATTCTTACCAACTTTCAGTGCCGTTCTACGTAAGAAGTGAGGAGGAATGCCTGCTCGCATCTTACAGACAGAAAACCACAAAAGCAAATTCATTCGGTCACGGGTTATAAACGTAGACGAGAATTACTGTTATCCACCGTTTCAAGCCCTGAAGGACTTTTACGACTTTAAAATGCCGGGTGGTATTTTGATGGGAAGTTGTGCAATTTGTTCAAGCTGCTCTAAAGGGTGGTTGTGGGTCTGCAAGTCCAAAACCTGAGAGTACTTCGGACTTTTGAGAGCACGTCGTTGCGTTCTTCACTTAGGGTTCTCATAGAATTTGAGACCCATTAAAATCCTCTTTTCAGCACCATAATGGGAGCGATAAGCCATATCATAAAATGGATTGAGTTTTTAAACATTTTTTATTACTCTCTTTGACGGGAGGCCCTTCTCTGGTAATCTTATTACTTGGGCAGATTTCCTTTTATCATGTCATATTCATCTTTCTGAAGGACAACTATGGTTTCGGCAGCACCACTTAAGATAGGACTTTTATTAAATGCTTTGGGGGTAACTTATTTCATTACACAGAATATAAACCTTCAAATTAAATTCCGCTTTGTTCCAAGTTTATGACCGGGAACATCAGCCCGTCTTTGAGTGAGGTCAGAGCGTCCCCGGTGAGGCCGGTGCCTTCACACTGAGTTCCCGCTGAGCGTGGAACTGGCCTGTGACACCCGATGAGGCACGCGCACTGCTGCATTCTCCTCCCTCAGGTTCCCAGACGGATTCATGTTGATAGCTCGCCGGTGCGGGCTCACAGCTTGCTCAACCTGTGCGGCTTGCACTGCGGGTTTCCCCAGAGGAGTGAGTGCGCGCGGCATCCCCACAGCATTCCCATGCTATCAAAAGCTGACGTTCAAGAAGAATGGCCCTAAGGATCGACTTTTCGTTTCTGAAAACTCTCAAAGCTCTATCTTCGTAATTAGCTAAAGCACTACTTTCTGGATGCTGTGTTTTGGCAACTTTATGGAAACCACTTTATAGAAACGAATATTTCAACCTCCCTGAAGGCTGATACAGGAAATGACAAGATGGGGCGTCCTTTTTCTCTTTTCGATAAAATTGGTGTTCAAGATAGTCTCCTCCTTGCTGAATAGCGCCCTTTACTAAAAGAGGGACAGATCCTGGTAAGTTTTAGAAGCAGGAGAGTGGGTGTTTCTGGTTGATTGCAGTGCCTACCCCAAGGGCCAGTGAGGTCCCGTGACCATGCCTGTGGTTTCCTCTTGTCTGTGGTGGCTTGTTTGGTTGGAATTCAGTGTAGAGCTGAGTTCTTTTCAGTCGGTTTTCCTCTTCTCTTTCCTCTGCATTTCCTGATTTATGTTTTGTGTTTTACTCATTATTTTCCATCTTCACTGAATTTTACTTTTATTTACTTATTTATTTAAGAGACAGTGTCTGGCTCTGTTGCCCAGGCTGGAGTGCAGTGGTGTGATCTCGGCTCGCTGCAGCCTCGAACTCCTAGGCTCAAGCCATCCTGTCACCTCAGCCTCCCGAGTAGCTGAGACTGCAGGCACATGCCACCACGCTCAGCTAATTTTTAAAATTTTTCATAGAGACGGGGTCTCACCATGTTGACCAAGCTGGTCTGGAACTCCTGACCTCAAGCTGTCCTTCTGTCTGGGATTACAGGTGTGAACCACTATGCTCAGCCTGAATTTTCCTTTTATTATAGGATATCTTATACCTTGCAGCGGAATAGGCAGTGTGTATATACATTAATAAAAAATTGTTGTCACCTCGGTGCTAGGGAATGTAAACTTACATTGGTTACGGTACAATTATTTATTCTAATCTTCAAACCCATTAATTCTTGGCTTCTACTTCACTGGCAGCTAGATTTGACCTCTTTGCTATTTACCACGTAAGCACATGGGAAAGGCAGCCGTACAGAGAGCAGGTTCTAGACTTTAATGTCAGAAATGATGGAGCCAGAATCACTCTCCATTTTCAGGTTTGTGAATGATAGAAGTGTGAACTAAATGAGTCAGTGTTGCTATATGAATTTTAACAGAAATAACTAATGTAGACGACTTTGCCAATTCACAAAAAAGGCTGATTTTACAGCTGAGATGTAATGCTGTATATAGTCCTTATTTTGTGACTGAGATCGTATCTGTGAAAACTAAGACTTGAAAGGAGTGTAGTGGAAATTGAAAACAACTTTTTGTTGCCTGTTAACTAGTAGAATGTTGACTCTACCAAGCAGATTAAATTTAGTCTCTGTGAGGCTTGATTTGTTCTGCCTAAGATTGAGCATTTATCATTGGATCCTGACCGAGTTTAGGTTTACATTATTCAAATTTGTTAGGCTACTGGTCCTTACGTTTTTTTTTAATATGGCCTTTTTGTATATGAGTTTGGAAATCACAGAAAACCTTAAAATATTCCATTTTTCCCCTCGTTTTAGGGCTCCTAAAATTCCCTGTTTTTTCAAAGGTTACAAAATATTAGGACATTCCCTTCCTCTGAATCATTCTTTTCCTTTCTGCTCTCGTACGTGGTATAACCCAACTGGCTAATGTTAGTTTGTACATAACTAGAATGACCTTCAGGACAAAAAAGGGTTTCCTCTAATCCGATGGAAATCTCGGGTTTTATGTTCCACCACAGGTAATTCATTCTCCAGCTTCGGGTAAGTCAGGGATTATCCCTGGCCTGGCTTCTTCACCTGGGAGGCGAGGCGTGGATCAGTGTGTCTAGGTCCCTCTCAGCATTCAGGTTTGATAACTCTGGGATAACTCCACAACACAGGAAAACCCATCAGAAGCTTTGTATAGAAATGCAGAGAAGCTGGAGACCCCAAATGTGGAGAAGACGGTATTATCAGAAGTATGTACAGCGATTCTAAAGTCTGTTGTTGATTCTGGAAGTTGTTTCTCATAAGTATTTTTTTTTTAAATAAGAAATCAAATATGAAATTTTGGCAAAGAGGAATGCCACTTTCTTCACTTAGAAGGTCCTGACTTTTTTTTTTTTAAGAAGAGGAGTGATTTAAATCTCATAAATGGTTATAACACATCTGTAGCTCCTGGAGGAGACACTGGTTCCTGAGCGGCTCATTCTGTCTTCCAGTCCAGTATTACACGTCTGAGGTCGCCATTAATTTGTCACCAAAGTGTTTCTAATGTTTAACAATCCATGATTTCCCTCAACTTCTAGCTTGGCAGAAATACTCAACAAGTTCCACAAGGAATAGACAACGTATTTAAAATTTTTTCCATTGTCTTTCTCTGACTTAAGTTTTACTTCATGGAGGACCCCCTCTGGTTCTAGTCTGTCAAAGTGTAGTTTAGGGGTCAAAGCTACATTGGTTCCAAAGTTTCCAAAATAGCCCATTGACAGAACAGCGCTCTAGCGACTGAGCCCTATAGTCAGCAGTTACCCAAATACCTGCTTATTTTAAGAGATTGTATTTTAGTTTTCTTCTTTGTAAATTAGCAAATACCAAATAAACATTCCAATAAAATACCGCTAACCGAAGAGGAGGCTGTCAGTGAGCTGCCCCTCTCTCAGTAGACAGTGGTTCTCCATCTGCACTGCCCACTGGAGCCGTGCCGGGGGCGTCAGAAACCCGCATGCCTGTCTGCACCTCAGGCCGGGAGAGCAGGACCTGGCTGGGACCCCTACCCCAGCAGTGCTGAAAGATGTCCAGGGGATCCAATATGCAGCTAAGATGGGGCCTTTCTCTTAGGGTTATCAGTTTGTTTGAAATGCTCCAAGAATCTCGTGATTAGAGGATCTGAATGCACTGGGCTTTTGGGTGGCACAGTGTGCTGGGGACGGCCTGTCCAGAGCTGGGGTGAGGTGGCGCTGCCTCTGTCAACACCAGTTCTGTTAACTTGGACCGACATTTACTGTGCTCTGCAGTTCTCATTCCAGTGTTAGCATTAATTCTTAGCACTTAATCACATTACAACAATTTTCTAGTAGTTTCTGTATCACATCAGGAAGCCGGTAAATTAAAATTCTCATTCTGGTCGTTCTGATTCCAGTGGCCGTGTGATGGAAAGACCTTACTCTGATGTTGGACTGATGACTCACTGCTGAGATTTAGATTTTTTAAATTTGAATTTTTTTTTATTTTTTAGAGACCGGGTCTTGCTCTGTCACCCGGGCTTGAGTGCAGTGGCGTGATCATAGCTCACTGCAGCCTTGAACTTCTGGACACAAGCGATCCTCTTGCCTTCGTGTCCTGAGTAGCTGGGAGTACAGGAGTGGCCACTGCGCTTGTCTCGTTTTTAAACTGTTTTGTAGAGACAGGGTCTCGCTTTGTTGCCCAGGCTGGTCTGGAATTCCTGGACTCAAATGCTCCTCCTGCCTCTGCCTCCCAAAGTGCTGAGCGCACAGGTATGAGTCCCTGTACCCAACTGAATTTGAAATTTAATAGGTTGATGTTATTTCCGTAGCACAAGCCTTGTTAGTGCTGCCTGGTGTTGAGCCGACTTGAGACAACTGGCGATTTGGGGAGCTTCGTTATTATACGTGGGGCCGCGCCCATTGCAAGTGAGTCTCTCGCTTTCCTGAAAGTGGATCTGGAAACTGAGGCAGTGTGGTGAGATGAGGCAAAACGGAATCAAATGGGAAGAATAATATCTGCCCTGATTATTTCACGGGGTTCTTACGAGGCTCAGATCAGATCATTCATTTATTCAACAAATGTGTGATTCACCGAGCGCCTGTCACAGGCTGGGCGGCGCTCTAGAACACGAAGGAGATAACGAAGGGAAATGTTTGGCCTTGGAAGGAGCGGCAAATTAGTCACTGCTCATATTTTTAAAATAGTTCATGCCATAAGCGCTTTGAAGAGGGCTAGCTCATTCATTTCCGAGTTTCCGTGTCTCACTACCTAGCACAGAACATAGACGCGGCTAATACACCGGTTATGTGAATGAACGAATGAGTCGCAGAATTCACTTCCTTGCAAGCCTGTCGTGTCTCCCTCCAACAAGTTAAAATGAGTAAAGTGTGGATGTGCTCTCATTTCTTGGGTAGTTTAACGTTCCACACCAACTTGACTATGGTAGTCTAACCTCGGATCCTTTCAAACCTCAGCAATGGTGAACTTTTTAGTTAGAGTTTGATTCAGTTCAGGTTCGTGTTCCTTTTTTTCCCAATCACCGTTTTAGCGACACAGGGAGTACCTGTTTTTGGTTAATGGGCTTTTCATGTTTGGTATGAATCCATAGTCCAATATTTCTTTTGGAAAGGAAGATAAATTTTTCCCTTGACATCCCTTTTTTCCATTAAGTTAAAAAAAATGTTACTTCATAAATGTGATTTCAAACAGCTGGATTTTAATCTTTCCACCTTATGGAAAGAGAGCGTTTGGCTCCGGCCGCACCCCCACCACGTGGCCCGGCCTCACTCCGCACACAGCTCTTCTAACCTGGATGGTGCCGCCAGCGAGGCGCGCGTGGGTGTGCATTTGGGCTGCGTTCACATGTTATTCTAAACTAGGTCAGCAGCTCGGCTGGTTTCTTTTTCTACACTCTTTTAGGAGAATGTGAACAAATGGAGGATTATAATACCCTTTTTATACAGGTTCACAGAAATACTTTGAGGACTCTTACGTTGTGTTTCTTTACAACAGGTAAAGGTTATTATCTTGTGGGCCATAGTTCGCCCCGAGGGGCAGGCTGGGCTGGGGCAGCCCCACACATGGTTCGCGTCGCTGGAGGAGGCCTTGGTGTGCCGATGCCCAGCCTTTTATTGGAATGACGGAAAATTTGAGTTGAAAGGACCTTGGACTTGATCCAGGCCTGCCACCCTTATTCCAGACACAGAACCAAGGCCTGGAAAAAGGAAGAGGCTGTGACAGTCAGCGGCAGCGAGGAGCCCGGGACTCCTCCGGAGGCTCTGTCTTCCCTCTGTCTACTGAGTGGGCTGTGCTGTGTGAATCCTGCCAGCTTCTGTGGTCTCCTAGGGCCAAGCCCACACTCAGAATGCAGGATGACAGTCACTGTAAGATGCAGTGGACCTTTCTGTGCTCAAGTGTATATAAATGTGTAACTTCCTTTATTCTTCGTTGCTTAAACGGATGGTAATGTGTTAAGTGTGCAAATTTGTTTTAAAGTCCTACGAAACTGAATTCCGTTTTCAAATATGGATTTGTACAGATTTTAGGGAGCCTGTGTTCAGTGTGGCCTGTAGGGATTTGGGTATGGGATCTGCCCTATTTTTATAATTTGCCAGCATGGCCCTTTAGCAGAAAGCACACATGATTTCCCCCACTGCTACCCACGCCTGGTGTCATGCCTGATTTTTCTGAGGCATGAGACGAATGAACGTCTGAGAGGTGAAATACGTTGTCCAGATTCTCACCACAAGACGGTGGCAAGTGGGAAATAAAATGTCTCAGTGTCCTTTTGTTAAGCCAGCGCTCCTGAGTTCTGCCGGCCCCTGCCACGGCTGGCTGCGCGGGCTCCCCCATTCTCGGAGGTGTGGAGAACTGCCAAGGATGTTTTCAAACCGAATAATAGAGCCCCACAGCTATGACTTTTGCAGAGCAGGCCGTGGAAAGAAAGAGAGCACCTGTGCTACTCGTGTGGGCAGTGCCGTAGGGCGAGGCGTGCGTGGCAGGCCTCGGCGCCCCTGTGGAGTGCAGGAGGGCACCATCCTGTGTGTTTCAGACAAGGAAGGTCCTCACCCAGATGGCCGTTCTCCGAGTGTAGTGTCCTGGGCTCTGCAGATAGTCTGAGCTCCCAGACAATCATGGCATGCAAATGGGGGAAAGAAACCGACGACAGTCGCCGCTCAAGAGCACCAAGCTTGCATTGACTGCTCCATGCTTTATATTGTACTTTTTCAGAGTGCAAATTCACCTGCACCAGCGGTAAATGCTTGTATCTTGGTTCGCTGGTCTGTAACCAACAGAACGACTGTGGGGACAACAGTGACGAAGAGAACTGTCTCCTGGTGACCGAGCACCCGCCTCCGGGCATCTTCAACTGTAAGTCTCCCCTCCCGCCTGGGCGGCACTGTCTGGTGTGGTTCTGAGGCGGTTAGGAGGTGGGGTCCCTGGGACTTGCGAAGGAGGTTGTTTTCTGGTTCCGGAAAGAGATTTGCATTTTCACAAAGGAAATGTTTTCTTCTTTTAGGATAGAGGGGCGGCATGTTTCAACGTAGGAAATTCGTTCTGTTCTCTAAAGTGGTCGGCGGAGCTGTGTTTTGAAATAGGCTTTTGCTATTTATCTGAGCAATGCCTGGATTCCAGGAAATCGTATATTGATTTTAGTATTCTTCATACCAACATTCTTACTTCAGAAGTAATTTTAAATTAGCAAAGAAAGATGTGTGGAAGGTCCGTAATTCATCATGCAACTGAAATATGAAAGTAGAAAAATTTGCATGGGATCCTTAAAGGTTCTGGTCACGTGTTTTTCTGTTAGATGCTGGACGGAAGCAGCTGGAGTGAGGTCTTGACACGTGTGAATCCCCAAGGCTGAGGCTTTGAGCGTTTCTTGAATTGGAAGAAGTGGAGTCAGAGTTTGAAGTTCGTTGGTTTTTGGTCTCATGGGTTTTGTGAGAAGGGAAGAGAAAGAAGGCAGTTTGGAAATCCCGCTGAACTTAGGAAAGGTGGCTTACCGTTTTCCGTGTTTCTCTGGGCTGAGTGAGGGGGATTGAGGGTGAGGATCTGGTTGCAGTTGCACACCTTGGGAAGGGCGTTGGCCGGGCCGACCCTCCTCACACGGCCTTCTTAGACCATTTTATGATGCGTTCAGCGTCTCTCCCCATTTTTACTGACATTATTTTGAGGAGTTATATTTGAGACAGATTTAAAATTTTTGTTATGGAAATTAGACTACATAAATACCAGTGCTGCAAATGTGAAAATGGGAGGGGATTTAAAAAAAGAAACTATTTTCTCTATTCCTACTGTATTTTTATATGGGGGGCACGTTACGTATGTCCCCAATATAAAAACGACTGTGCTCTAGCACGTTTTAAGCCTGCTATTTATGCTTGCTAAATTCAAGAGTCTTATGGTACAAATAGTTTTTGTCAAGTTTTTCTATTGTGTTTCCATTTGCGTTTTCTCCTACCCAGCGCTCTTTGAGTCCCATCTCTGTACGTTGCATAGACGGTTCTCAGAGGTTCGGGTGGGCGCGTGCTTGCCTGGCCCTGGCTCCGTGTTCTATGCAGCAGTCTGTGTAATACGGCTTTGCCTCTCACCTGGAGTCATCTGGCCCACAGGCCCCGGCTGCCCCCAGGCCCAGGATGGCCCAGAGGCTCTCGCTCTGGCTGTCCTACTTAGCGTGGGAACCAGGGCTGAGTGCAGGAGGAGGGAGGAGGGCTGCAGGTCAGGACGGGGGACTGGGAGCTGGGTGAGCACCTCCCTGAGGACGAGCAGGCAGCAGGCCAGAGGGCCGGGAGCACTGAGGAACCCTGCTTGTCTGCATGATGGAAACGTGGATGGAACAATGTTGTTTTCATCTCCTGAGCCTCAGTACCCTCCGCTGCACAATGGTGGCATAAGAATGGTTGTTGGAGCATCACACGGGGCAATCCACAGACAGCACTTAGAGCAGCGCATTCCAGGCACTAAGCACCCAGAGATGACCTGAGCTCAGGCTGGGGTCTTAGAAGGAGGTGAGAAAGGCAGCATCTTACTCAGTTTTCTCTGGACTTGACGAACAGCAGACACCCAGGTGAGCTGTGTGGAGAGTGTCAGGACCGTGTGTGCCGCCTTGACTGGGGTCAGAGTTCTGGAGCCCCGGCCTCCGCTCTGGGGGGCCCCACAGGCTTCTTCTGTGTCTGCGTCGTCGTCGTCGTCGTCATCCTCCTCCTCCTCCTCCCCCCCTCCCCCTCCCCCTCCCCCTCCCCCTCCCCCTCCCCCTCCCCCTCCTTTACTACAGGGCCCTTTTGCTGAGGGCTTCCTTGTTTTCAACCCTCCTTCCTACCCTTCCTTCCTCCCTCGCTCCCTTTCTTGTCACTGTTCTTTCCAGTTTTTAAGGCCTGTCTCCAGATTGCTTTTCCACTCATTTTTTAAAATGCAAGCACTTTAATTCTGCCTAGAAGCCAGGGCAGCCGTTACATCCGTCAGGGTCCAACTTTGTCCTAACAGAGGAGTCTTACCATCCTGTTGGCAAACTCTTGGCCCCCCACTGTTCAGATATGACTAGAACTTTTGTCTTTATAGCTAAAATGGGATATTATTTACAATATACTCCTTCTAAGAAGACTGGAGAGCCAGGAGATGGAAGGACAAAGGGCAGGACCGTGGCTGTGGCTTCGGATTGATGTGGGTTCACGGTTCGCCCGAGGGGAGCGACAGCGCCTTTCAGCTCAGGTTCTCTCCCTGTGGAACGGGCACAGTCCTGCCATGCACGCATCTGCAGGAAAGAACGTCCGTGGGAAACACAGTCTATGTCATCGTGTTGCAATTGCCATCTCCACTCCCCATGTGGCCTTTCCTGGGGGGTGCGTGGCTGTGACTTTGGGCCGTCTGTGATGTCAGAGCCGTTCCGTACACGGAGCAGAAATGCACAGGTGTCTACAAGTGCGCTTGCCCAGCGATCCTGGGTGTTCTCCCTATTCTGTCCCCTGGGGAGGCTGCGACCTGGGCCGTGGCTGCCCCCACTTTCCCCTCAGGTTCTCTGCAGGTGCCCGAGGGAGCTGGCTGAGTGGTCATGGGGGGACACTCACGGCGCAGGTTGCCTCTGGATGGTTCTGTGTGGCTGGGAACTCCGGGGCAGGTGGTGGTTCCTCTGTCCTCCGCTGCAGCTCACCTCCGCCAGGTGTGCGGCTTCCCAGGGGAGGAGGCCGGAGGGTGGCCTCATGTTGAATAGATACATATTCTCTTCCCCGTATTCTGCTGGGCAGCGAACAGGGAGATTTCACTTCCTGTCAATAGCTGTGAACCCGCCTCAGAGCCTTCCGGTTGTCAGTGGGTGTCAGCGGATGACACTTTTTATTAGATCCTTGACCAGCCCGTTTCCTACAGCGGACAGACAGCCGGCCTTTCGTGGTGTGCCGCCCTGACGGTAACGTCCACATCGTCTCCACCTGGACGGAGTCAGAGTGTCGCGTGAACTGTTGTCTGTGAAGCACCATGCTCCGGAAAGGTGGTACCTCGTTCTTCCTGCTTAGGAGCAGGATTGTGTGATCTGTTTTCCCTTGTTCCCACCCGAAGGATGCACTCAGTGTCCCAGCTCTGCTTAGGAGCAGGATTGTGTGATCTGTGTTCCCTTGTTCTCACCCGAAGGATGCACTCAGTGTCCCAGCTCTGAGGGTGCTGAGGCTGAAGCGAGGTGAGACCTCTGGGTTTCCAGATGAGCTAGAATCAGTTTGGTTTCCTGTCCGTGCCGTTACCTTTGAGTACGTTCCACGGCTCAGAGGTCTTGGCCGTATCTCCCGTTTGATATTTGCCAAATTTCAGCGTGAATTAAGGTTAGCAAGAAAATGTGACTGTTATTTCTAAAGGCAACAATAATAAGAATCACAGAAGCTCTGAAAGTTGCTGTAAGTAGCTTTTCTCTTCAAACAAAAACGCGTTTGGAGCCAAGGCTGAGGCACAGTGGGCTTCGTCTGCCTCTTGCCTCTCCTCACCGTGGCCAGGTTATCCGTGGACCGAGGCTGCTTCGTTCTGCTGAGACATCAGAGGGTTTTGCGTGGACGTGGAGGTCTGGGCTGACGTGCGTGGACGCGGAGGTCTGGGCTGACGTGCGTGGACGCGGAGGTCTGGGCTGACGTGCGTGGACGCGGAGGTCTGGGCTGACGTGCGTGGACGTGGAGGTCTGGGCTGACGTCCGTTATCTCCTGGGGAAAGGGTTTGCCTGGCTGCGTCTTTCTGTGGAAGAGGAAATATCCCGTCAGCCTCAGTCACCAGCTTCTGTCACATCTTTTCTCTGGCTGCTCTATCAAAATACTGTACCCCTGAGTAGTAAACATACAGATTATACACACACAGTTATTTGTTGTTTACACAAATAAAATAATTATACAAATTATTCCTTATACAAACAAAAGTATTTATGAAGTACCTTCTCTGGTCATTGTACTGGGCCTTGTGGAAACGAGGAATGAAGGAAAATATAGACGCTGCTGTCAAGGTGCTGAGAGTCGGGAGGCGAATTCACACCTGCACAGCCAAAGATAACTAAAAACGGGCCCAGGGAGTGAGGGCCGAGCGGGTCCAGTCGTTCGTGGTTCAGGGGACAGAGATTCCTCCTGGTTGGATTCGTGGTCACAGTGGCTTCCTGGAGGAGGTGTGCTGTGTGGCGAGAGGAGAGGACAGAGTGCCAGGGCCCAGAAGAGCATGAGCGTAGGGTGGCAATGAGGGTGGCGCTGTTCTGGGACAGAAGGCCGTGGCTGGGGCCTGCGTGGGGCACAGCTGAGAAAGTGGGTTGGGCCTAGAGAGAGAGAGACCGGTGTATAAGGCTCCACCTCCTGCCCTGGTCCCCGGACAGGCCACCTGCTAGCCAGCCAGCTGCGGGGAGCCTGAGACTGGCATCCCGCTTGGTGGACCCACCACCTCACCATTCCTGCCCAGCCAAGGACATCCTGCGGTGCTACGTTTCCAAAGCCCCCTGGCCACATCTTATTGGGGGACAGCAGCGCTCCTTCGACGGTCCAGAAGTGATCATTGAGTGGTCTGTGCAGCCTGGCAAGTGCCACCTCCTCCGAAAGCCCTGGTGAGCACAGACACCCCGAAGCCAGCTCTGCTGAGGGATTCTCGGCTCTGGACCTTAAGAGTAACGTCAGCACTGACAAGAAGCCACAGCTTTTCCCTTTGAGCTTCAGCGGAATTTCCAGGTAACTGAGAGGATCTGATTCGGGGAGAGCGGGGAGAGGAGCAGCTCCCCTTTGCTACTGGAGCGTCAGGGGAAGCCGCTTCCCTCTGTATAGAGACCTCGTAAAACTGACCCCAAATCAAATGGACTGGAGCTGACAAAGCGCACCCCGTTATGCCAGGATTATGACTTCAGGACTTTTCCGGAGGAAACTTTTTCCTCCCATTGCCATTTAGGGTAATAACAACCAAATAAAATAAAACCCAACTTATTAAAATCTGAGCTGATTATCTTACTTCCGAAACCAACTCTTCCCACCTTCTTCATTTTTCCCCCAAAGAGACTGGCATCCTGCTCGTCACCTGCAGGCACCAAGCTCTGACTGCCCTCCTTCCCGCCTTAGGCCAGCAGCTTCCCACCTCTCAAGCATGTTGTTTGTTGAGGACTTGGGGATCAGGCTTATAACCGCATAACCGCATAGGAAACCTGTGCATAACCAGGGCTCGCAAATGCTAGACACTTCTATTTTTTTTCCCTATAATGATTGCAATAAACCTTAACCATAATTCTCTATATTAGAGAATAGTCACCAAATGTCCTTTTCGAGTTCATATTTCTCCAGTTGTCTTATAAATGTGCATTTCGGTTTGTTCTGTTTATCATTTGTTTGCGCCAGGATCCAAAGAAGCCCCAGGCTTCGCAGATCGCTTTGCTCCTGAAGGATCTCTGACTCTGTAGGTTCTCCCTCCATATCTGTATCCCCTCCCTCCATCCTCCTGTCTCTCTCTCCTCCTCCTCGTCCTCCTCCTCCTCCTCCTCCTCCTCCTGTTCCTCCTGTTCCTCCTCTTCCTCCTCCTCCTCCTTTTTGTGACTTTGGGTGGAGGGGTCTGGCCTGTTTGTTCTGCAGTTTCCGTGCTCTGCAGTTTCTGCTGGCTACTTTCCTGTGGAGTCACTGAACGTGCTTCTCTGTCCCACAGCATTGCTGCCGCGTGGTAGGCAGTGCAGAGGCTGAGGGAGACTCAGGTGCGATCGCGGGGTGGGAAAGCACACTATCCCGCTGCAGCTCCTCTGTCAGGAGTACACCGTGTCTGCTGGTCTCCTGTGTGACACCGTCGGTCATTTGGGTTTGCTAAACAGTCACCACCAAATTCTGTCCTTTTTTCTCCAGTAATTAGTGGGGATATGTCTATAAAGAGAAATTCCCCATCAACAGTTTGATTACCCTGAAGTGTATATCGTATAAGATCCATTAACTTAAGGATGAGGGTTCCCTGTCACTCTCCACGGGTGACCGCTGAGATTTCCTCTTGTGTTATTATGAACTGATGAATTGAACTGTGTTTGATGCATACACTTAACGTTTTTAGGAGCCCCCTCTGCTACACTTGGATAGCCAACTCCCAGGTGCCATCTGGAATTTGGGGATGGTCAGTGACCGGTGTAACTCCAGGTTAAACTCCAGGCGTGCAGGGGCTCAGCCCTCTCCCCTTCTCTTCTTTATGATCCTCCTTAACATTTTCTCTTCTCTAGCTTGCTTTGTTGTAAGAATGCGGTATATCATTACATATGACACACAAAATGTGTGTTGATCGACCGCTTATGTTATAGGTAAGACTTTCAGTCAACGGTAGGCTGTTAGTAGTTAAGTTTTCAGGGAGTTGAAAGTTACACACAAATTTTCCACTTCACAGAGATCAGAGCCCCAACCCCCAAATTGTTCAAAGGTCAGCTGCACATGGTGGACACTCAAGAGTGTTGACTGGAGACCGTTGATCCTTTCTCTGCTGCCTCCCAGCATCATGTGAGCGTGGCTGCCAGGTGATCAGTGCCCATGCGGTCTCTGCGGAAGCCACAGTACCTGGAGCATGTAGCATATGGTGCATGGCCCTGTAAATATTTGCTGAGTGTAGGGATGAATATTATTATTTTAGAAAACTCAAGCCTGACCAGAGGATGAAAAAGGCTTTTGCTTGCATGGCCTAGTACCTTGCAAGTGGAAGCAAGGATTGAAAATGTCCACGTGATCCTGGCAGCCTGCATGAGAAGACGAAGGAAGAGACCACACAAGGCTGGTGCCCGCAAACTTGCTCTGGTGAGCATTTATTCGGGACCAACAGTGTGATCGGCTTTTACCGACAGTGTGACCAGTCAGGCCTTCCCAGTCCTGCAGCCCTGGACAGACAGACCTTTGGCTTCTCAATATCCATCTGCTGTGTAGGAAGGACCGGTCCTGTCAAGCCCAGAGGAAATGTGGAGTGCTTCTGGCCGGCCCTAAAGACGTGTAAGTGTGTGAGCAGATGTGAGTCTGTGTGTGCTTGCATGAGATGTGAGTATACCCGAGTGGGACTGTGTCTTGTGTGTGTACAAGCATGTGTGAGAATGTGGAGTACTGTGTGCATGCACAAGTGTGTGGGTGTTGGAGAGTGTGCGTCTGGTGTGTGCATGCATGTGACTCCGTGTGGTGTGTGCATGCATGTGACTCCGTGTGGTGTGTGCATGCATGCGTGGGTGTGTCATGGGTGGAGTGTGTATGCAGTTGTGTGAACGTGTCTGTGCACGTGTGTGAGGGTGAGTCTGTGGTGGATTTGTGCATGAGTGTGCACGTGTGTGAGGGTGAGTGGTGCGTATATATATGAGAGTGTGTGTGCATGTCTGCGGGTGTGTGCGTGTGTGGGTGTGTATATGTGAGGGTCTGTGGTGCATGTATACATGAGTGTGTGTGCGTGTGTGGGTGTGTATATGTGAGGGTCTGTGGTGCACGTATACATGAGTGTGTGTGCGTGTGTGAGAGTCTGGTGTATTTGCACATGAGCGTGCATGTGTATGCATGTATGTGTGTAGGTGAGGGTGTGTGGTGCATGTGTGCATGAGAATGTGTATGTGCATGTATGTGAGTGTGTGGGTGTGTGTGTGAGGTTGAGTCTCTGGTGCGTATGTGCATGAATGTGTGTGTCTGTGTGTGAGGGCGAGGCTGTGTGGTGCATGTGTGCAGGAGTGTGTCACCTGGAGTCACCACCACTCCCTGCCTGTGGCTTTAGGTAAGTTGTTCAGCCTCTGTGGACCTCGGTTTTCTCATTTGTAAAATGAGGATAATATTGGTATCTCTTCCAAAGGGCTGTTCTGAGGATTTAGTGAAATAGTGCAGGAAAGGCAGTTGGAGTAATGCCTGGCCCACGGTACGTCCTCGGTGAGCATCATCTGTTGGAGGGTCCACTGCTTCCTGGGGAAGGGAATTAGGAAGCAGCTGCTGTTTGCCGGGTGCTCACTGTTCACAAGTATCGTCTGTTTATCTCTCAGAAGCACCCTAGAAAGGTCATAAGAATGCAGCGCTCAGGGCGGTGAGGTGAGTTACTCAGAGTTACACAGCCAAGCCGCTGCTGGGTGTTGAACTCAGGCCGTGGTTTTGTCTGTCTTTGGAGGTGCTATTTTCCCCTCCCGTGGTATTTTTACTCCTCAGTTCTTAAAAGGCTTGAAGGGCTTTGATGGTGGGGATCGAACCAACCATATTCTATTCAGGAGGGCCACAGCGGATGAACGTTTTCAGGTGATACATAGATGACGATTTTTGGTTTCAGGCTGGATTTTCAAGCAGATTGTGAAAAATTGACCTCAGAGCCCCTGTGTGTCAGGGATCGTGGATTCTGTTGATCCCTTGGGGTTTGCTCCAGAAACTGATAAACTATCCCGTCTTCGATTGTGCCCCGTCCAGGTAGTACTTGTGTGACCCAGAAGCCACCTCTCCTCTCTGACTCGCTGTCTGGCAGGAGGATGGGGACGATGACGGCTGCCCTGGGGAGGTGAGAGGCCGCGTGGCGTCAGCGTGGGGCAGCTGTTTCTGCCATCACCCTCCCCGCTCCACCGCCTGCCAGACGTGGGCTTTAGCCTCTGATCCCCAGTTTCCCTCTGACTCTCGTGTGAGCGCATCGGCCGCTTCAGCATCTCCAGCTGTGCTGGGAGGGGTGGGGCCTGCCTGGGGCCCTCCGGCGTTCGGCGGACTGGACTTTCGCGTTGACGTTGCTGACTGCAGGAGGCACGGACAGGGGTCTTCCGGGCTGTGGTGGTCCTTGGAGCGAGGCTGGGGCGAGGGGCGAGGGGCTTCCACAGATGTAATTCTGGCTGGCCTCCATCAAGGCCATGTTCAATGAATCGGGCCGTTCTGCGGAGCAGCCGGTGTGCTTTGGACGGGGCTCCCCGCCCCCACGCTCCTTTTTTTTTTTTTTTTTTGACTTAAAAAAAGAATCTATGGCAAAGCAATTACTGCCTGTGACAGTGACCCAAGGTGGTGTTTAAAACAAGATGTGGAGGGGAATGTGCCTCTCTCTGGGCTCGCCACGGATCGGGTTGCAGGACTGTCACTGGCAGCTCACTCCTGCCTGAATGGTTCTGTGGGATGAGCCCCAGGGAGGTGCCGGCAGCCTCACCCTCCCCTCCTGGTCCCGCCCCGTGTGTTGGCTGCCTTTGTTTCTCCAAGACGGTTTTCTGATCAATTAAAATCGTGTAGGGTCTTAAACGGTAATTCTGCCTTTTCAGATAAACAAAGGCGGAGAACAAATGGGAGGGTAAGTTTTAATAAACCTTAGGCATCATTTCCTCCTGCTGTGACACTAAATTTACTCGGATAAAAACAACCTCTTCGATTTACATTTTGATTCTGTTACTGCTTTCATGTGTGCGGGGCTGTCCCACTTCAGATGAAATTTATCCACTTCTTTAAATATTTAGTAGTCTAGCGTGGATGTTAATGAAAGTCTGGCGGTGCTATTTTGAGAATTGCAACAATGATAGTAATTTTCAGTGTCAGATTCCTGCTTCGCAAAGGGAAAGAGGGATGGGAGAAGGGGGAGGGAAAAATGGTTTCAGTTCTAATAGAGTTTGCCATCCGCTGGGCCGTGCCAGACAGATGGGTCATGAATACTGTCTAGACGCTCTCTGCCTGAGCAAAGCCCTGGTCTCTGAGGACACGCAATGGGATGCCGGCTTAAGTAACTGGGGAAAGTCAGGGCAGGCTCTCCTGGAATCAGATAGAAATCAATGTGAACCTGCTTCCGGGGGGAGGCCAAGGGGCGGCCGGGAGGGTGTAGGGACAGGGGGTGCTAAGAGAAAGGGCCCTCAGTTACTGATCAATTTTAGTGCAAACTTGACAATTATTAGGCATTAGGGAGGGCGTGAAAGGACAGCTGTAGGACGATAACTCTATTGATTTAGGCCGTGCTGCCCAGAATGCAGAATGATATATTTCAGACTCGGGCTTCAAAGGCCAGAGAGCAGCTGGGGTGAAAAGGAGGATGTCATCGTGTGTGGTTAAGACGGGAATGCAGCCCGCGGGGTGACCTGCGTTAATTGTGTGTATTAACACCCTCGGCACTGCTCTTGTCGAAACCGTTGGTCTTGACTGTTCATTTAGCATCTTAATTTGCAGGGGTCTTAGAGGCTCGCCGGGCTTGCTTTCTCTTTTTACGAATCTCTGCGAATTTCTCCACGCCGGGTCTCTTCCGGGCAGCTCCACGACTGGCAGAGCTGCAGGAAAGTGGGTAAAACATTCCCCAGCGCCTGCCTGGCTGCGCTTGGGTGCCCGCGGAGTCGTGATGCTTGTCGTCCTCGTTATTTTCTGAGTGGCGGGGATGGAGTTCATGTGACATCCGAAGTGAGGTTCTGCTCATGAAGACTCCCAGTGTAAGTGTGGCGAGAGTCGGGAAGGAGATGTTGCGGTGAAGATGAGAGTGGGGGGCGGAGGCTGGGGGAACACCGGCAAGGCGGGGCGCGACGCAGCAGCCTGCCGTTCGGCTGGGAGGTGCTTTGTCGCTTGGCTTGATGGCCCTAATCACGTCTTCGTCTTGAAAAAAATCACCCGAAAGGGTGCTACAGTGAAACTTGGAAGGGACCGTCTTTGAGTAATTGCAGAAATAAAGCTGAAGTCTAAAGCTGCCATGAGGTGTGTCGTGGACTGCAGAGGGGGGTGACCCTCCGAGGGCTGGACTTCTGAATCTACCCTCTGGGCTGGTGCCTCTTTCAATCATGTCAGCTTCACCGTGGAATAAAACCAGCGACCTGAACTCTGCAGTAATCCCTTTTTCATTCCTTCATCCATTCTCGTTCTGTCCCAAGAGCTAATAGCAGAGGGAAAGGAAAATATTTTTTCCTTCTTCCCTCCCAGAAAGAAAAGAGAGATCAAAGATAAAAAATATTTTCAAAGTTGATGATCACTGGAGAGGGAAAAAAGAAATCTTGTTTCAGAAGTTTGCAGTTGTGAGCAGCGAGTGGGTCTGTCCTTTTTCCACACGGCTCCTAGAAAACTTGCCGTGGTCCTCCAGAGGGTCCAGCTGTTCTTAGAGGGCACCTTCCTGCCCTAGACCCTGTGCCTGCTGTTCACACAGGGACCCTCCACTTAGGGCGGAGACTTAATTCCCTGGGATGGCCTGTAGGGAAGGGACACATGGCAGGGGCTGGGTTGTGGGCGTCAGCACTTCTGCTGCCAGCCGTGAGGCCTGGAAGGGGAGCCTCATGCTAAGTGAGAATTTATCACCTCTTGGTTCTGTTCACTTAAAATCTTGGGACCATAAAGTGCATCTCCCCATTTCAGAGACTCCGGCGGCTCAGTGGGGTGACCCCCAGGCTCATGTGTATGCTTGGGCTTGCACCTTGTTCTAGAGAGGGCCCCTGAGCCAGGCTGTCTGCTGTGGATGGCTCTGCCATGACGCTGTCTCATGCATCCTGATCTCTCTCTTCGTTGTTAGTGGGGGTGCTGGGCATCTGTTATTTGCTTTACTCTAAAAATTCAGAGAAAAAGGAATTTGAGCTACACTTCTGGCCTTTTACCCTTTAGATCTTGGGGTACGGTCAGCTGTGGTTCCTGGTAAGGTGTACTGCCGTGGGCCCTTGCATGCCAGCTGCTCTCCCTGTCTGGGGTTGGGCGGGCGGTGGGTTCAGGCCCACCCGCTCTCTCTGTCACGGGGCCGGGGTGGTGGCTGAGCCAGTCAAGCAAAACGATGGACCTGCCATCACGGGATGTAAGCCTGTGTCTTGACTGCACATGACTTTTCGTGGAAGGACAGCCAAAGGCACACACTGCCGAGAGAGTTCCCTCTCCCGTTTACATAGGCTCTGGAGAGAGAAGTGTTGAGCGTTGTCTCTTCCTGGGTGAGAGGGGTTGGCATGAACCCAGAATTGTAAATGCCAATCTGACCTTAAAAGGCTGGCGGAGGCCCCGCCCTTCCAGGTCTGCCCGTGCCTCCCGCTAAAGCCCCATGAGGCCTCTGGATCCGCAGCCACTGCCTCCTCTCGCCCTTCTGGTTCAGTGTCCGCTGTCATGTTAGGAGACGTTAACTGGAAATGACAGGACCTGGGGCTTCTCCGCAGTGAGCTGCTCCGCCCCCCCCCCACGCCCCCCAAAAACAAAACAGAAGATCCCAAGACTGATTAGTTTTCATAAGTTGTTGAAGGAGAAATAGTTGCTGAAAAATTATGTCTGGACAGGGGGCTGGAGGGTGTTATAGAGAAAACATGTTTGGGATAGTCACTTGTGGAAAATTATACACTGAGTCGTACAAAACATCCCATCTTTGGGATACTTAATGGAAGGTATTTTTCTGAGTGTTGAATGTGTGTGAGGCATGGGCTGGGCTCTGTGGGCAGGTGCAGGGCTGCAGGGGCTGGGTGATATGGGAGAGTGCAGTGTGTGTGAGATGGAGGCTTTGCTCCCAGCTTTGTTCTGTCCAGTGCTAAATGGTGTCCTTGAGAAGGCCCGCAAAGTTGTGGCCCGTATCTGCAGTGCCAGCGTGTGGGACGGAGGGAACATCTTCCTGAGCCTAGGTGCTCAGGGAGGCCACCATCACCGGCTGGCGGGGTCTGGAGAACCCCTGCTCCTCAGGGCGGCCCGGTGGGAAGGGCGGGGAGTGCCATCGGGAGGTGGCTGGGCAGGGATGCCACATGGGCTTGTCATGGACGCTTGTGGGGAGGGAAGGGCTGACTTTGAGGAGCATCACTCGAAAGGTCGGTGGGGTCAGATTCTAGAAAGCCAGAGATGTCATAGGCCAGATCGCTTTCATTCTCTTTGGTGAGGGAAGTCATTGGAGGTCTTTGAGCAGGAGAAGCTGTGACACAAAGCTGTAGCATAGCTGGAAGTTCCTCAGAGATAGCTTAGTTCAGTTCTGCACTCAGGAAGCTAAAGCCTGAGAATTTAAATGACCGTTTCAAGGTCACAAAAATAGTCTTTGGCAGAAGTCCTGATATGTATGTTTCTAGTCTGTTTGGGCTGCTATTACCAGTACCCTAGACTGTGATAGGTTTGGCTCTTTGTCCCCTGCAGATCTCGTGTTGAGATGTAAGCCCCAGTGCTGGAGGTGGGCCAGGTGGGGGGTGTTCGGGTCGTGGGACGGATTCCTCGCGGCTTGGTGCTGTCCTCGAGGGAGTGAGTGAGTTCTTACAAGGTCTGGTTGTTCAGGTGTGAGGCACCTCCCCCCTCACTCCTCGCTTCGGCTCCCCAGTGTGAGATACCAGCCCCTCTTTACCTGCCACGACGAGCGGAAGCTCCCTGAGGGCTGCCTAGATGTCGACACTGTGCCTCCTTATAGAGCCTGCAAAACCCAGAGCCACTAAGCCTCTTTTCTTCATAAATTACCCAATCTCAGGTATTCCTTTATAGCAGTGCAAGAGATGGCCTGATACAGACGGGATGGCTTATAAACAACCGAAATACGCATCTTACAGGTCTGGAGGCTGGTAAGTCCGAGATCAGGTGCTGCCGGACTCAGTGTCTGGCGAGGGCTTGCATCCAGGTCCGCAGACGGTGCCTTCTTGCTCTGTGCTCACATGGCAGAGGGCAAGGGAGCTTGCTGCAGTCTCTTTCCTGTGGGCACGAATCCCAATCCTGAGGGCTCTGCCTTCGTGACTGAACGCCTCCCAGAGGCCCCACCTCCTAAGCGCGTCACTCAGGGGTTAGGGTTTCAACATATGGCTTTGGGGGTGGGGAGGGAGTACAAAAACCTTCAGACCCTAGCAGTGCTTCCCGTGTCTTAGGCCACTTCTCCTTCCACCAGCCCGTGTCCTCACACCAACTTGTCAGGTTAGGCAGCGTCAGGGAGGCGGGAGGACCCTCCCTTGCAGAGTAGGTGGCCGACAGTGAACGTGGCCTGTGCCCCTGGGAGCAGGGACTGGGACTAGCTAGGAAGGCTGTCAGAGGGGCAGGTGCCCAGAAGCTGTGCCTTTGGGATTCTGTAAAAAAGGGTTTGGAGGAAGCCACATGAAAGCCACAGCAGGAGATGAATAGGGAGGGAAGTCAGAGTGTGCCCGGCACAGCAGGGTCCCAGCGTGGCGTCCCCAGTGTGGGGTTCACGGCGGCGGCGGCTCCTGGCCGCCCTCCCTGCTGTGCTGGGAGGATGCAGCCGGTGCAGACTGGGTGCTGTGGAGGGACAAGGAGGAGTCCGGGGCTGTCTTCCAGCAGAGGGATAGCCCAGCAAAGGTGGTGGGTGCACTGGAGAGAGAGGGGGACCCCTGTGAGCAGGTCTGAGAGGGGAGGTGTGGACAGAAGAACTCCAGTGCACAGGAGGAGACTCTGCTGGAGCTGAAGAGGAGGAAGGCGGGAGTCCTCGCTCCTGGGCAGAGCTGCTGCTATGAGTCAGCCTGGGGCTGGGGAGTTGGAAAAACACTGACGTAGGAGGGGTCTGCAGTCCCGACAGTCAGCGTCTTGGTCATGCTCTGCAATGTTCCAAAGAGCTTTCTGCGTGTATGAACTTCTCTCAACAATTCCACCAGGCCGCGTGTTTACTAATTGCTAAGTGCTTTACTTGAGTCATCCCATTTAATCGTTAGAACAACCAATGTGATAAGCACTCATTGGACCCCTCCTTAGGATTAAGGAAGTCAGCAGCAGTGAGTCCAGCCTCAGCCTGAGGGGTGACCCCCAGTGGGAACCTCCAGGAAGGCCAGAGGCAGCGTCCTGGGGCGAGTGAGGAGGACCACAGGGGATGCCACAGGGAATGCCCCTTTCCAAGTGCGAATGACCAGGGAGAGAAAGGGCGCAGAGATGGGCTTGCGCTCTGCTCGGCACGGGGAGCACTGCGGGGGTGCACACGAGCGAGCGTGAGGTCACGGGATTTGCATCGTGTGCAAATGAAATGCAAGAATCACAAGGACAGTCATCGTTTTAAAAGAGGCAGGACCCCGCTATCTTGCCTTTTGAAAACAGATGATGGTGGACTTTGGTTTGCATTGCTCCTGGCGTGCCTGTGGTCACGGGCATGGACTCGCGTTACGGAAAGCAGGGGTCCGTGAACTGGTGTCCTGCTGTGTGTGAACCTGGGGTGTGAGGCGCGAGAGGAGCAGGACCCTTCATGATGTTTTTCTTGGAGGCCCAGCCCTGAAACGTGCTTGTGTCACACATGACAATGGATTTGTGCACTTTTCGTATCACAAGAATGAGTTAAAATCAAGAGTCAGCGGCTCTGCTACTCCCTAGTGACCTTGGTTTATTAACACCTCAAGCCTGATTTTTCGAGCTGCCGGCAAGGAAGTCAGGTTTGATCCCTGGAGTCACTTGTGATGCAAAAAAAAAAAAAAAAAAAAAGCTTCCTGAAATGGTGACTTGACCTCTGTTATTAACTGTAATGAGATAAGTATTAGATGGAACATTTAGCCAAGAGAGGTGTTTCTTTGTAAATAACGTTATTATTTTCAGGTGTCTGAGAGACGTTCATCAGGGCATGCGATGTCTTTGAGCCGCCGCTGAGATGAGAGCCCCAGCCCCGCGCGGTGCCCACCCATCCTCTGCAGGGCGTCCAGTGCTCCACCTGCCCGTCCCTCTGTTGCCCCTCGTTACCTCTCCACCCCGTCCCTAGTACTGCTGTGTAATCTGTTCGGTGGGGACGATAATGACGCAATGTGTGATCCAGAGTCTAGCACCTCGTGGCGCCTTGATGGAAATAGAAAGCTGTGATCACAGCATTAAAATATGCTAACAGGCTGCGGGAGCTAATGGGTGCCGCGTTCACACTGCAGGTGTTCACTCCGGCGCTGCCGCCGGCTGCGGGGACAGAGCCGGAGGCTGCGCCGTGCACGCCCAGCGTCTCATGGTGGTTTTGTTTATCGCGGGGGTGTTCTCCGAAAGGGGCGTCCTGCCTCCTTTATAAGGTGTGCTGTCGTTCTGGCTCTGCGATGATATAAGCCCCCTTTTTGTCTGACTGTCAGATGCGCAAGCAGGCGCAGTGCTCACGTGGAGGGAATGTTAGCGATGATGACAGCGTGCGGTCGTTTGATGAAAATAAATTGGATTCTATCCTGTTTGTGGTTAATGTTTATCTCGTTGGAGTTTCTGAGCACTGGAAAGGGGTTCTAAATGTGTTGTCTAAATTTGTGAAGGAATTCCAGTATACCACATTTAAAGGGGTGATTTAAGTGAATTGTATTAAGTTGTGAATAATACGGAATTGTGAGTGTCTGGCTTGCAGTGCTGTCTTCCATTTGCTTCCTGGGTCAGCCTGGCAAATGACTCCATTCTCTTCTTCATTTTTGCTGTTATTACTGCCCAGGCAGCTCACTCCTTATTTTCTTGCTCTTACTTTGGGGAAACCCATCGGATGAAACATACTCTCAGTGAGTAGACAAGGCAGCCGGAGGCCATCTGCCTACAGGTGGGTGGCGTTTGTCTCGCTGAGGGACGCCTGTCTCTGCAGAGAGGGTAGCAGCAGGACACGTCTGGCCCGGGCTGGGCATTCACCTGAGCCGCAGGTCCGGGCACAGGCACAGGTGAGCTGGGGAAGGACCCGGCCTGTCCAGAAGGTGCTGGAGGACAGAGCCGCTGTGTTGCCGTGACAGTCCCTGATGTATGGGCACGTGTGGGATGTCGTGTTGCCTTTGGAGATCAGACCACTCCAAGCCCTCAGGAGCAGCCTTGGTCCTGTTGTGTTCATTCATCAGGCATCCCCTTGGCTGCACGCAGTGCTGGGTCACCCGCGGCGGGAGCAGGGCAGGCTCAGTCCGCGTTTGTTGAGTGGACGATCACAGCCCTGCAAACACAGTCCCTGAGCTAGGCAGTCCAAAGGCTGTCCCTCCGACGGAAGTGAAGCTGGTGGATGCTGGACACCTGTATGTGCGGGAGCTAGGGCTGGGGAGGGGCATAGGTGCTGTCTGGGAGGGGCACCAGGTGTCCTGGCACCAGGACCAGGGATTTTCCTCAGGCTGGGCTGGCAGGCAGGTCATTTTACCCAGTGGGCACTTAGGCAGGAGGCCTGGGGTTTCCAAGCTTTTGGGGGACTTACGCAAATATTGGAGACCTGAAAAAAATTCTGCTTCCAAAACAGGAAGTGAAAACTGCCAAATTGAAACCGACACATTTAAGTAAATGTTGACAGAACATGAGGGCTTGTCCAGTCACCTGCAGTTCACTGTCTCAGGTGGGATGCGGTGCTTTTTCCTAGTTTGATGTGACGTCTGTGAGGCCTGTAAGGGTCATGAGATGCCCTGGGGTAGCCGTGGTGAGAAGAGGCTGGAGCCTGTGGGGGCACCTGCTCCGGGTGAGCAGGTAGAGGAGACACCAGGAGCAGCTCCGTGTCCTCCCGCAGCCCGGGCGGCTCTGAGGGTGGATCCTCATTCGCTCTGACGCGCCGGCTGGATCCCTGGAGATACAGGCAGAAGGTGGAGAGGGGGCCGAGTCATGCCCTCCCCCGTGGCTGGTGCAGAGCTGTGCACCCGGCTTCCTCCTTCCACACAGCCCCAGGGAAGAATCCGGGGCTTGGCAACCCCAGTTCAGCTGCCTTCAGCCCCACACTGGGTGCCGTTTCTGGTGGTTTAACGTACAATTGAGCAACTCTTGGTGGCGCTAAGATAAATGGGTGATAAATTGCAGTTGTATATTTTTAAGGTTATGAGGAAAGCAAACATTTAACATATAAGCCTGTTTATTAGTCAGTTTTACTCAGAGCCCCGGCTTCCAAAGTCTGACTGCCCCGAATTCCGTGTGGAAGTTCG
Organism: Macaca fascicularis; assembly: GCF_037993035.2. Lineage (NCBI taxonomy): Eukaryota > Metazoa > Chordata > Mammalia > Primates > Cercopithecidae > Macaca > Macaca fascicularis. The sequence continues at coordinate 81,514,575 of NC_088392.1, forward strand.
GCCGGGACTTCTGACAGGAGCGCCCGCCGTGTCCCGCGCTGTCTGCGTTGTTAGGAAGCGTGTCGTTGCTTGGCTCCCAGCATATGGGAGAAGTGAAGGTGTCACTGCTGTGGCAGGAACACGTCTCCAAGAACCAAGGGGCATCTTGTCACGGGCTCCTAGGCAGGAAACGGGGCAGAGTTCCAGGTGTCAGGTGCTGTGGTTTGAGGTGTGAATAAATAATTACCGAAATGACTGGCTGCGGTGGGGAGCGAGGAGCAGGCAGCGTTTTGCCTGGAAGGGGGAGACGGAGCGTTAGCAGCGGTTCCCTGCCGTCTGCCTGCCTTCCTGAGCGTGCCACATCTGCACGGGGCGCCCCTTCCCGACCGGGGTGCCCTCGCTCGCCTTCCCTCCTGCTTCCTGTGCACCTCGCCAGGGTTTCCCTGGGCAGCTCTGGTGAAGGGCACGCGTCACGCTATCCGGGCCCTCTCCACGTCTCAGCGGCCAATTGCCTTTCCTTTCTCTTTCTATGATGCTCCTGTATTGCCCGTGGATTCCTCCAGCACACACCGTGTTGGATTTTAATTGTGTGTTTAATGACTTCTCTCTTACTAGATGATGAGTAAATCCCTCCCAGGGAGAGTCTGTGTTTTGTTTATTTCTGGTCCCTCAGTGTCCACTGCAGGGTCCGTGTGCACGCACAGGTACACACCGATCCATCACATACACATGTATTCATAATAATTTTGCTTTTTAAAAGGGTATTTTATATAAATAGAAATGGGAAAACTATTATATTTGCAGACATAAACCAATGGATGCTATCGGCGCAGGTTTGGGCCCCAGCTTCCGGCTCGGTGAATCGTGGGTCAGCAGAACGACGCCACTCGTTTTTCCTGGGACATGTGGTTTCTTCTAGATTCTGTGGCTCACAACACTATCCAAAATTCCTTCCACTCCTGCCTCACCTCCTTTCTCGGCTCCCGGGATTTCTGTCTGTCTGGGGAAAACCCTCACCTCTGGTGTGAGAGCAGAGGACAGTCGTCCACATAGAAGGACACTTGTGTGGCCAGGTGTGTGGGGCTTGCCCACAGCCCAGCAGTGGACACCTGCTGTAGCATCAGCTCCACAGGCTGGGGACTCCGTCCCTAAGGCTGCCCCTCAGACTCCAGTTGCAAGTCCAGGCTCAGGAATTTCTGACCGACTGGCTTCAAGTTGGGGTTCCCACAACCCCCTCTCTAGGTTTGATTAATTTGCTGTGGGGGTGGAGGGGGCGGCTACAGAACTCAGGGAAACACGTGTTTCCGTTTACCAGTTTGCTCCAAGGATATCCCAAAGGACACAGATGAAGGGCTGCGTGGGGCAGGGCTTGGGAAGATGTGGAGTCCTGTGCCCTCCCCGGGCCTCTGCATGTTCCGCTCTCAGAAGCTCCCCGAACCCTGTCCTCTTGGATTTTTGTGGCCGCTTCTTGATGTCAGCATTCTTCCCCACCGGTGGGGGTGGGGTCTTCTCTGAGAAGGGTCGTGTGAGCAACAGGAAAGGCGGGGGGAGAGCGATGTTTCGCAGGCAGCTGAAAGGAGGACAGGAGAAGGTTGGGGAGGTTCTGTTTCCTAAGGCCTGATGCACCCGACCTTCTGACAGAAGGACTGTAACAGGGCTGTGGGGTGCACGAGCCAGGAGCCGTGGAAGAAAGCCTGGTAGATAGATGCACATCACAGCACCACCGCCTCTCCCCGTGGTTCAGTTCACAGGCCCTCCCCGAGCGTCCCCGGGGCCCTCTGCTGTGAAGGCAGCTCCCCCTGCCTCGATACCTCGATACCCCCAACCCCACCTGTGCAATGGGCTTATTTCGGTGCTGGTCTGAAGCTCTTTGTGGTGGTAAGCTCCATGAAGGCAGGAGCATGCGCAGGGAGTTTCCTTCACTGCCCCAGGGTTGTGGCAAATCACTTACTCAGTGTTTGCCTGTGGAGTGAACAGGTGCATGAACGGTCTTGGAAAATGATGTATCCCGGCACCACGGTGGTGGTCGTTCATACGTGTTCTCATGACTTCGTAGCTTTCCCTAATGGCGAGGCCAGCAGGCCCATTCATTTCTCGCTGAAAAGTGTGGTAAAGGCAAGTTTCCTAACCGGACCAGGACTGTAACCTCCAGAACGCACAGGGCCTGGGCGTGGGGAGCGCGGACGAGGAACCTGCTGCTGGTGCCGAGCGGGAGCCATGGAGGGGCCTACACCGTTGCGCTGACGCTGTGCGATGAGGATTCCGAATGCCATTCATGCAAAACAAATTTAGCAACTAAGGAGAGCGGCGCGCTGCTTCAGAAGCACCATGTGTTAGCAGGTGTGGCACAGACCTGACTTCGCTTCCGTGGCTGAGGAAGGGGAATGAGTCTTCTGTGCATAAATGTTTCCACAGGCACCATCCTGGGTGTCCTGCCTGACCAGACTTGTGAGCCGGCGCCAGGTTGGAGCATGTGCCCAGGTGAAAATCATACATTATTTATTCATGTGAGCAGCTCTGCGCCTGTTTTCAAACATTCACTGCTTTGTTTTGTTTGTTTTGTCTACTTGCATGAAAGATGTGGTAGACAGAATACCCCCCAATAAAAGGTGTCCACTTCTTCATCCCTGGAACCTGTGAATGTATCACCTTGTTAGCAAAAGGGACTTGACGGATATGATTAACGCTAAGGACCTTGAGATGCAGAAGTTATCCTGGACCATCCAGGCCTGGAGACATGAGTCCTCTCAAAACAGACGCTTTCCCAGCTGTGGTCAGAACTAGAGGTGACCACCAAAGAGGGATCAGAGCCTTGCGACGTGAAAAGGACTTGACTTGCCGTTGCTGGCTTTCCAGATGAGGAAGGGGCCTCAAGCCAAGGAATGTGGGCAGCGTCTAGAAGACGGAAAAGGCAAATGAACATTGTCCCCTAGAGCTCTGGGAAGGACACAGCTCTGCCGCCTCGTTGATTTTCACCTAGTGAAATTCGTTTTGGATTCCCAACCTACAGAACCGTGAAGTAACCAATTTGTGTTTTAAGGCCAGGTGTGGTGGCTCACGCCTGTAATCTCAGCATTTTGGTTTTGGAAGGCCAAAGTGGGAGAATCGCTTGAGGCCCGGAGTTCAAAACCAGCTTGGGCAACGTAGTGAGACCCCATCTCTACAAAAAAAAAAAAAAAGCCAGGCGTGGTAGGTTATGCTTGTGGTGCCGGCTACTCCGGAGGCTGAGGCAGGAGGATCACTTGAGCCTAGGAGCTTGAGGTTACAGTGAGCTATGATTGTGCCACTGTTCTCCAGCCTGGTGACAGACTGAGACCTTATCTCATAAAGAAAGAAAGATTAAAAAATAACATTTGGTGTTCTTGGATTTTTTTTCTGCTTTTCTTTTCCTGAGATGGAGTCTCACTCTCGCCTAGGCTGGAGTGCAGTGTGTGATCTCAGCTCACTGCAACCTCCACCTCCTAGGTTCAAGCCATTCTCCTGCCTCAGTCTCCCAAGTAGCTGGAAGTACAGGTGCCCGCCACCATGCCTGGCTCATTTTTGTATTTTTCGTAGAGATGGGGTTTCACCATGTTGGCCTGGCTGGTCTCGAACTCCTGGCCTCAGGTAATCTGCCCCCCTCAGCCTCCCAAAGTGCTGGGATTACAGCTGTGAGCCACGACGCCCAGTCAAACTCGGTGTCTTAAGCCAGTGAGTTTGTAGTAGCTTGTTACAGCAGCAATAGGAAGGAGATACATATGGTTTTGCCCATAGAAAGATATTGCTTAAATAAAAGGAAGAAAACCCATCTGGGTCTACGTTTTCTCAGGCAGTGCTTGCACTTTACGGAGCCCATGCAGGACATTTACATCAGCGGCAAGTCTATGAATCGTAGCCCGGCCTCGCCGTTAGAGGTGCACAAACTCAGCGTAAGCACACCCTAAGTTTGTGCCCGAGGTCACACCCTGGATCCAGCCCTGTCACACGGTTAACATTCCACAGCCAATGACTGAGCTAGAGCCAGAGCCGCCGCCCCCACGTCGTCACGCCACGGTCATTGTCATTTCACTGCAGTTTCTCCAGCTTCCTTTTGAAGAGGAACACAAAGGGGAGGTGCTTTGCGAGGAAACAATATATTGTAGCAATAGGGACATGTTTGAAAATAGTAGTTAATGAACATTATTTTCCTAAATTGGTAGTTTTTATTTTTAATTTTTTTTTTTTTTTAAGAGCCAGAGCCTCACTGTCTTGCCCAGGCTTGAGTGCAGTGGCGCTATCACAATTCACTGCATCTTTGAACTTCTGGGCTTAAGGGATCCTTCTGTCTCAGCCTCCTGAGTAACTGGAACTACAGGCACACGCCACCATGCCTGGCCAATTTTTGTGTTTTTTGTAGAGTTGGGATCTCACCATTTTGCCCAGGTGATCTGGAACTCCGGGCACAAGCATTTCTCCTGCCTCAGCCTCCCAAAGTGCTGGGATTACAGGCGTGAGCCACGCACCTGTCCTTAATGGATAGTTTTAGAGCAGTCCATTAGGGTGGACCTATGTCATCTGACAAAGCCATGTGTCTGTTTTGCATTTTCTAAGAGATTTGGTGCTGAGTAAAGAAAAAGAAAATTCTTCATATCTGATGAGAAGGTAGTGCTGCTGAGAGGGACCAAAAAAGGACAATTAGTGATGAGGGTATTTAAGGCAGACAGTTCATACCTCCTGAGTTTTTGGAACACGTGTCTCTTTTTGGTAAAAGATTTGGGGGATAATCCCCATTATATGTGTATTTAATATTATATACATATACTACCATAAACTTCCTAAGATAAACACAAAATTATAGATTTTGCTGAAGAGCAAAATGAAAATAAAATTGTGCTCCCCTTTTCTTCCAACACCAAATGAGTCAGCCCACTGGGGTGTCGTAGGCGCCTCTGCCGGGAACAGCCCTCCATGCCGCCGTCTGCATGGCCGGAGCCCTTCTGCAGCCCCCACTGCACCAACCTTTGCCCGCTGTTAGGAGTGAGCACGGTGCCCGCCTCGCCGTGCTGGGGTGGCCCGGCTTGCCGCCTCCCAGGACCGTGGGAACTGAGCTGGGCTGGCCTTGGCCCCCAGCGCCCACTCGCAGAAGGTGCCCCGTGATGTCTGTCATGCAGATGAATGTGTCCGTGCCGGGCTCGTACAGAAGATCGGGAGGCTCTCCATGGCCAGGGCCTGAGGAGGGCAGATAGCCTTGGGGACCGCGTGGGTTTTGAGGTCTGGGGGAACCGTGGGGGAGCAGGAGGACATTGTAAACAAAGGCCAAGAAGAGCGAGGAAGACGTGGGGATGGGGACACAGACCTGACTGAGGGAAACCAGGATTCCAGGAACACAAATGTCATTGAAGAAGCAGAGTGTGTGTTACTGGTTGAGGGTGTCCTGGTTCTTGGCATCTTGAACAAAGAATCAGACAAAACACACAAACAAAGCAAGGAAAGAATAAAGCAACACAAGCAGAGATTTACTGAAAACGAAGTACACTCCACAGGGCGGTGGCATGCCCCAGCACGCGGCTCCTGAGCCTGGTTACAGAATTTTCTGGGCTTTAAAGACCCTCTGGCGGTTTCCCATTGGTTACTTGGTGTACACCGTATGTAAATTAACTAGTGGCCTGTGATCAGTCTGATTGGTTGCGGGGGGGACCAATCAGAGGCTGAAGCAGAGTTAGAAAGTCACACCCTGTGCAGATGTCTGATTGGTTGCAGAAAGTGACCAATCAGAGGCTGAAGCGAAGTTACAAAGTCACACCCTGTGCAGATGTCTGATTGGTTGCAGAAAGTGACCAATCAGAGGCTACAGTGAAGTTACAAAGTCACACCCTATGCAGATGAAGACTTGGCTCCTGACCAGCCTGATTGGTTGTGGGCGGGGTGGGCGGGGTCCGATCAGAGGTACTTTCAGGTTTTCATCGGCCACACAGACAAAGTGCGAGGGGCGGGGCTGCGAGGGAGTCGCCGCTGGTGCTTGTGTTACTTGGGTATATGGGAAGTTGGGGTTTTCCTTCCGATTTCGTTCTGGGAAGTCGATGTGAATCGGCCTTAGGTTCCCGTCCTCCAGATCCTGTTCTCCTGCCTCGTGGAGTCACTGCTTCGCTGGGTGGATGAGCTAGAGCTTCATTCTGTGAAAGTGGTGGGCTGGCTTCAGGTCCCGTGGCAGCTGCAAGTACAGCAGAACCAGGGCAGGCACTTGGTGGAGTCCTTCACTGTCCTCCAAAAAGCAGGTGGTGGTGTCCACCGTGGTTACACTGGGCAGAAAGCACACTGATGCCAGCGGCCAGGTGTGCCACAGGCCTGACCGGGGCCGTGGGAGTGAGCCCGGGAAGCGAGGGGTCCATGCAGGCACTCTGGGCTGAGATAACCAGGCTGACGGCTAGACCGGGGGCCCCGGGGCAGCCGGCCAGGGATGCATCCAGGTGTCGAGCCAGGGTGCGTGGTGATGTGACCTCCAGACCAAACAGCCAGGCCAGGGATGCATCCAGGTGTCGAGCCAGGGTGCCTGGTGATGTGACCTCCAGACCAAACAGCCAGGCCAGGGATGCATCCAGGTGTCGAGCCAGGGTGCCTGGTGATGTGACCTCCAGACCAAACAGCCAGGCCAGGGATGCATCCAGGTGTCGAGCCAGGGTGCCTGGTGATGTGACCTCCAGACCAAACAGCCAGGCCAGGGATGCATCCAGGTGTCGAGCCAGGGTGCCTGGTGATGTGACCTCCAGACCAAACAGTCAGGGAGGGGCTGGTTTTCAGGATGAGATGCCAACTTTGGTCTAAGGAAGGTGACTTCTACATAGGACTGTGAGACAGTCGCTGTTCAATAAGCAGTTGGAACTATTTTTTTGGATTTTAATGATTCCAAAAAAGAAATCTGGGAGCTACAGAATTAGAATTTATCTTCTTCCCTTAACTGATACTAATTCTTCTGTGCTAAGCCTTGAAGAGTGCCCAAGAAAGGCGTGTATCGGTGCAGAAGGTGGGAGTCCAGGAGGCCAGTGTGGGCTCAGTCGTGGTGGCTGTCACGGGCGGAGCAGGGACAGCAAGGACATCTAGAAATGCAGAGAGCCCGAGCAGAGCCCTGCCTGGGAGCTTTTCTACAACCATGTAGCCAGAGAGGTCCCGCCTTTCCAGTGGAGGGCGGCCCACGGCCTGGACTCGTGAGGACAGTATGCTGTCATGCGGAGATGTTCCTGGAAGCCTCACACACCTGTGGCCATGCTGTGGTGGCCTTTGCAGGACTCCCTGGGGCAAGCTGAAGGCAGATCCCGATCGCCAGGGGCAGCAGCTAGGGACGGCTTACAGGGCAAGCAGAGCATTTTCCTGCCTGTGGTCCCGCTGGGGCCCGAGACCAAGAATCTCCACGAAACAATCAGTGACCCCTGAAGATGCCACACAGGGTTTCTGGAATCACACGTGTCGTGTGTGTGCATCTAGGGAGTGGGAGCTCTTCCTGGGCATGGCCATGTCCTCCCTGGACTCCTAAAGGTTGGCCTTGAGGGATGGGTGACAACCAGCTCCCAGGCTCACTCCCTCTCCCCCAGTTCTCCTTTTCTCTCCTTTCCTTCCCTTCCTGTACCTCTTTCGGAGGCCATGCTGCCTGCCCACTCTGCTCTCTGGAAGTGTGCAGCCCCCTGAGCCTGGGGTTCGGAGGAGCAAACCCGCCAGCATCCCAGGGCACCTGCCTGGCGAAGAGAACAGGATGCCTTCTCTGCGTTCCCTTCGTTGCCCTAAATTAACACTAGAGCTCCATTCTGTTATTTTTATGCTCAAACAGGCTTAAAAACAGTTGTTAACACATATTCTCATCTCCCAAATTGTCATTTTTTTGAGATGGCAAGGAATACATCATGCGTTTGGATGGCTTTAATTTACATCATCTAGTGTTCACCTCATTCACACGATTCTGGTACTTATTTTTAATTCTGAGTAACTAACGGCAAGTGACAGGGCAGTCACCCCACAGCGCGTGGCGCCCTGGGGCTTCGCAGAAAGAGCCCTGCATGGGGGCCCGTGTGGCACCCACACTTCAGGCCAGCTTGACAGCCACCCCCGTCTTAAGGGAGCTGCAGCAGCTCAGAAACATGTACGGCAGAATAAGAGAAAAGGACCCAAGATTGCTTTTTAAAAATGTGTTTCTTAACTTGTTCTTTGGCATAATTTCTGCATTAATGGATAAACTTCTCAGCCTTTCATGAAATTTCTGCCTCTTATATGTGGAGAAAACAGAGGCTGTTTTAAATTATAAAGGAAAGCTTTAATCTAGTCCAAGAAACTGGGGGAAATAGACTTCTTTTCTCGCTTTCAGCCCCATTTCCCTACCTAATGTTAAATATGGCTATTTCTCCCAATTTAGAGGGTTTTCTTTGTAGAATATGAATGAGCTATTTACTGGGTAACAAAAAGACAAGCCTTTCAAGTACAAATGGAGCTTTGGAGATCTCTCAATTTGAAAGACTAATCTCTGCATAAACACAACTGTTTCTCCATATTGCTGGGAACACTCCACTATCTGTTTGGCCACATTTTCTATTATGGTTTTTATAAAATGAAACGATGGCTAATAGCTCGGCAGAGAAGTATTTGGGCACAGTAGCAATAGGAATGTGTTTACATTGCTTTAAACTGTGTTGTGAGCAAAGAATAGTAATTTTCAATAGAAATTGCTCTAATCCGATCAGTAGAATTAGGCATTGCATATTTTCATTTCTGTACCTTTATCGGAGCTTATGTCAACCAATCATCTCATCTGGATCTTTGGGTTTTTCATGTTAAATATCTGGTTATACCTGCTATATCTTTCAGCCTCAAAACTCTTAGATCAGGTCTTCCCTTTTCTTTACACAAGTGGAGAGCAGATGTAACAATACCACTGTCTGCCACAGGGAATAATCTGAGCGGCCAGTGTGTCTAGAACCTTCCACAGGGAAGTGCACCTGGATATGGAAAGATGGTACCATTGCTCTTAGAAATGCCCTTTAGGGCTGACAGAGCCTGACTTTTTTTTTTCTTTTTTTTCACATCCCTGTAGATGGGGCTTTTGAAACCCTCCTTCGCTGCAGCCCCCACCCCCACCCCCACCCCAAGGTTTTAGGACAAAATGGGATGAGTGAATTCATGGCTTGACAGACTGAACAGAAAAATGAGGCTCCGTGCTCCATATTCATGTGCATCTGCCCCTCATGGTGACATGCTAATTGGTTGGCCAGTGCACAAGACAAGGAAGCGCAGGGTTCCTGTTGCTCACACAGTGCTTCCTGTCTGCTGTGGCGGGAGCCGGGAGGAAGGGCGCGAGCCAAGAGGGGTGCTGCCCACCGGAAACGGTGGCGTGAGGCCGCGGAGCTCACGGGGGCTTCTCCGAGACGTGCTTTGTTCACGGCTCCATCGCTATTAATAAGTATCTTGTCATTTCGTAATTTAAATGAGGTTGTGTTTAACCTGGGTAACATCTGGCTGTTAAAATCTGAGTTTATTTTCCTTTCATTTCTGTGCTCCGGCTCAAGCCACACTTCGTGGCTGCTTAGGTGTTGACGTCAGGTCATCAAACAGCACGCCCTCTCTTTATTCTCAGGCTGCGTATTTCATTGATTCTGAAGGTCAGATGGCTGTGTTCAAGTTCTGTTAGTATATAGTTGTCAAAAATGAAAAGATAATGTAACCTTTTATAACTTCTTAAATACTCATATGTCAGGAAATTAGCCTGTAGGAGTTGTGGACAAATGCCCATCCTGAGTCTTTTCAGCCGTGGAAATGAGTAAAGGGCCTGAGAAAAGCTGCATGTGTTGAGCATTTGATTTTGGAGTAGGCTCCGTTCGTTGTCTGATGGAGTCTGCAACCTTGCCCCGGTTCCAGAGGGCAGCCTTTGGCCCTGGGCATGCCCGCATTGGCTCACAACACCTACAAACCACACAGCGTTTGGCATCGGGGTTGGATCTGTTGGTGGAGGACACGAGGCCAAAAGGAAATGGGATTTCCTGGTTGGGCCTGCGGCTTGGCGGATGATTGTTGTGGAAAAGACACTGAGTCTGTTGAGGCAATTTCTTCCTCTTTGCTAAAAGTGTTCCTGTTTCGAAAGCAGTGTTGAGTTGTGGACACGTGTGTAAGCCGTGATGCTGTAAGTTAGGCCTCTCTGTCTAGAATCTCAGCCTCTTCATACTCTTTTCCCCGTTTTTGCCATATTATTTTCTTTATCACTTATCACTGACTAGATACTTGATATATACCTGCCTCACTCACTCTCTGTCTCTCCTCTCACAGGAAGGTAGAGATAACTGTTTAGTCCAGGCTGTGCCTTCAGTGCTCAAAATAATGCCTGGGTGCAAAATAAATATATCTTGAATGAAATTATGAAGTAATCTTTAAAATGGTGATCAGAGCATAATTTTCATAGAGTAATACATAGTTTGTAATTAGTTATCTCTTTCAGGGATAATGGAATTGTTCAACGTAAGAAAATCAGGGCTGGGCACGGTGGCTCAGGCCTGTAATCCCAGCACTTTGGGAAGCTGAGGTGGGCGGATCGCTTGAACCCAGGAGTTCAAGACCAGCCTGGACAACATGGCAAAAGCCTGTTTCTACAAAAAATACAAAAATTAGCCGGGGGTGGTGGCGGGTCCCTTTGGTCCCAGCTGCTTAGGAGGCTGAGGTGGGAGGATCACCTGAGCCTCAGAGGTTGAGGCTGCAGTGAACTGTGATCATGCCAGGGCACTCCAGCGTGGGTCACAGAGTGAGACCTTGTTTCACAAAAAAAAAAGAAAATCAAACAATACAATATACCACATTTATAGAATGAAAAAAAAAAATGAGATCTCAATAAACACAGAAAAGGCATTTGACAAAATCCTAACCTTCTTTGATTATAAAAACACACAAAACCCTAGAAATAGAAGGAACTTCTTCAACAAGGTAAAGGGCGTGTCCTCGTCCAGCTGGGCGCCTTTAACAAAACACCATATACAAGGTGGCCCGTAAACAACAGAGGTTTATTTCTCGTTGTTCTGGAGGTCAGAAGTCTGAGATCGCGGCACCAGATTCTGTGTCTGGTGAGGGCCTGTTTCCTGGTTCATAGACGGAACATTCTTGTTATATCTTCACACGGTGGAAGGTGCCAGCCAGCTCTCTGGGATCTCTTTTGTAAGGACACTAATCCCATTTACGAGGGCTCTGTCCTCATGACCTAATCACCTCCCGAAGCCTCCACTTGCTAATACGCTCACACTGGGAATTAGGTTTCAACATGAGAGTTGTAGGGGGACACAAACACTCAGTCTGTAGCAGGGTATTTATGAAAAACCTACTAACACCATACTCAGTGGTGAACACTTTAACCCCTAAGACAAGGAACAAGAGATGATACCCGCTTTTACCGATGCTGTTCAACGTTGTACTCCAGGTTCTAACCAGAGCAACTAGACAAGAAAACGAAATAAAAGGCATCCAATTGCAAAGAAAAGAATGAAAACTATCCCTGTTAAAAATGACATGGTCTTATGTGTGGAATATCTCCAAGACTCCACAAGAAAGCTACTAGAACTAATAAATGAATTCAGCAGAATTGCTGGGAACAAGATCAACATGCAAAAATCAAGTGTGTTTCTATACATGTGCCATGAACAATCTGAAAAGGAAATTAACAAAGTCATTTCATTTAAATTAGCTCTAAAAGAATAAAATACCTAGAAGTAAATTTAACCCAGCAAGAAAGATGTGTACACTGAAAAAAATACAAAATATTGCTGGACGAAATTGAAGAATACCTAATTAAATGGAAAGATATTCCATACTCACGGGTAAGAAGACTTACTGTAGCTAACATGTCAATACTACCTAGAACCGTCTACAGATGCAATACAATCCCTATCAAAATTCTAACAGCCTTTTGCAAAAGCTTATCTTAAGATTCATATAGACTTTCAAGGCACACCTAACAGCCAACACAGTCTTGAGAAAGAACAAAGTCAGAGGACTCACACTTCCCAGTTTCACAATTTACAGAAGTACTGTAATCCACATGGTGTGGTGTGGACCTGAGGATAGATGCATAGACTATGAAGAGAACTGAGAGTCCGGACGTCCACACAGCTATGGCCAGACGATTTTTGATAGTAGCTCCAAGTTCATTTAATGGGAAAGAATTGTCTTTTCAACAGATGGTGCTGGGGCAGCTGGGTTTCCACATCAAAAGAATGGAGTTGGACCCTGTCTCCTGTCAGATACAAAAATGAGCCTGAAATGGATCAGTGACTTACATTTAAGAGCCAAGACCATAAAATTCTTAGGAGAAAACAGGGGTAAGTTTCCATAATGTTGGATATGGCAATGGGTTCTCAGCTGTGACACCTAAAGTATGAACAACAACAAAAAAAAAAACAGATGAATTTGACTTTATCAAAATGAAAGACTTGTGTGCATCCAAAGACATTATTAAGAAAGTAAAAAGATATCCTACAAAATGGGAGAAAATATTTGCAAGTCATTTATCTGATGAGGGCTTAATATTCAGAATATATAAAGAACTGCAAAAAAATACTCAACAACAAAAGGACAAATAACCAAACACAAAAATGGGCAAATAGACATTTCTCCAAAGAAGATATGCATAGCCAATAAACAAATGAAAACATACCGAGTATTCTTAGTTATTTGAGAAAGGAAAATCAAAACCACAGTGAGATACCACTTCACACCTACCAGAGGGGTTATGATTTAAAAAATCAGGAAATAACAAGCATTGGCAAAGATGTGGAGAAATTGGAGTCCCTTTTTATTACTGATAGGAGTTTAAAACGATGCAGCTACTATGGAAAACAGTTTGATGGTTTCTCTACACGTTAAACATACAATTACCACTTGATCCAACAATTGCACTTCTAGGTGTACAACCACAGGAATTGAAAACAAGGACCGGAATGGACATTTGTACCCACTGTTCATTACAGAATTATTCACAACGGCCAGAGGGTGGAAATAACTTACAAGTCTATCAGCTGATGAGAGATAAGAAATGTGGTATATCCATGCAATGAAATATTACTCAGCCATAAAAAGGAATGAAGTTTGGATGAACCCTGGAAAACATTATGCTAAGTGGAATAAGCCAGTGACTAAAATCTCTGATATGACAAATATATGATACTGCTTATGTGAAATATCTAGCATACACAAGCTCATAGAGACAGGAAGTAGATTAGAGGTTACCGGAGCCTGGGGGAGGGAAGAATGGAGACTTTACAGGAAGTAGATTAGAGGTTACCGGAGCCTGGGGGAGGGAAGAATGGAGACTTTACAGGAAGTAGATTAGAGGTTACCGGAGCCTGGGGGAGGGAAGAATGGAGACTTTACTGCGTGACGGTTACAGAGTTTTCTGTTCAGGGAAGAGATTTGGAAATGGATGGTGGTGACAGTGGCACAGCAGTGCAAATGTTAGTAACACCCCTGAATTGTGTCTCAGTTACTGGGAGGCTGAGGAGGGAGGATTGTTTGAGCCAGGGATTCGGAGGCCAGCCTGGGCAACATAGTGAGACTCCATCTCTAAAAATAAATCTAAAAATGATGAAAGTGGCAACATTTGTTATATACATTTTACTACAATAAAAAGTTAGAAAAAATTGTGGGACTCTTTGGAGTGCAATTAACAACATTGAGTTTTATTTCTCCTTCTCCAGACGAACATCTGACATGTGTGGATCAGAAATGATGGTGGAGTAGCTGCCCTCTGACATAGCTATAGACCGTGTGGAAATGGTGTTCGGTAAACCCTTGACGTCCGAAGGGGTACACGACGTCCAAAGGGGTACACGACGTCTGAAGGGGTACACGTGCAGACCTTTGCAAGTCTCCAGTAGAGGGCTGCAGAAATGTCTGTAGAATCTCTTGGCTTTCCTCAGACTCATGTTTTCATAGAGAAATAAGCGTTTCCTGTGTATTTTCTCACCTGCGAGTTTGTCCTCTTACGAATGGCCGTGTTTCACGAGGAAATAAAGTTTTCAGCATTTGGGAGTGTGTATAAGGAGGGTTAGAAAGTCGGACTGTCAGGCTGAGATGCGGATTCTCATCCTTCCGTCGGCGCCTCACCAACCCAGTGCTTGGCCACCATCCTCACGGCACGTAATTCACATCTGCCACAGCAGAACGGCCAACGTCCTGGAGCCCTGAGCCCTGTGAGATGTGTAGGAAGGCACCCTGCCCCTGCCTGGCATCTAGTGTGAGCTCTAGGCATGTTTGTTGAATGAGTTAGTGTGTCAGTCACTGTCCGTCAGAGGCACATGTTGGGACGTGTTGTGGGAAATGGAGCGCTGGCCCTGCGGTCATGGCACTCCCGCCTTCCTGCTCTGGTGTGGGCCTGGGTGGGGGTGCAGGGGTATCTGCTGGGCTCGGTTCTGCTTCCCCGAATCCCGGCCACCCTCCGTGGCTGCACATAGCACTGACCTCACTCCCCACATGCTGCCTGCCCTCAACTTCCATTTCTCCCGGTGTCTTGGGCCAGCAATGTGCCCACAGAGACCCGTTAGGACGCGTACCCTCTCCCTCTCTACCGGCCACTGCAACTGCGTTCACCTCTCCACGCCCAGGCTGCCCTGGTGAAACGAAGCTTGTTTGTAGACAAAGTGTGGGAGTGTCTTTACTGTGGGTGAAAGAGCAAACTTGGGGATCTGTTTGCAGAGTCCTGGAGATTGTTAATGATGCCATGATTAGTAGGCAGCACCCAGAGTGTTATGACATCATTAACCAGTGGTTGTCATACTCCCTGGCCTTCCTAACTGGCTTGTGGTTGGGCCCCAAGATTGCCTGGCACTCCGTGAGACCATGTCTGCCTTGGGCAGAGGGCTGCCCTCTGCAGCCTCCGAGTGGCCCAGGGTGCCTCTGGCCTGCCCTTTGCCCTGCCCTGCCGCTCTCACTGTCTGCTGTGTCGGGACACTGAGCAGAGGTGCCGATGGAATGCGCACAGCGCAGCGTGTCACGGTGCACGTGGGCTCCCCACTGGAAGGGATGTAGCGTTGTTTTTCTTTAGTAATGGAGAGGAGAGGGGAGGGAAAGGCCCAGGCACTGGTGCTCCAGCTCTTGTACATCCCGTCGCTGTGTGCGATTCAGAAGGTCTGGGGTGTTCTGAGAATTTGCATTTCCGGCAAGGTTGCCGAGAGTGATGTTGATGCTACTGGTTCAGGGATCCACTCAGGTCAGTGGCCTGGAGCACTGGAGGGCCCCGTGGAGCTGGGGGGGATGGAGGGATGACAGCCTCGGGATGGCAGAGGGGGCTGCCGGGTGAAGAGGAGGTGCTGGAAGCAGGGTGGGGCAGCTCGTGGCGCTCTCTGGGATGGCCCCGTGGCTTCTGCCGAGCCAGATTCTCCTGTTTCTTAAGAATTTCTCACTGGCGAGACTCCATTTTTCTTGAAGAACAGCGTTTGCTTTATTTTTCCTTTTTCTTTCAGGCATGTATAGAGTCTTTGGCACTATAGAAAGCATTTACCGTATAATTAATACCTAGTCGTTCCCAGAGAAGACACAATCTTACAAGGGGAGGTCATGGGAAGAAGGAAGCTCTGGTCATAAAAGCACGATTTCCCCCTTCGGCGCAGAGAAACTGGACTCTTAACTGTAGGCAGATGCGTTTTGTTTTGTTTGGGTAAAACTCACCTTCCCACTGGAAGATGCCGCCCGCCGCCCAGCCAGCCCCCTCCCCAGACCCAGGGTGGACGGGCCTGGGCCAGCTGGGGCTTGGCCACAGCCAGTCCGAGGCGGTGCGGGCTCCTGCGCCCGTTGTCTTTGAAGTCCTGCAACCAGATCAGCTCTCTGCCCTCTGAGATCCCGGGGCTGTCGAGCTCATTGAAGCCTGCAAATGGGACAGCACCGGCCTTTCTCCTTTTTATTCAGCCACTGGATAGGGCTGGCCCACGAGCCAGTAGTTAAAAGAAGTCATTTAAGCTTCGATTTCAGATAAAAGACTTGAGGTTCATGAAATGTTCCAGCATAACAGTGCAGCTCTGTTCGCTGCTGCAAACACATTAGAATACACACAGGGGCCGCCCCGGGGAGCCCGCAGGATCCCGACCCGGTCCAGGCTGGGTGCCAGGTCTGAGGGTTTGGGCGTCCTCCGAGCCCATGAGAGACCCGCCTGGCGGCTGCTCCGGTCTGTTCACCCTCCCACTCCCATCCCCTCTGTCTTGTTACCCGTTCACCCTCCCACTCCGTCCCCTCTGTCTTCTTACCTCTTCACCCTCCCACTCCGTCCCCTCTGTCTTCTTACCCGTTCACCCTCCCACTCCCATCCCCTCTGTCTTGTTACCCGTTCACCCTCCACTCCGTCCCCTCTGTCTTGTTACCCGTTCACCCTCCCACTCCGTCCCCTCTGTCTTCTTACCCGTTCACCCTCCCACTCCGTCCCCTCTGTCTTCTTACCCGTTCACCCTCCCACTCCGTCCCCTCTGTCTTCTTACCCGTTCACCCTCCCACTCCCATCCCCTCTGTCTTGTTACCCGTTCACCCTCCCACTCCGTCCCCTCTGTCTTGTTACCTCTTCACCCTCCCCCTCCGTCCCCTCTGTCTTCTTACCCGTTCACCCTCCCACTCCGTCCCCTCTGTCTTCTTACCCGTTCACCCTCCACTCCGTCCCCTCTGTCTTCTTACCCGTTCACCCTCCCACTCCGTCCCCTCTGTCTTCTTACCCGTTCACCCTCCCACTCCGTCCCCTCTGTCTTGTTACCTCTTCACCCTCCCCCTCCGTCCCCTCTGTCTTGTTACCCGTTCACCCTCCCACTCCGTCCCCTCTGTCTTCTTACCCGTTCACCCTCCACTCCGTCCCCTCTGTCTTCTTACCCGTTCACCCTCCACTCCGTCCCCTCTGTCTTGTTACCCGTTCACCCTCCCACTCCGTCCCCTCTGTCTTCTTACCCGTTCACCCTCCACTCCGTCCCCTCTGTCTTCTTACCGTAATTTGCACCTCATTGGCCTTAATGTTAGCAGAAAGATTATGGAGAGACAGTTGAAGGTCAGGTGCAATAAAATGATTTTATGTACACATCACATAGGTCCCTGGTTAATACACTGCAGAATGTTCTAGTCTCATGAAGAGTCTTGCTCCACAAACATACTCCGTGTTTGTTTTCACTGGGTAGAAAGGGACAGGTTTCACAGTTGACAGGGAGTGCATCTGAGCAAACATGCACCTCTTTTTCTTGGGTAATGTGCAGAGAACATTTTGTGGTGGTGTTTATGTCTGTCTTTTACAGACGTTCGAAGATAGTGTTAATTCTTTACTCATCATCTCAGTATGTCATTATCATT
This sequence comes from Macaca fascicularis, assembly GCF_037993035.2. Classification (NCBI taxonomy): domain Eukaryota; kingdom Metazoa; phylum Chordata; class Mammalia; order Primates; family Cercopithecidae; genus Macaca; species Macaca fascicularis. Next base: position 81,531,834 of record NC_088392.1, read on the forward strand.
CTCTGAACAGCATTTGTTTGTAGAAGTCAACATTAATTAATCTTCTCAACTGAAATGAAAATACTTTATGGGAACGCACTCAGAGCCCCCCGCCCCCGCCTGCCAGCACATCAGATGGATTGAAATACTTGAAGGCAGAATATAGTTCACAGAAAAAGCAAACCTAATTATAACCTAAAGATCATACACCAGGTGAGTTATGTTCATTTCAAAACAGAGGCATTAAAAATGTGTCGTCTTCTTGCCCAGGCAAAATTCCCACAAGGGAAAGAAAGAGTACGTGGCCTGGATTCTTCATCCCATCTCCAGCTTCTCTAGCTGTTCATTGTAGGCGTTTATCCCATAGTCTAGGTGTTTCTGCATGAGAATCATATCACTGCCAGGCAGATTCAAAAGCCTAGTGGGGCTGGGCTGGGCCCTGTGGCTCAGGCCTGTAATCCCAGCAGTTTGGGAAGCTGAGACAGGATGTAGCTTCAGGCCAGGAGTTTGAGTCTCTACAAAAAATGAAAAGTAGCTGGGTGTTGTGATGCACCTGTAGTGGTCCAGCTGCTCAGGAGGCTGAGGTGGGAGGCTCGCTTGAGCCCAGTTGGAGGCTGCAGTGAGCTATGATGATGTCACTGCATTCCAGCCTGGGCAGCACAGTCAGATCCCATCTCTTAAAAAAATATATATATATATATTTATGGCATTTATATATATAATATATAACATATGTTATATATATTTATAATGTACATATTATATGGGGACGGGGCTTGTACACCAGATCCAAATTCAAACACTTTCTTTTTGAGAGACGCAACCTCAGGCCCCAAACTGAAGATCCTGAGAGGCAGTGGCATTTGTCTCTGGTCCAGGAACCACCTTAACCGCAGACAAACAGGACCCATGCTCTTGCTAATGTGGTTGGACTCTGTGTCCCACCAGACCTGATCTTGAATTGGAATCGTCAGCGTTGGGCTCTGTGTCCCACCAGACCTGATCTTGAATTGGAATCGTCAGCGTTGGAGGTGGGGCCTGGTAGGCGCTGGCTGGACCGTGGGGGTGGTTTCTCGTGAATGGCTTAGACCATCTGTTTGGTGCTGTTGTTGTGGTAGTGAGTTCTCATGAGGTCCGGTTGTTTGAAAGTGTGCAGCACCTGCCTCTTGCTCTCTTCCTCCCACACTAGCCATTCAGATGTGCCTGCTCCCCCTTTGCCTTTGCCGTGATCAGAAGCTTCCTGAGGCTTCCCCAGAGGCAGAAGCCACTGTGCTTCCTGTACAGCCCCCTGCAGAACTGTGAGCCAGTTAACCTCTTTTTTAATATGGATTACCCAGTCTCAGGTATTTTTGATAGCAGTGTAAGAACAGACTAATACAGCTGCTAAGCCGTGAGGAATCCTCAACCATCCAGCCCCTGCAGCCCTTGGGCTGCACGTTTCCTAGGTCAGCCTGCAGAAACGCCGAGCCAGGCATATCCAGCCCAGCCTCAGGAGTCAGATTCAAATGGATGCAACATCGGGAAGTGGCTCCCAGTCCACTGGCTGCCGGTCCAAGCCACTGCTCCCTCCAGCAGGACAGGGAGTGATGGTGTGGCCGGTGCAGCGGTCCCGATACCCCAGTGAGGACTTGGGGCCAGGTGGGTGCTGCTCCCTTCCTCCTGGGTGCAGGGGAGGATCTGCAGGGGAGCAGAGGAACTGGGATGGAAATGAAGCCGGCGCCTGGCCAGAGGGAGAGGGGCCACAGGTGCAGATCATGGGAGCGTCTGGAGACTCCAGAGGTAGAGGGGATTCTGCCCCACACCCGCCTGTCTCAAAGACAACAACAAACCAAACAGCATAAAGGTCTCTGACTCCTGAGGTTAGGGTGGCTCTGTCTGACTCGGGGTTTTCGGGTGACAGTGAAGGACTCAGGCTGACCCAGGGAATGTGCAGCCCGGGGGCTCCAGGTGCTGAGGTTGGCGGAGGATGCCTCATGGTTCAGCATGAGCGTGAGTCCTGCTTATCTGGGGTTAAGATGGTTTATGGGTCATAGACAAACGCCATGGGCTCCCAGGAGCCACAGTTCAGGGCCTGAGGGTGCTTGCCCTGGGTCTGGGGTGGCTCCTCTTGATGGCTGGGAAGCCCCCAGAGAAGCCTTAGTCACGTCCGGTGTTGATGTGACTCCAGAGGGAAGTGGATCCTCAAAGGTGCAAACGTTAAGTTCGCTGTCTTCAGTCTGTGCTTGGCACTTTCTTCACTAGATCTTTTTCACTTAGGTTAAACAATTCTTTCTCCCAGCACGAGGAATGCCAAGTTCACAGTGGTGGCTCTGGTTTTTGTTTTGGTTTTTTTTAAGAGATGTCTCACTCTGTGGCCCGGAGACAACAGGGTCCCTGGAGGCCAGGAGCTCGAGGCTGGTTCGCTCCTAGGCTCCAGGAATCCTTGTGGCTCAGCCTCCAGAGTAGCTGGGACTCTGGTGCTTGCCACGACACCCGGCTGATTTTTTTTTTTTTTTTTTTTTGTAAAGACAGGTTCTTGCTATGTTGGCCAGGCTGGTCTTAAGCAATCCTCCTGCCTCAGCCTCCTGAAGTGCTGTGATTACAGGCATGAGCCGCTGGTCCCTGCCTGGCTGTTCTGTTTTGTATCAATTAATGCAGTGTGCTTTGTGGCCAGTGTCCTGGGTGCCCTTATAGCTTGTGGTGCACATGGACTCCTGTTACCCTAAAACACAAGAAATCTTGTGAACAGCCGGAAGACCTGGCTTCTTCCCTCCGGAATTCACAACCTCACCGGGAGTACATACGAAACGGCGGGCTCACAGTAAGCCGCCGTGCATGACTCCGTGCTAAACTGTGTGGTGCAGATAATAAAACACACATTCACCGAAGGAGTCAAGGACAGTGGTGTAGAAAGGTGGGGTGTGACTGTGCTTCGTGGCTCTAAGGGAGAAGAAAGGACATTGCAGAGGAACGAAAGAATTTGAGCCAAGGGATGGAGGAGGAACTGGAAATGGTCTCTGCTCACAGGTGCCCAGGAGATCGGCCTCATTAGAATGGGGTGTTTGTCAGGGGAATCTGAGATGCAGTTTGGATTAATCCAGGGGGGCCAGACTGAAGGGTCTGTAAATCTGTAACAGATTTGAAACTTGGTATGTTGGCACATGGATGCCTTAAGTGACTGTGGATTCCTTACGGAAGGGGCTCTGCTTTGTGTGTGAGAGGTGGCAGAGTGATGTTCAGGGGTCACATCTGGTCCAGATGCATGTTTAACTCAGTATATACACCTCATTGTTTTTAAAAATAATGTCCTCAGTGTTTAAAAATTATAAATAAATGGCCAACATTAAGACTAAATTAGGAGACTTCACGTTAAAAATCCAGCCAGGTCTGGTGGCTGACGTCTATAATCACAGCACTTTGGGAGGCCGAGGCAGGAGGACCACTTGAGTCCAGGAGTTTGAGACCAGCCTGGGCAATGTAGCAAGACCCCATCTCTTAAAAAAAATTAACAATTAGGCTGGCATGGTGGTGTGCACCTGTAGTTCCAGCTGCTCAGGAGGCTGAGGTGGGAGGATCCCTTGAGCCCAGGAGATCTAGGCGGCAGTGAGCTATGATTGCACCACTGCACTCCAACCTGGGCAACAGAGCAAGACCCTGTCTCAGGAAAAAAAAAAAAAAGCCAGTCATATTTCTTGCAAAAAAGGGGAAGATGCAGTAGCCGGTGGGCCGCGTGTCCCTGTCCCCAGGCCCTCTCCGTCTCCTCCACACAGAGGCCAAGAGCCTCTGCAGGATCTTGAGGCCCATCATGTTGTTTGCTCACAGCCCACTTCAGTCACTGTGGGACCTGCTTGGTGCCTGATGAGGACCGTTCCTGCCCCTAGGTGTGGCCTCCAGCAGATATTTGCTTCAGCTTATATTTTTGGACAAAGGAATGGAGTGACATGGATAATACTTAAATTGGAATAGACTATGCCTTTTATCTGAAAAAGTTCTCTTGTGATATTTTTTCTTATCCTTTTTGATGTCTCAAGAAAACTCACTTAGATCCATTTGTACAAACATGTTTGAATTCGACCTCACAATGGACTAGGCTTTGTAGGAGACTGAACTCATGGTAATGAATACTCTACTAATTTTGGTGGAATTTCTCTGTGGTAAAGAATGAAAGAAGGAATACCAGGAGGATTGGGCCCTAATTTTCCCCAGAGAGGACCTTCTTTTAGGTCTCACTTTATCTTCTAGCGAGACAGCTGTGGTGTTAGACTTCCGTTCCTTGGCCTAAGCAAAGCTGGGTCCCTGACCTTCCTGGGCATGGGCGTTTGTGGATGGAACCATGGTCAGAAGAACAAGGAAGGAGGTCCACGGGGTGGGAAATGCACGCTTACCCAAGAAAGCATCCAGCAGCGGGTCCTCCGTGGCCATGAGAAGCAGTAGCAGAATGCTCCTAGAAAAGCCCTCCCACCTGCCCCTGTTGGGCGGGATATACTGGTCATGCGTTTCTCTTCAGTCCTGGCAGAAGCCCAAGAGGACAAAACCTGACCCTTTGCAGGCAGCGTGGCTTGGACGTTGGTCTTTGGAAACAAAGGGGAGGCTTTCAAAGGCTGAGGTGAGAGCTCAGATCATGGGATTCCTGAAAGGCAATTAGAGGCATCTTCTAGACCAAGCCCCTCTTTTCATAGCTGAGAAAACTACAGTTTGGAAAGCAAAGCAGTGAGCCCAGGGGATACCCAAGTGCTTATGTGACCCCACACCTCTCTCTCCTTTTGATGAGCCGTGTTCGCGTTTTGGAAGGAGAAGGGGGAGCGGAAGAGGCACCTGACGCAGGCCCTGCTGACAGGCAGTCAAGGGCATCCCTCAGGTCGGTGTAGCCAAGGGCCAGGGCTGCAGGACAAATCCAGCAGGCACATCCCACTGGCGAGGGGACACTGGCAGCTTTTCCGTGGTCCCTGGCTCGGATAATGTATCTCAGATCAACGAAGGATTCCAAAGGCAGGTGCTTTTCACTCATCCGCTCCGACTGACTCCTTCGTCCCCCTCCTTCCTGCTCCAGACCGACTTCTGATACAGGGAGGGGGAAAGACAAGAGTGGCAAGATACCAAGGAACGCAGTCCTTCCTCCCCTCCTCACTGTCTCTGCCTGAGCTCAGAGCCTCATCCGCTTTCCCCCAGACCCTCTTGGCTCGGGGTTGTCTGAGAGCCTGCAGCGTTGGCATCACCTGGGGCTTGTTGGACATGCCGAATCTTGGATTCCAACCAGGCCTACCACAGCGTATCTTCTACTGTAACGTAATCGCCAGGTGATGAATATACACATCCAAGTTTCGGCGTGCTGCCCTAGAAGGTCAGAATTTCCCGTTGGTATTTTCCCGTTTCCCCCAGCACCTATTCTCCTTTAATCCATTCTGAACATCAGCTGGGTTCTAGTTTGAAAACAAAATTCAGCCGTGTCTGTTCTTTGCCTAAAATCCTCGCTTGGCTTCACGCTGCTTTTTTCCTAGATATGAACAATAAACAAATGGAATTTGAAATTTAAAACACAAAACCATTTATAATAGCATGAAAAAAATTACATACTTAGGTAAATCTAACAAAATATGCATGAGATTTATCTGAGGGAAACAACAAAACTGATTAAAGAAGTCAATGGAGAAACATTCCGAGTTCATGGATAGGAAGACTCAAGATAGTCAAGATGCCGGTTCTTGCCAAATTCATAAATGGATCCAGTGCACTCCTCATAAAAATCCAAGTCAGTTGTTTTTTGGATATGGACAAACTGATTCTAAAGTTTGTATGGAAAGGGAGAATGCCTGGAGTGGCCAACACAGTGCTGAAGGACAATAGCAAAGGAGAAGGAATGACTCTGCCTGACTTTAAAACTTACCATAAAGCTACAGGCATCAAGACAGAATGGCAGAAGAACAGACAGATGGATCAGTCGACCAGAGCAGAGAGCCCAGAGGCAGATCCACATAAAAATACGGCCTACAAATCTTGACAAAGAAGTAAAGGTGATACGGTGGAGGCAAGATTATCTTTTCAACAAATGGCACTGAAAGAGCTGGCTATCCACGTGCACACAAAAAAAATTGAATCTAAGCATAGACCTTATACTTTTCACAAAAATTAATTAAAAGTAGATCACAGGCTTAAATGAAACACAAAACTTAAAAATCCTAGGAGATAATGTAGGAGAAAATCTAGATGACCTCAGGTTTGATGGTGATGTTTTAGATACAATGCAAAAGGCATGGTGCATGAAAGAAATAATTGATAAGCTGCACTTCATTAAAATTATACATTTCTGCCCTGTGAAAACACTTTTAAGTCAATGAAAAGAGGGCTGGGTGCAGTGGCTCATGCCTGTAATCCCAGCACTTTGGGAGGCCAAGGCAGGTGGATCACCTGGTGTCAGGAGTTTGAGACCAGCCTGGCCAACATGGTGAAACCCCATCTCTACTAAAAATACAAAAATTCGCTGATCATAGTGGTGGGTGCCTGTAATCCCAGCTACGTGGGAGGCTGAGACAGGAGGATCGCTTGAACCTGGGAGGCGGAGGCTGCAGCACGCTGACATTGCACCATGGCACTCCAGCCTGGGCAATGGAGCGAGACTCTGTCTCAAAAAAAAAAAAGAAAGAAAGGAAGAGAAGCCATAAGGAAAATATTTACAGAGACAATCTGATAATGGACCAAACTATACGAAGAACTCGTAAAACTCAACAGTAAGAAAAAAAAAAAACCTGATTAAAAAATTGGCCAAAGACTTTAATAGACACCTCACCAAAGAAAATATGCAGATGGAAACTAAGCATATGAAGAGATGCTCCAGGGAAATGCAAATTAAATAATGAGATCCCACTGTATACCTCTTAGAATGACCCCAGCCCAGAACACTGACACCACGAAATGCTGGCGTGGATGTGGAGCCACAGGAACTCTCATCTATGGCTGGGAGGATGCAGAATGGGGCAGCCGCATTGGAAAACAGTTTGACAGTTTCTTTCAAAACTCAGCATAATCTTACCATATGATCCAACAATTGCGCTCCTTGGTATTTACACAGAGGAGTTGAAATGTTATGTCCGCAGAGGAACCTTTGCATGGAAGCTTATAGCAGCTTTGTTCATCATGGCTAAATCTCGGAAGCAACCCAGATGTCCTTCAGTAGGAGAATGGGTGACTAAACTGTGGTACATCCAGACAATGAAATATTATTCAGCACTAAAAAGAAATGCGCTTTTTCTTTTCAAGCTGTGAAGACATGGAGGAAACATAAATGCCTGTGACTGAGGTGACTGAGTGACAGAAGCCAGTCTGAAAGCTCCGTACAGTGTGATTCCAACTTTGTGACATTCTGGAATAGGCAAAACTGTAGAGACAGTAAGAAGGTCATTGCCAGGGTAGTGGGGAGGGAGGGACGATTAGGAGGAGCACAAAGGATTTTTAGGGCCGTGAGCCTGTTCTGTATGGTGCTATAGCAGTAGAGCCATGGCAAAATACATGGCAAAATACATTTGTCCTGTGAGACCCGTGAGAACGTACAAGAGTGAACCCTAACGAAGGCCACAGACTGGGTGATGAAGGAGCGGTGGTGTCAGTCCATCGAGCGTAATGATGTGCCACTCTGGGTGGGATGTGATCGTGTGGGAGGCTGTGCATGTGTTGGGGGTGGGAGGCAGAGAGCACGTGGGAAATCTCTGCATGTTCCTCTCCAATTTTGCTGTGAGCCTAAAACTTCTCTAAAAATTAAGTCGTAAATCCTGACTGGAGCTTCATAAAGTGGAAGAATGCTTTTAAAGTGAGATTTGGGTCATGATGACACATGTTAGAAATAAGTGACCTGGAGTAGGAAGGGGAAGGTCATCCAGCCTCACAGACACCCATGTGAAAACCCACATCCTGGCTGTCAGCCGTGTCCGCCAGAGCCTTGACTAGTGCGTCAGCATCTAAGAAACATACAACGCCAGAGCCTTGACTAGTGCGTCAGCATCTAAGAAACATACAACGCCAGAGCCTTGACTAGTGCGTCAGCATCTAAGAAACATACAACGCCAGAGCCTTGACTAGTGCGTCAGCATCTAAGAAACATACAACGCCAGAGCCTTGACTAGTGCGTCAGCATCTAAGAAACATACAACGCCAGAGCCTTGACTAGTGCGTCAGCATCTAAGAAACATACAACGCCAGAGCCTTGACTAGTGCGTCAGCATCTAAGAAACATACAACGCCAGAGCCTTGACTAGTGCGTCAGCATCTAAGAAACATACAACGCCAGAGCCTTGACTAGTGCGTCAGCATCTAAGAAACATACAACGCCAGAGCCTTGACTAGTGCGTCAGCATCTAAGAAACATACAACGCCAGAGCCTTGACTAGTGCGTCAGCATCTAAGAAACATACAACGCCAGAGCCTTGACTAGTGCGTCAGCATCTAAGAAACATACAACGCCAGAGCCTTGACTAGTGCGTCAGCATCTAAGAAACATACAACGCCAGAGCCTTGACTAGTGCGTCAGCATCTAAGAAACATACAACGCCAGAGCCTTGACTAGTGCGTCAGCATCTAAGAAACATACAACGCCAGAGCCTTGACTAGTGCGTCAGCATCTAAGAAACATACAACGCCAGAGCCTTGACTAGTGCGTCAGCATCTAAGAAACATACAACGCCAGAGCCTTGACTAGTGCGTCAGCATCTAAGAAACATACAACGCCAGAGCCTTGACTAGTGCGTCAGCATCTAAGAAACATACAACGCCAGAGCCTTGACTAGTGCGTCAGCATCTAAGAAACATACAACGCCAGAGCCTTGACTAGTGCGTCAGCATCTAAGAAACATACAACGCCAGAGCCTTGACTAGTGCGTCAGCATCTAAGAAACATACAACGCCAGAGCCTTGACTAGTGCGTCAGCATCTAAGAAACATACAACGCCAGAGCCTTGACTAGTGCGTCAGCATCTAAGAAACATACAACGCCAGAGCCTTGACTAGTGCGTCAGCATCTAAGAAACATACAACGCCAGAGCCTTGACTAGTGCGTCAGCATCTAAGAAACATACAACGCCAGAGCCTTGACTAGTGCATCAGCATCTAAGAAACATACAACATTGACCCAAGCAAAAGTCTAGCATTCTGGCCTGATCATTGTCTTCCTGGGAACTCTGGTGTGGGAGCTGTGGACGCACTTGTCCTGGGGACAAACATGGGGTGGGGCAGACATGCATGCCAGACAGACAGACATGCCATTGTGGGCTGCAAAATGGCTGAGCCTGACCTGGAAGCTGAGAGCAGTTTGGAACATGTGTGGCTGTCCTCCCGTCATCTTCTGCCCTTTCAGAAGATGGGCAAATTCTTCTGCCTGCTTGAGAGTGAACACCCTGCTGTGAGAGGTTGCCTGGCTGGGGAAGTGGGGACAGGACAGGTGTCTGGAAGAGGACAGAGACTTGAGGCAGACACATCCCTCTGCTGTGCCTCGGCTCTCACCTTGATACTCCAACTTTGTGGACGGCTTCCTCTGCACGGGAGTGATTCAGGTTCACAGCCTGAGAAGCAGGGGCATGTGTGGACACTGACTGTGGCCTGACATTGACTGTGCTGTCAGCAACATGATTTCTTAGGCATGTGCTGTGACACAGTTGTGCATGGCCCTGTCTGCTGGGAAGACCTCCGGTGGCCCTCAATCTGTGACCACCACCCAAGACTGGGCCCCTGTTGTCACTGTTCCTGTCCCCCAGTCTCTGCCCCCTCCCCACCGCACGCACCTCTTCCGGGGCAGTGGTGTTTTCTCGCTAGACGCCGTGGCTCATGTATTCATTCATTCAACAGGCTCTAGGCGGGGTCCTGCGCTGGGCCTGAGGCTCCGCAGGGATCCAGGCAGGACAGCCACTTTCTGTTCTCTATGGGCACCTCTAGGAAGGGCAGATGGTTAGATTCATCATTGTGGGAGGGTGTTGGACAGAAGGCTTCAACTTAGAAAAGGCCTCCTGGAGGAAATGACAGGGAAGCAGGGCGTGAGAGGTGAGTGGAGTTTGCTGGGCAGGAAGGGAAAGGTGGAAGGCCCACAGGGCAGGAGGGGAGAGGACGGAGCAGGGCTGGAGTGGGGCTGGGGGAGACAGAGTGACCGAAGTGAGAGGACGGGTGGGCCTGCAGGGGCAGTGAGGAGCTCTCCAGCGTGAGGAGGGAGAGTGAGCATCTCCATGGCCAAGGTGGACAGCGGGGAGGCAAGCAGGGACAGGAAGGCCAACGCTGGCTTCCAGGAAGGAGACCCAATGGGGAGACCTGGCCTGTGGTAATCTCTGGGGGCCTGCAGAGAAGGGAAGTGCCTGGGGGCATGTCAGGTGGAGAACCAGTGCCAAACTCACACCCCTGGGGACTGTTGCCCCTGAACCCGCCACCCACTTCACCCCCAACTTTCAGATCCTTCTGCACTTACTTCCTCTACCAGGGCCGGGACAGGAGCCCAGGCAGCTGTACAAGAGGAGACCCTGCAGACAGTGCCATGTGCTTGCTCTGTGCAAACTCACCCTCCCGCCTTGCCCATGGCTGACTCCCATGAGTGTGAACACACAGAAGCTCTGTATTGGCAAAAAAACACTCAGCTGAGCAATGAGACAGGACGACTTATTTATAAGTATTTGAGTATTTCAGCTCCTCCCATCACTACTCAGAAACAAAAGTGGAAGTTGAGGCTAATTGCATGGGAAGGAGCACAGTACACCTGAGGGAGGGGCCGGGTCAGAGCTGTCCCATGGGGACTGCGGGAGCCGCCTCTCTGAGCCCCATCAGTCTGTGTGGAGGGGGCGCCTCAATGAGGAGATGAGTGGACGCAAGAGCAGACAGTGGACTGGGACAAAGTTCCTCTGGGCCCTGGGGGACAAGTTATGGGAAGGTGAGGGGCGGAAGTGCACTGTGAACAAAGGTTGTCTAATTATGCAGATTAAGTCTCTCAGGTAGCAGCCCTTTAGTTGAAAGAACAGGTAAAGTCTGTTGTGGGCATGGAGACTGAGTTTTCTCTCCTATGTTAAGAGTTAATCTTCTGTGATTAATATAAATCCTGGGGAGGGGAGTCAAAGACAAATGAATTCCTTCCAGAGGAACTTCCCTAGGTCAGATGAGGGACCGTCAGAGAGAGCCCAGCCCCATGCTTCAGAAGGGAAGGACGGCAGGGAAGCAGGTTGGAGAGAGGCCTTGGTTCTGAGCTTATCTCTGAGGCCTTTCAGTCTCCATTGTTCAATGCACTCAGCGTGCCAAAGCACCGTATCTTGGGGTGTTGTTTTCTGAGCCCGTGTTTTCAGGACAGGTTTTATCCCTGGTCTCAAACCCATCTCTCCCCAGAGAGAATATATTGAGCCCCAGTCCCCTTGGCCTGGCATCTAGCCAGACCTGCCACAACACGGCTCTGTAGTTACTGAGTTTCTCACTGTGTTCTTGGGCTCTTGGCTTTAACTGGTGTGCTGAGAACCGAGTTCTCTCCCTTGAAGCTCCCATCTCCAATTCTAGTCTTCCATCCCTGCTGTGGACACCTCTGTGAAACACTTGTGCTGTCCCTGCCTGGACAGACGGCTGGACCCAGGGGTCATGTCAGGCATCACTCAGCGGTGTGACTGCCAACCCAGGGGTCATGTCAGGCATCACTCAGCGGTGTGACTGCCTGCCTGCCGTGCGGAGAACCCTGAGCCTGCAGCCAGCATGCTGGGCGGGAGCCCTGGGGTCCGTCATGTCTACCCTGCGTGGGGCTGAGGCGTGTGGGTGCTGTGCCTCTCTTCCAGGCTTCTGACCCCTAGTTGGCAAGATAAGATGTGTTTGCCGAATGCTTCCCAAATGCCAGATGCTGTGCGTGTTGTATCGTTTAATCTCCCCCATCTCTGTGAGGGTAGACGTCATCTCCACTTTACAGATCAGAAAAGTGGGACTCAGATAAATGGGACTCTTTCCCAAGCAGCACAGACAGGAGGGGGTTGGGGGCAGGCCCTCCCAGGTGTTACCCAGCAGTACTCGCCAGCGCTCTGCCTGTTCTGAGCCCCTCCTTCCTGGTCCTATGACGGTCTCTCTCCTCTCAGTAACAGGCCGCACACTCCGCTCGCTTGCTGTGTCTCCTGCCATCTGCTTCACAGCTCGAGGCCCCTGGGCTCCCTGCTTAGCCCCTGGTCTGTCCCACTCTGACCTGGCCTGTGAGATGTCTGTGTTCTCTTTCCCTCCATCCAGGGAAGGAGCTTCTGCCCCTTCCTATCCCTGTCTGACAGCAATGAGGCGAACCCGGGGCCGAAGCCCACCCAGGGAGTTGATGCTAAGAGCCACCTTCGTTTCCTCCTCCTCAGGAGTGTGGCTCCTTCCTCTGCATTTGCTGGGCGATGCCGGAGCCTGTAGCCTAAGAGGAGCAGGAGATCCAGTGGCAAGGAGGACAAACCCACAGAGCAGGCCGGGCATGTATTTTTGGATTAGTTTTAGAAAACAAGTTCTCAGCTGTGATTTTTATGTTGCCTTTAGAAAATGTTAAAATACTTTCTAGACTGGATGCAGTGGCTTGTGCCTGAGGCAGACGGGTCACTTAAGCCCAGGAGTTGGAGACCAGCCTGTCTCTACAAAGAATAAAAAAAATAAAAATGAACTGTGTTCGGTGGTGTGCCAGCTACTGCAGGCTACTTGGGAGGCTGGAGTGGGAGCTTCTGTCGCCGAAGCATTGAGGCTGCAGTGAACTGTGACCACACCACTGCACTCCAGCCTGGGTGACAGTGAAACCCTGTCTCAGAAAGCAAGACCAGAGAATCACTGTCTGTCTCACTGTGTGTATTCTTACAGAAAAGTTCTTCTGTAGGCGTTAAAAAGATCGGACTCCCCTGCCCCCGCCTGGAGAGACAGACACTGATGCACATGTCCGACCCGGTGCTGGTGTTTTCCTTGATTTTTCAAACGGATGTCAGTAAATCTGAATTGATTTGGGTATTTGGGGGTAGATTTAAATATCCCTAGCTTGCTTAAGCTCACCCTTGGACGCAGTCGTATTATTAGACATTTAACACTTATGGTAGAGGATCACTGTAAAACGTTAGAACAGAATTTGTATTTCTGCAGCTCCTCTGGGACCTGTAGACAGGCACGTCACCCAGCGGATGGGCTCTGTCGCGACACCATCTCCCTTTCTGGAGAAATAATCCGCAGCGTATTTACCAACCAATGTTTTCTGAACACCTGTTGTTTGCTAGGACTTCGCTGAGTACTGGGCATCCGGGGGTGTGAGTGGAGAGTGTCGGAGCTCCCGCCTTCTCTCGGTGGACCTGAGCTCCTCGCAGGGAGGACCTGCTTTGTCGGCCTGCGCTTCGCTCTGCAGGTGTCTGGCTGGCGTGGTGCTGGCATAACTGTTACCGCTTGGAGCTGCCCCTTTTCCGCTGACCCCACTAAGCCTCTGGTAGGAGTGTCGTTGGTGGTAGAAACATGGACTTGGGAGCCAGGAAGGCCTGAGTGAGGGGCTCAGCCTCAGCCACTAGACTGGGGAACTTGGCCACGTGCCCTCGTGACCCCTGGGCCTCTGCCCGCTCCCTGCTGGGCGCGATGGCCCTGTCTGCTCTCCTGCAGGCCCAGGACATGCACGGGGCATCGGTTCCGCGGCACCGCGTGACAGTAGCAAATGCATTTCCTTGATGTGTAGTGAACCTGGGCACCTTTTCATATGCTTCTCGGGCATTTGAAGTTTTATAATTGTTTTAAATAGGGGCCTTTTTTCCTTACGTAAAACTCTGATGACAGCGATCATTTCTTTTTTGTTCCCCGACCATGATCCGCTTCAGAGCACATCGGGGACCCCGCTGTCTCTCCAGGGAGGGCAGCGAAAGGCACCTGCCTGCTTGCTGGGGAAGAGCAGGGGCTGGGCTAGCCTGTCCCTGGTGTGCTGCACTCACGGTGGGCGTTGGGCTGAAGGACTCTCTGGCCCTTGCTGCTGGGTTGGGGATGTGGCCAGAAAGGAGCACGAAGGGTGTCTGTCCCAGCAGGGCCCAGTGGCCGGACCAGGAAGGGCTGCTCAAAGAAGAACCAAGGCTGCTCTGCCCTGACAGAGGTGCTGACACCTTCAGGAAGAAAGACGTGTTTGTGGCGTTGGCGTCTTTCTTTCTGTGGCTGCCGAGGCCGAGAACTGCTCCGCGTTCCGTCTTATGGCAGGTTCTCAGGCTGCAGGCCTCGTGTGCGTGAGCTAGCGAACTTGTTTCTTCTGTCGTTCATCCGGTAAGTGTGACTAAACTGCGACCTCTTCAGCATCGGCAATTCCACACTAAATAAGTGAAACCCTTGCCTTCGCAGAGGTTGAAAATAAGCAGGAAAACTGTAATGTAATGTGGGGTGTCTGGAGCTGTGGAGAGAAATGAAGGGGGACCTGGAGAGCCGTGGCTGTGCCAAGGCCAGGGCTGGTGTCCTGGAGAACCCGCCTTGGAGTGGAGTGTGGATCCGGGAGGGAGGGAGGGAGCGCTGCTGGCCGCTTCATGGACAGCACCGGACACAGGCAGGAGGTGGGCGGGAGCGCTGAGAGCAAGGGGGAGACGGGAGAGGGCAGGGGCCTGGTCAGGGTCTCAGGGTCCTGGCCGAGGAATTTGAATTTCAGTCCAGGTGGGAGGGAAGGGAAGGACAAGGCTTTCAGTGAGCTGCCTGGGCTCTTAGAGAGTGACGCTGGCTCCGTCATGGAAAAGCGGCCGTCTGGCCCTCAAGTCCGGCACCTCTCCAAGCTCCTTCCTTCCCTAGACTGGCAGGGACTTTCAGGGACAGGCTCGGTCCCCTTTCCGCCCCGCCTTGCCGTCTCCCGTCGCTTCTGTGTTGGGTGCGCTCTCTCGTCCTGTTCCCTACAGCCCTGGCCTGGTCGTGAGTGTTACAGGGCCGGGGCAGGGCCTGCCAGGGGAGCAGAGTGCAGACCCCCTCCGTGGGCCCCTCTGTGCCCTCGCACCCCACTGCCTTGCAGGGGAGAGAGCAAGATAGAAACAGGTCCTGAGATGAAGTGGCACCGTACAGCCCGTCTCACCCTTCTGCACCCTTCCAGGTGCGTTTCTGAAATGTGTCAATGCTGTGAGAACTACACTGGCTTCAGGGATGCGGCAAATCCCCTATTTCTTGTAACCAGCTGCCACCAGTCACTGTGGAGCCCCTCCTGTGCCCCAGGCAGCCTGTGTACTAGGAGAGCCAGGCCTCACAGACACTCACTTGTTTGCCTCCGGGCGTTTTTTAGTTGTAACAGGCTAGTTCTTGCTTCCCATCACCTAGAATCTGTTGATCTGTCTGGATCTTAGCTCCCGAGTCTCCAGCTCTGCAGACGCACGCTGCACATCCACGCTCACATGGGGCACACACACCCAGGTGCCCGTCATGCCAGCAGGTGCACAGATGGAGAAATCCGCTCCCCAGACCAGACTCCCCAGAGCTCAGGGAGCAGCCGAGTGTCCTTGCACAAACTGGGGTGGAATTGATACAGGGACCAAGGAGGTCCCTAACGCTGGTGGAACCCCGACCCCAGCCAGCATCCAGGCCCTTGACCCTGTCGTGAGAAGGAATTCAAGGATGAGTCAGAAAGCAGTGAAAGTACGAAGATTTATTGCAGAGTGAAGAGTACACTCTCGTGAGAAGGAAACGTGGGGCAGACTCGAGAGAGTCGCACGGTGGGGTTGGGGGCTGCTGTCTTTATGGGTTTCTTTAACCAAGGGGTGGAATATTCATGAAAATTCCTGGGAAAAGGTGATTTATTGGAATTGTGGTGTGCCACCCATTCTTTTTTTCTTTTTTCTTTTTCTTTTTTTTTTTTTGGAGACAGAGTTTCGCTCTTGTCGCCCAGGCTGGAGTGCAGTGGTGTGATCTCAGCTCACTGCAACCTCTGCCTCCCGGGTTCAAGTGATTCTCCTGTCTCAGCCTCCCGAGTAGCTGGGATTACAGGCGGGCACCACCACGCCGAACTAGTTTTGCATTTTTAGTAGATACAGGGTTTCTCCATGTTGGTCAGGCTGGTCTTGAACTCCTAACCTCAGGTGATCCGCCCTCCTCAGCCTCCCAGAGTGCTGGGATTACAGGCATGAGCCACTGCGCCTGGCCCAGTGCCACCTGTTCTTACACCAAATGAGGGTGTCCTGGAACTGTCATGATGTTGGTGGTGTGTGATTGAGTACGTCAGTGAGCGGATAATGAGGTCCGAGGTGAGACCTAGCTCAAATCCAGCACTGCATTGGGTTCGGTCGGTCTTAGCCAGCTTGGTCCGCACCCTGTTTTTCAAAAGGGCCCAGTCACCCTGCAGCCTCTAGTTATGTGGAATTGTTGCCTGGAACGTGTATTCTCCGGCGACCAGGTGTATTATTCTTGTCGCAGAACCGTGACACAGCAGCAGCCCTGTCCCAGCGTGGGGCACAGTCACATTCCTACGTGTGGAACCCAGCGTGGGGCACAATCACATTCCCAGGTGTGGAACCCAGCGTGGGGCACAATCACATTCCCAGGTGTGGAAGGAAAACTTCACTGCATTAAATTATCCCCAGCATCTGTTGGCTGCTTTTAACACGAGTGACTTAAAGGGACGTGGGTTAGAAGAAAGAGGGAGGAGATTTGTGCCAGGGATGAAAGAAAATGGCTAAAAGATAAATGAAAGTTGCATATATCTCTTTGTCTTCTGTAAACAACTCACGACAAAAGGGAATAAAATTTAGATTTTCCCCACTTGGAAGAGACATGGCCAAAGAGACACGGAACGTGTGCTTTTCCTAAACAGCTGTGAAGGTAGCGTGAAAACCAGGCTTGCCCTTCAGAGAACAGGAGGCTCCTGTTTTGGGCACTCCATCCACCCTGCTGTCGTGAAAGCCCTTGGACCCAGATGGCTTCCTGTGACCCACTGTGGTCCACTTATTATATTCCCTTCAGCTTTGCTTGTAACTGTCAACAGCCACAGGGTGAGCACCCCAATCCGATAACAGTAACCTAAAATTTTAAATGCTCAAAAGTCAGAAACCTTTTAAGCGCCAATGTGATGCTCAAAGGAAATCTCATTGGAGCATTTCAGATTTCAGATTTTTGGATTAGGAAGGTGGATGTATAACATAATAACTGGTAAGTATAATGCAAGTTTTCAAGATTCGAAAAAGGTCAAAATTTGGAACACTTCTGACTCCAGGCATTTTGGATAAGGGATATCCAACCTATATTATGAAGTGGTAGCAAGAAAATTACATTGAAATGGAACTTTTTTTTTCAGTTTATGGATCCTTTTGTGAGTTGTTTTTTTTTTTTTCAAAATATCACAGTCCAAGCTAAAAAATGTAGATGGGTGTTTCAGTTTATGAAGACTGTAAGTTATGTGTGCTTTTCTATATGTATATATATTTTTACCTCAATAAAATGATAGCCCCAAACCCTCTTCAACTTCACCTCATCTATGGTTTATGGATGTTTCCAGGGGAAGTTTTTTAAAATGATGTGTCCCAGAAAGGAATAAATGGAATATTAAAAGCAAAAATGCGCATCCTGCCGTCTCCCCGACAAGCCTGGCCCTCCTCCAGAGCGGGCCGTGTTGCATCCTGAGTGTCCTGGGATCCCTCCGAGCGCGTGCGGATGACACAGGCCTGCGGGAGGACAGAGCTGGGGCCAAGGCAGGGCGAGGGGCTTCTCCAACCTCTCAGTTCTGTGATAGCCAGCATGGAACGTGCTTCCCCCTCCTGGAACTGAAATAGACCCTCTGTCCATGCCTCTCCCTCGGGGAATGTGAGAGGTGGGCACTGGGGACTTTGCCCTGTGTTGGCTGTACCAGATTCTGGAGTCCTTGGCTCGTTGGTGTGGCAGGGAGGGTCCAGGTAAAGCTTCTGCACGCCCCACCCCCCATCCCTGTTAGATCTGGGCCTCCTCTCTCTGGACAATATTCTGTATCTCCAGCCTGAACCTCTCAGATGTTGGAAATTAGCCTCAGAGTTCATCACTGGGCTGCCGGAGGGATTTAGTTGGACACAGTGGGTGGCCGACTTATCTCTCCTCCTCTTCATGGAAAAGGCCGCAGAGCCCTACTAAGCCTGCGGGACCCCAGGCAGAGTCCCTCGCAGCTGACGATGAGGAGCTGAGGTGTGCTGCGTTTCTGCCACAGGGTTCGTGAATGATTTACTTTAAACCTCCACCTGCAGGGCAGCTGGGACGATGAAAGCATCCCAAGACCTCCCCTTTCCGTCTGCGGGAGACCGAGGCGGGCCGGCTGCTCCTGTACCGTCAGTCACGGGCTTGTCGCCGAGGGCGGCCGTCACACTCGGGCCGTGGGCCGGCACCTGTGTGTGTGTGTCCAGCTTAACGACAGAGATTTTTGGAAAGATACCCTAAGATAGACGTATTCGGAACTGAGTGAGGATAAGTTTGACTTATTTCTTTTTGAGATACTTTACATGTTTGAAATAATAGCTGGCACCAGTGAATCTAGTTTGTGTGTGTTTCCTTTAAAGATTCTATGTAGTGTCGGTGATTGGGATTTAGTAAGCCGTAATGAAGATACTAACGTTTGATTTTATAGCAAAAAGAAGCGTTTGTGTGGAGCAGGGACGTTCGCGTATGAGCAGTAATAAAGTTAATGTCGAGTGGCCCGGCAGGGAGTTTTACACCCATTTTACAAAGAACCAGACCCAGAACTAGAGGCCAGGAAAACGGATCTCCTGTGTCTCAACCTGGTACGTTGCCCTTCAGGTGACAGCGTCTGGGTCTGCACCACGTCAGGCCAAAGCTTCGCACGTTGGTCCTGTCTGATAATGGAATTTGCGGAACACCACAGAGGCTTTCACGAATCCGTGCGAGGAAAAGCAGGTGTTTCCCTCATTCCATTGATGACTGTGAGGCTGGCTTTATTGTTCCTGGCGCTGAAATGCTGTCTTTCATGGGTGTAATGAATACAGTGCCGTGGTTTATGCTACCTTCATACAGTTTTTGCCCCCGACTGAAAATGCAGCTTGTCATTCTCTAAGATCCACCGAGACCCCCTAAGACCGATTCGGGCAGGTCTAGCTAGAAGCAGGCCATGCTCTCGTCCCCGGAATGACCGGGAGGCCGTCAGGCCTGAAGGGCACAGAGGAAGGGTGCGAGCGGCCTGCACAGGACTCATCCAGCCCAGCGCACGGGAAGGTGAATCCTGGATTTCTCCCCTGTTCCCGGGCTCTTGACGGGATCTAATCTTTGTCAGTTTTCTTCTGGTTCCGAGTTGCCCGAAGGGACATCCTTTCACAGCCCAGCACTGCTGCACTCCGGTGGAGCGGCTGCAGTATTAGCAGGAGTTGTTCCTCCCTGCCCCCCGGATCTGCACCTGTCTGCTCCTGTGTGTTCACTCTTCCTGCAATCCGGGCGGGGGCAGCTGCAATCCGGGCGGGGGCAGCAGCTCCTCGGCAGTCGCCTTCTTCCCCAGCCCCGTAGGACGCCTGGCCTCCCTGAAAAGGCCGCGGGATGGCCAGTGGGCGTTGTCAGAGCCTACTCAGGATGGGATCTCCACTGACTGGGCGGCCCTCCGGAAGGTGTCCAGGGCCTTGGATCCCTGCAGGGAGATGACAGGCGCTCAGAGATGGAGCTGTCCCAGCAACTCCTGAGTCGCCTGGGCAGGGGGTGCCCTGGGAGCACCAGGCCACGCCAGACCCCCTTCCACATTTTCTCCATCCCCACAGCCCCACTCTTCCCGCCTTCCCTTAAAAACAAGTGTGGTAAATAGAGGAGGACGGGCTGGGTGCAGTGGCTCACACATGTAATCCTAGCACTTTGGGAGCCAAGGTGGGAGGATTGCTGTGCTACCAGCCTGGGCAGCAGAGCAAGACCCTGTCTTCACAAAAATAAAAAATAACAGCCGCTGGGCATGGTAGTGTGTGCCTGTAATCCCAGCAGTGTGGGGGGCTGAGGCAGGAGGATCACTTGAAACCAGGAGGTTGAGGCTGCAGTGAGCTATGATTGCGCCACTGTACTCCAGCCTGGGAGAGAGTAAGATCTTGTCTTAAAAAAAAGGAGAGGATCAAAACACAATCCCTTATCCTCTAAACACCGTGACATACTGCCCACAGCCCAGAAGTTACATTGTCTTCAGGCATTTAAATACCATTTCCAAAAGTCTGCTCGCCCTGGCAAAGTGTACATCCTTACCCCACGGCCAGGCCTGACACCCTGGTTCTCCTTTTCAGTCAAGTGAGTCTTTCTTTTCATTTTTACTTTTATTTCGCATGACGGTTCTATGTAAAACATGGTCATGAAGGGACTTGTTAAATCGTGGAGTCAGCTTTTAGGGCTAGAAAAATTGAGAGAAAATTTACCTTCAGAAGAGTAGGTTGTGAAGCAATGATCACTAGAAATATTTTATGGAAAAACAAATCATGTGTCCTCTCTTGCACTGTGCACCCCTGAGGCCTCTGGCTTTGGTGTTGCTAAGGTTCTTAGCTGGGCCTTGCTTTGAATGCTTTGGAAATATTTTCCCATATTTGAATGGCAGGATTTCATTAAGGCATAGGACACCGTGCCTGACCGGTCACATAAGAGCTTTTCTTCTTTAAGCAAGGAACTGAGAGGGGTGGAGATGACATGATTTTTTCTCCCGTCTGGGACTCAGAGCTGGACACGGCCTCTTTACTTCATCCGCGGCTGGGAGGAGAGGCACAGAACAGCAGAGGGAGGTGGTGACAGCCCAGCCATGCCATCCCTGCCTCCAGCCCCGTGGTCGTTGTCCAGGACCCCGCTCAGCCTGTGGGCCCTCTGCTTCCTCCCGTCTGTGTGCGGGGCCACCCGGGGGGAGAGTCCTGCTTTTGAGAAGTCCTGGCAGGGCCCAGCATGGAGGCGTGTGGTCCAGACACGGAGGCGCGTGGTCCAGACACAGAGGCGCGTGGCCCGGACATGGGGGCGTGTGGTCAGACATGGGGATGCGTGACCTGGACATGGGGGCGCGTGGCCCGGACACGGGGGCGCGTGGTCGGACATGGGGATGCAGTGCCGCAGTCCTCCCTCACGGTGTGGAGGCCGCCTTCCTAGCCATCCCACGGTGCCTCCTCCTTCCTGGGCTCCCAGCACAGCTGACAGCCAACGTGACCTGGACATGAGTGGGGGAGAAGGAGCAGGGCGGTGGCAATGGCTCTGTTGAGAGGAGGCATCATGGTTGACGGGTGGAAAAGGAAGGTGCAATATTGACGTTCGCTGTATCCCAACCTGTTGTCTTTTAGCTTGTCTGACACAAAAGCATATATTCACCAAGAGAGGAAATAAAATCTTCATTCAACTTCTGCTTCAGGGGACATCAGTTAAGAGAAAAACAACAGCTTCAGGAAACATATTCATTTCCAGGAAACATATTCATTTCCAGCAGTCTCAGGTGGAGAACTGAGGAGCTGAAGTCTGGAGGCTGTTTGCTGATGAGTTCACACTGCCGTGTGCCACCGAAAAGCTAAAGCCCTTCTCTCAGGCCTGCCTCTGAGTTTCACAAAACAAGTCAGATACATCTGTTTTCACAAGACATCTTCACATGTGCCTGTTTTACAGAAAATACACGTTGAGACTGGGCATGGTGGTTCACACCTGAAATTGCTGCAGTGTGGAAAGCTGAGGTGGGGGGTTCCTTGAGCCCCAGGAGACTAAGGTTGCAGCGAGAAATGATTGCGTGACTACACTCCAGCCTGGAGACAGGGTGAGACTCCATCTCCACTAATAACATATATATAACATATAACATATATGTAACATATATAACATGTAACACATAACATATTATATATTATATAACATATTTTATATATAATATATAACATATATGATATATTATTAAAATATATCTATTCAAGGTATATATACACACACACACACACACACACTGAATAAATGACATAGTGGGAGTTAAGGAAGTTTGGGTGCCCCAGCACCTCCCAGGATGAAGGCTTATCAGTGAATTACTAAATGGTTGTTCACAAAGTCTTCAGCAGTGGTAACTTGTAATTCACCCCGTCTCCCTAGATGTCCTTCAAGTCCACTTTTCCCCGTTGTCACAGCAGCGAGAGGGAACCGCACGGGCTCATACTCAGCTTAAGGCACAAGCGAACCCCGTTTGCCTTCGCCCGTGACCCGCCTCCCGGCTTGGCAGTTAGGGTGGCCCTTACGGTCTCATTTGGCATCAAGGAGAGATTTCCAGTCTGCCAAGTTTTCTCAGTGAGTGAATCATGGTGAAAATGACCTCTGAATATACATGTGTGCGACTGTTCAGAAGGGCTGTGCAGCAGGATTCAGAGGAAGGACTATTAAAATTCCAGCGTACACCAGTAAATCTAGAGTTTCATCGTAAATTACAATCAGGAATCATTTTGTCCACGGCCTCGCTCCCTGCGCGGGGAGATGGTTTCAGTTCCAGGGCCAGCGAGGTGAAGGCGGTGTGGGGAGGGCTCTGAGAAAGCGCCGGAACCCAAATCACTTTCCTTCTTTAGCTGATGAATCTCAGGGCTTGCAATGCTACAAGCAATTGAGATTGTCAATGTCTCTCATCTGTGTCTCTGATTCTGCCTTCAGTGAACGAATGGTTTCCGTTCAGCAGCTTACAGAGAAGCAGCTTGGTGCTGTCCCTTGCAGGATCCCACTTAGTTATCTCTTAGAGGACATACAAGGGCATGTTTCCCCCGTTTCTGAAGTGTAAGACGGTGTCACTAATACCGTCTTAGTAAAAAGGGAAGAAATACACCGAAGATTCTGAAATCTTCCCTCAGCCGCCACGAAGAATCGGGTCAATAACCTTTCGAGTGGTGAAGATGGCTCAGGAAAAGGTTAATACACTCGCGAATTCTAGAACAAGGAAAGACTTCAAAGGTCATAGGGCCCAGCCCTCTGTCTTTTGGAAGTTGAGTTCTTAATTTTGTACTGAGATGGCAACTGAAGCTCGGAGGATTGTTGCTGTGCCTGGATCACACGGCAGCGTCACCAGCACTGCCACTGCGTGGTGTCCAGAGAGCGCCAGCACCTCCTTCACCTTCTGGCTCAGTCGGGGCCCCTCGGCCTCCAGCCGCCAGGCCCTTGTGGAGTTTCTTCCCACTGATCTGTCATCCTCCCCAGCTCCCCGGGCCCCTGCTGAATCCTGCGACACGCGGCATGTTCTCCTGCCACCCCCTGGCCTCCTGTCTCTGCCTGGAGGAGATGTGGCTGCGTATGGAGGAACAGGGCAAGTGAGTCTGCAGGGGACAGGTACCAGCTGTTCTCCATGGGCACCCGTGAGGGCACAGGAGGAAGTGAGCGCTGCGGTGGCTTTGGAGATTCAGGTTAATCATAAGGAAATAAATCCTGAGTCGTGGAGACTGTCAGGAACTCGTGTGCGTGGTTCAGGAAGATGGTGGAGTCTGTTCCTCTGGAAAAACAAAACATCTGCCTTAAAAATGTGGTGGCCTCACTTGCCCAGACCAGCTTTAGTGGGGTCTGGCCTGAAGTCGGGGCATGGACCAGATGACCCCGTCTCCTTTGGGTTCTATTAAAAGATGTTCAGGGGATGAGGTTTCTACAGGCAATAGCACAGTCTAATGCTTAACAAATCTTTTGCTGAAGATTTTTATACCATCTTTTCATCTGACCTAAATCTTTCGTGTGGAAGTTGAGCCGTGTCCCCTGTGGAGAGGAAGAACGGAGGAGATCAAAATTCAACCTTTAAAGTATCCAGTTAAATTTAGTGTTTAGAGTTGGGGAGACTCAGGCGTCAGCGCTGAACTGGGTCACTTCAGTGATGTTTTCCGAGAGGAGCACACCACGGAAATCGGACTCTTGGTTCTGGTATCGGAGCCAAATCCCCCACACTCGAGGTTAATAAAGGGACTGGGAGGTGGGAGGGAAAGGGTGTGATTTCAAGGTTTGTGGCAGTTACCACAAAACCACTGCATTAATGCAAACCAGAATTAAAACCACAAAGTATAAAATGTCATGCGCACACATCTATTTGTCCAGCAAATCTCGAGGCAGCCAGCCCGAACCCGGGCACCCTGGTGGACGCGAAGACAGGTAAAGCCAGGCAGCCCCAGAACGAGAACTTCCCCACTAATAACCTTTGAACATGGCCTTTTATTAGTTTAACAAAACCTAGGAAATGCGCTTGTGTTCAAGAAAGGCAGTAAGTAAGATGAATTAATATGTTTTAAGCCGTAATGTTCAATTAATTAGTAATTTCCATCCAGTCTGCTGCCTGACTCATAATGAGCATTCCCTGGTCTAAATAAAGTGGAGACTGCTTAGTTACAGAGCATCTTATTTGGCTTCCTTTTATTTCAACTTAGAGAAGGGTTCTTTTTATTTTTTAGAGATGGGGTCTCACGCTGTCACCCAGGCTGGAGTGCAGTGATCACAGCTCACTGCAGCCTTGACTTCCCGGGCTCAAGCAGTCCTCCTGCCTCAGCCTCCGGAATAGCTGGGACCACCGGGACGTGCCACCACGCTCAGTAATCTGTTTGGTTTTTTTGTAGAGACAAGGTCTCACTGTGTTGCCCAGGCTGGTCTTGAACTCCCGGCCTCAAGTGATCCTCCTGCCTCGGCCTCCCAAAGTGCTGGGATTATAGGCGTGAGCCACTGTGCCTGGCCAAAGGGTAGCCTTTTTAGTGTGTGTGTTTTTTCTTCTTCTTTTTTCACATGCCTACTGTGTCAGTCTTGTCATGTTTTTAAAAGGCTGACTACTGTGTATTTTTAACTGTTCTTAACTATTACCATTTTTCAAAAGTAGTTCACGAAGCCTTTGTAAGAAGGTACAAGTGGCTTTCATGCCATAATATCAGGTCAAAACACATATAGGGGAGCCTTAATGTTCTTTTATGTGAGGAAAGCCCTCCCTTTGGGGAGGAAAGAAAGCTGACTTCTGAAAACCAAAGCTACAGTGGGAAGATACACTTTGTCAGCTGGGGGTGACGTGCCAGGGAGAACGACAGCGGAGAATCCTTCTCCACACACGTCCCGCCGTGGACACCGGAGAATCCTCCCCACACACGTCCCGCCGTGGACACTGGAGAATCCTCCCCACGCACGTCCCGCTGTGGACACTGGAGAATCCTCCCCACACGTCCCGCCGTGGACACCGGAGAATCCTCCCCACGCACGTCCCGCCGTGGACACCGGAGAATCCTCCCCACGCACGTCCCGCTGTGGACACCGGAGAATCCTTCTCCACACACACGTCCCGCCGTGGACACCGGAGAATCCTCCCCACGCACGTCCCGCCGTGGACGCTGGAGAATTCTCCCCACACACGTCCCGCCGTGGACACTGGAGAATTCTCGCCACACACACGTCCTGCTGTGGACATCTCCGCACTGTGCTTTGGTTTTTGCTGTCAGCTGTGGTGGCCTTCCAGTGTGATTCTTGGGTCAGGCAGCCTCATCTCCACTGCCCGATGAGACACCAGTGGAGTGGAGACGGCACCAGCACAGTCTCACTTCCTTTCCTCCTCCCCTCCAGAGCGTCACCTCCTGACGGGACTTCGGTTTCCTCTTCAGAAGCACATGTTTGGTGCAGACATGTTGCGCAAGACTTGACATTTGGAACTGTTGGGAATAACTTGAAAGTCCTTACAATGTGATGTTTTGGTCTTAAACAAATGTTTAGGGAGGGTTGTTAGGAAATGAAGAGTTAATGGGTGCAGCACACCAACGTGGCACATGTATACATGTGTAACAAACCTACACGTCATGCACATGTACCCTAGAACTTAAAAGTATGATAAAAAAAAAAAAAGAAAGTCAAAAAGCTTCAAAAAAAAAAAAAATACATATATATAGCTAACCGCACGGAGTCCCTGTGCAGACCCTCTCAGCAGCTAGCCGGGCTGGCCTGGCCCTGATGGCCCGGGAAGAGCAGCTGTCTTGCGACCTCCCGCAGCGGGCACATTGCGCCGTCTCTCAAAGCCCCTCCTCCGGAGGTGCCTCCTCTGCCCGTGGGGCTGTGCGGGACAAGTGGCTGCGTCTCCGTCTCACTGCGGGACAGCGACGGGTCTCAGGTGCTCTTTCCTATCGTCCACACCTGACTGACGAACGCCGCTCCGGGAGCCTGGTTTTGAAGCCGCCGCTCGGCGTCACGCTTTCCCGCCGCTCGTGGGAGCAGCGCCCGTGGGAGGCAGCGTCACTCCCAGCTCCTCGGAGAGGAGACCACATCCGTGGCCGTGTGCACCTGTCCCTCCCAGCGGCCCTTTGTGACGCCCGCGGGAAGTTCTGCGTTCAGTTCCTGACTCCCAGAAAAACGTCGTGTGTTTTGAACTGAAACGAGGCTGATGTCAGAGCCTCCTCCAGTAACAACGGAGAAAATCTACATTAGAGGAAAGAAACCCTGAAGTTCTTTAAATGCTGCTGGAAGAAGACGCCACAACGGACTGTGGGTTGTTGACAGTCACCGCAGAGACGAGATTGTCGAGGGAACCGGCCGGGAGTTGGTGAGGCCGTCAAACAGGTCATCACAAATACGGTGAAGCAAATTTAGAATCGGTGTTTAGAAGGGAGAGGAAACCGTCGGCAGTCTGACCCGTCAATTCTCCTACGTTTTCAAATGTTGTAACTATGAAGGTAGCTTGCAGGAGCCTTGAAGCCCCTCATGCCCACCCCAAGCCCCCGTCACTGCTGGGTCCCAGCTTTGCAGCCACCTGGAGAGGAAGGTGCAGGGGTGTCCGTGCAGTGAGGATGATGGACGGGACTGCAGACGGCTGCTGCTGTGACTGTCAGGGGGAGATTGAGGCTGGGGGGGCGGAGTCGGGGGCTGCGTTCTTCCTCCTGCACCTGCTGTCAGGATTTCAGCAAAACGTTGCGTTTCTCCTCCTCAATCTTAAATAGGTACAGTGACTGCGTATTCATATTAATGAGCATAATAACAATGGTAAAACTGGCAGCAGCCTCCAGTGAATGTGGTCTCCTGCAGTAGAAATATTTACCCGATGTGTCCTGCCAGTGAGCGAGATTTTGGCATTAAACCTAGACATTACCTCATCCTCCTGGGCAGACAGCCGATTGCCATGCTAAGCAAGTCTGCAGCCGAGAAGGGCTGAGTACCTGCCGACGGCTGCCCGGCCCAGACCCTGGGGAACACAGTTTCCTTGAGCTTGTCTGTCTGTCTGTCTGTCTGGGTCTCACCCTGATTTCCTTTCTTTCTCTTTCCCTCCTCAGGTTGTCATTGTGTATTTTCAGATTGTGTTGCTTTTATTTTTTGCAGAATCTTATCGGGTGTGTTGTGAAACGTCTGCCAGCCAGGTGGGTGGGTGTTATTAATAATCCACAGAAACCCGAGGGGTCGGGAGCGAGAAGAGGAACATGACGTGCCTATGTGTGCACAGGATGCCCCACACTCGCTCACACACGAACATCCGTCTCTCTCAGAGCCAGGGAACGGGGTGGGGGTGGGTTTGGTTTAACGCATGATAAAAACAGGGGCATTCTGTAATAACAGAACTTTCATTGCCAGATTTTTAGCAACTAAAATAATATTTTGAAACATTTGGAATTGTGCTAGAAATGTGTGTGTGATATGTTCAACCTAAGAAAACATCACACTTAAAATGCTTTTACTCCACGGGCTTCAGACCCTTTGAAATTGGTGCCTACACAACCGGGAAGTCCGGGCAGGCGCCAGAGGCAAATTGAAGGGAGGAAGTGACATCTTGTGTAATGCTGCAAATTCACAGAGGCTTTGAACCATCGCCAAAGTAGCAAATACTCATTGTGGAAGTTTTTGCAGTGAGGTACGGAAAACCATTTCAGCTGCTCTGTTAGGTCTCCTGTGTTTTCTGTGGCTCCTGATGTAAAGTTTCACGTCCTGTCAGTTTTGTTCCTCTTACTACTTAGTGCTTTAGTTTTTATCAGCTGGTGCCACATCTTTTAAAAATCTGTCCCGGTAGCCTCCGTGCGGGTCCTGACTGATTCACCAGCTTTGGGACTGTGTCCAGATGCATTTTGTGATGCCTCTTTTCTAAAATGCTTTTATTTGGGTTTAAGATTTACTAATTCTTTTACACACCCATAAGTGAATACCATTATTGGTATGGATACTACCAAACTTTTGTGTGTGAAGTTCATACCAGGCACCAAGTCATTTAAAACATTTTAATTGTGTGCTGAGCTTGTAAGTGTACAACATGACTGTCTGGTAAATTCTTAATTATTTGTCGACTTGGAAGGAAAAAACTAAGTAGGGAAAAGATAAGGTAGCATTCATCCGGTGGCAAAAGGACAAGCCTTGTAGCTCTGCTTCTCACCCACTCCCAGCCAGCGTGGGCCGCGGCTGTCTGAAGTGCACAGGTTCGACAGCAAACGGGAGCGCCACTGGGAGGACCGTCAGGCCACACCCGTGGGCATGATCTGCCTATGAAACAGGTTTCTCGGTGCTTTGGGTGGATGTTGACTTCTCCTGAGCCATCCTCAGAGCACAGCTGGTGGGGAACCTCACCCGTCTGGTCCCTCCTGAAGCAGGCTGGCTGGCAGCCACAGGTGAGGATCCCAGTTGTTGGAGGTCAGTGCACACAGCAGCTACATGCTGTAGCAGAAAGAATGTAGGGGAGGAAGGGCTTGCGAAGGAAGGGCAAGAGAGAGCAGACTTTGTGGCATCAGTCAGGTATATGTGCTTGTATTAACATGCACCTGAGAGGCCGATGGTATTACGTGGAATTCCAAGTTTCAACCGCATCAATTCTGTCTCTTCTGGTTTATCTGTGGCCACCATCAACCGATGATGTGTGACAAAACGTTTAAAGTATGGACGCCTGAAAGTGGAGGTGGATACTAAGGACATTTAATTTTTTAAGCTCACCTCCAGGGTTTTTTCCTCGGTTACACGGAGGATGGCCCTAGGTACTAACTGTTGGAAATGGCAGCATTGAAAAGTGCAGCAGTTTTGCTTCCGCAGCATCTCAGTTCTGTGCAGCCTTTGAAAATCCTTTTCTGCAGAGAGCTGGCAACCCGCCATTGTTTCCAGCCGGCAGCGTGGTCCCTGCCACCAGGTGCCTGAACAAACGGCGATGTGTGTGAGGGTCTCTTCTCCTGAGTAAAATTACCGTAAAGATTCTAAATAAGAATGGAGACTTTGAAAAAATCTTCTCTATTTTTCTACTTTAAATATCAAGTAGGGGAAACAGATCTGAAGGGAAGAGGAAAGAGGACCAGAAGGGGGCTCCTGGCGGTGCAGGAGACCTGTGGATCCAGTGGAACGCAGCCCCGTGTAAGGTGGAATTATCATGGGGTGGAATGTGCCAGAGCGGGGAGCAGGCAGCCCAGGCATGCGTGCGTGGATGGAGCCCCTTTCTAAAGTGAGTTTGGTTTGTTCTGGGCGGGCCTCATAGACTGGCTCTTGTTTAAAAAAAAAACTAAGTGAAAAATAATTATTTAAAAATGACTCAAGAAATAATTACGAGAGTAGTTACGATAGAGTAAGAGGATTTGTTCTTCATTTTCCAGATTTTAGGTAACATGGATATACTACATTTAAAGATTTATTTTTTCAGTAACATTACTGGTGATAGCCAAGGCTTACGTGGTACATAATACATGCCAGGCACTTTGTAGAAATGAACTCATGTCGTCCTCCCCACAACTCTATGAAGTTGGCATAATTCCCGTCTCCACCCTAGAGCTGAGGGAGGAGGCTCGCGCAGGTCACGGATCTCGCCTGGAATCCCACAAGTGGTAAACGGTGGAGCCAAGAGTTGAGCGAGGCAATCTGGCCCCAAAGTCCGTTCGTTGACCCCTATGCCATACTCCCCTCTCAAAAACAGAGACTTGGACACCAGATCCAAATTCAAACAAGACAGTTCCCCGCTTTTATCAACCTAAAGCATCACGAATGGGTTGCTCCAGTTTGCAGTTACGGCTGAATGCTGAGTGGCATTCGCCAGATGAAGACCGTGGCTTTTAAGAAAAGTGTGCACAGTCTGTCGATGAACAGTTGCAAACTCAGAGAGAACGAAGCCATCTAGAATATTGCATTCATTCTATGTTTTTATTTTTATTTTATTTTATGTTTTTGAGACAGAGTCTCGCTCTGTCGCCCCGGCTGGAGTGCAGTGGCACCATCTCAGCTCACTGCAACCTCCATCCCCCGGGGTTCAAGCGATTCTCCTGCCTCAGTCTCCCGAATAGCTGGGATTACAGGCGTGCATTATCACGCCCGGCTACTTTTTGTACTTTTAGTAGAGATGGGGTTTCACCATGTTGTTCAGGCTGGACTCAAAACTCCTCACCTCAGGTGATCTGCCCGCTTTGGCTTCCCAAAGTGCTGGGATTACAGGTGTGAAAGAACCACCCTGCTCAGCCATTCTGTATTTTCTCTTCCGAGAGAGGCATGGCTGTGGCTTATGCTGCTGGCTGTTGGCTGGTAACCCTGTATCTCCATTCCCACAGACATGCCCCACTATTGTCCTTGCTGTTTGTGATGGATTCTGACTTGGGAATATCCACCCTTAGTAAGAATCTTCACCTTCCCACTAGAGGACGCCTGCAGTGACCACAGGTGGTTGGAGAAGGTGGCTTGAGTCTGGAGACCTGGACTCCAGCACTGCCATGAGGATGGGGACAGGGATGGGGATCTCAGGGGTTGCCATCCATTGTCCCCAAACCTAGTGAGGAAGGCAGGTTGGAAGCCTGACAGGCTGAAAGGTAGGCCTGTCGTGCCAAACAGTTGCCAAGTTACGAATGCACAAGAGAAGTTCTTGAAGTGCGACTCCAGTGAACACACAGATGATAAGAAAGGAAAATAGCCTTGTTGACATGGAGAAAGTCTGAGTGGTCTGGATAGAAGGTCAAACCAGCCACAACATTCCCTTAAGCCAAAGCCTCATCCAGAGCAAGATCCTAACTCACTTCAATTCAGTGAAGGCTGAGAGAGGTGAGGAATCTGCAGGAGAAAAGTTGGAAGCTAGCAGAGATGGGTTTATGAGGTTCAGTGAAAGAAAACATCCATATACCATCACAGTGCAGGGTAAAGCAGCAGGTGCTGGGGTAGAAGCTGTGGCAGGTTATCCAGAAGCTCCAGCTAAGATCACTGATGAAGGTGGCTGCACTAAACAGCAGATTTTCAGTGTAGAGGGAATAACATGCCGTATAGGATTTTCTATTCGAATTCTATTGGAAGAAGATGCCATGTAGGATTTTCATAGCTAGAGAGGTCAATGCCTGGCCTCAAAGCTTCAAAGGAGAGGCTAAATTTCTCATTAGGGGCTAACGCAGCTGGTGACTTTAAATTGAAGCCAACGCTCATTTCCCATTCCAAAAATCCTAGGGTCCTAAAGAATCATGCTAAATCTACACTGCCTGTGCTCTAGAAATAGAACAACAAAACTGGATGACAGCAGATCTAAAATAGATCCATAGATGTATTTTTAGCCCACTGTTGAGACCTACAGCTCAGAAAAGAAAGGTTCCTTTCCAAGTGTGACTGCTCACTGATAATGAACCTGGTCACCAAGAGCTCCGATGGAGACATCAGGAGGCTAATGTTATTTTCATGCCTGCTAACGCAGCATCCACTCTGCAGCCCATAGATCGAGGAGCCATTTTTACTTTTAAGTCTTACTCTTTAACAAATACATTTCCTAAGGATATAGCTGCCATAAATAGTGATCCTTCTGATGGGTCTGGGCAAAGTAAATTGAAAACCTTCTGAAAAGGATTCCTCATTCTAGATGCCATTAGGAACATTCATGATTCATGAGAGAAGGTCAAAATATCAGCGTCAGCCAGGCACAGTGGCTCATGCCTGTAATTCTAGCACTTTAGGAAGCTGAGGCTGGAGGATCGCCTGAGCCCAGGAGTTCAAGACTAGCCTTGGCAACATAGGGAGACACCATCTCTACACAGAATTAAAAAACAGAGCCAGGCTTCATGGTGTGCACCTACGGCGCCAGCTGCTCAGGAGGCTGAAGTGGGAAGATCACTTACGCCCAGGAGGTCGAGACTGTAGTCAGCCATGATCACGCCACTACACTCCAGCCTTGGCAACAAAGCAAAACCCTGTCTCAAAGACAACAGAAACACAACAGGTGTTTGGAAGAATTGGATGCCAACCCTCCTGGATGACTTTGAGGGATTTAAGACTTCAGTGAGGAACTAACTACAAATAAGTTGGAAATAGCAAGAAAACTAAAATTAGAAGTGGAGCTTGAAGATGTGACTGAATTGCTGCAACCTCATGATCAAACTTGAGTGGATAAGGAGTTGCTTCTTATGGGTAAGCAAAGGAAGTGGTTTCCTGAGATAACGTCTGCTCCTGGTGAAAATGCTGTGACTATTGTTGAAATGGTAACAAAGGATTTAGAATATTTCATAAACGTGGTTGTTAGAGTGTTGCTAGAGCTCTAGAGGATTGACTTCAATTTTGAAAGAAGTTCTGCTGTGGATCAAATGCTATCAGAACGGCATTGCGTGTACAGAGAAATCTTTTGTCAAAGGAAGAGTCAATCAGGGAGGCACTCTTCCTTGTTCTCTTATTTTAAGAAATCGCCACAGCTACCCCAGCCTTCAGCACCCACCACTGTGATCATTCACCAGCCATCAACATTGAGGCAAGACCCTCCAACAGCAAAAAGATTGCAACAGAGTGAAGGCTCAGGTGATCAGTAGCATTTTTTAGCAATGAAGTATCTTTGATTTGAGATATGTACCTTTTTTAGACTTAATGCTGTCACACACTAAAGAGACTACAGTCTAGTGGAAACCTACCTTTTACATGCACCGGGAAGCGGAAATGTCTGTGTGACTCACTTTGTTGCAATATTCACTTTATTTTGGCGGCCCAGAACTGAATCTGCGGTGTCTCTGAGTATGTCTGTGCCATAGTAACTAAAATGTGAACCGTATTGTTCAGAGGCAGGTGTTACTGAACTAAATCGTGGTAACCAAAATGTTTGTGTATCTGAACTGTGTGAAGTGGGGATGGCCTCTCCCTGGTTGGATCTGGAATGGAAGAGGTGATACGTGTTTGTGGGAATGGGGACCTATGGAATGGAAGAGGTGATGCGTGTTTGTGGGAATGGGGACCTATGGAATGGAAGAGGTGAGGCGTGTTTGTGGGAATGGGGACCTACGGAATGGAAGAGGTGACACGTGTTTGTGGGAATGGGGACCTACGGAATGGAAGAGGTGACACGTGTTTGTGGGAATGGGGACCTATGATTTCAGCTGAATCCCAGGAGTCAGCTCGGAGACTTTCTTCATGTCGTGCAGCCTCCCGGGACCTCCGTTTCTCTTCTGCACAAGGCTGAATAACCTTCACAAAGTCTTTTCTTGCTCTAAGACTTTGGTTCTATGACGCAGGAGTCCTTCAGAGAGAGTTCCAAAGAAAGTCATAAATACGATTAAAAATCATCTTTGATATAATGGACTTTGGAGAGTTGGGGGAATGTTGGGAGGGGGTGAGGGATAAAAGGTGACATGTTGGGAACAGGGTACACTGCTTGTGCGATGGGTGCACTAAAATCTCAGAGTTCATGGCTGTAGAACCCCCCGTATGATTAAAACCACTTGTACCCCAAAAGTATTGAAATAAAAAAATCATCTTTGAAAATATGAGGAAAGGTGAAGGTCAGCTGGGTTGGCCTTCCTGGTGCAGAACGACGGTGTCGACGCCAGTTAAGGTTCCCAGCCAGGGCTGGTGACGGACTGTCTGTCTCCGCTGCAGACTGTGGGAACAGAGAGGCACTGCCGGGGGCGGAGGGAGATACGGCTGAAAGCATGGAGAGGATTAATGCGGCTGGGGTGAGGAGTGAGAAGGAAACTTCCAAACAAAACAAAACAAAACAGGAAGATAGTGGAGATGGTGCCCAAGTGATCTTTTCATCTGCTCGGAAAAAAAGTGGAATCAAATTCCGATCCTCCAACGAAAAGCGAGCACATGGAAGTTAGGAGAACGGCAGTGGTTTCTGGGAGCAACATTCTTCAAGCCTGGATTGGGTCACCCATAGAAGTCATGGAACTTGTGTTCTCACACACGGATCTGTGAGGAGTGGCCCGAGTGCAGCCTGTGGAAGGAAGAGGAGAGAACTGGACCTGCTCAGGTCTCTCTCCACTGAGCTTTCAATCCTGTTTCTGAAAAGGGAAGGCAAAACGTGCTAAAAAATAATCACACAGGGCCGGGCGCAGTGGCTCACACCTGTAATCCCAGCACTTTGGGAGACTGAGGCAGGCGGATTGTGAGGTCAGGAGTTCAAGACCAGCCGTCTCTACTAAAAATACAAAAATTAGCCAGGTGTGGTGGCGCACGCCTGTAATCCCAGTTACTCAGGAGGCTGAGGCGGGAGAATCGCTTGACCCTGGGAGGAGGAGGTTGCAGTGAGCCAAGACCGTGCCACTGCACTCCAGCCTGGGTGACAGAGCAAGACTCCATCTCTAAATAAATAAATAATAAATAAATAATCACACAGGTTATCAGTGCACTATTAATAGCAAATGGGCATATTCTTTGAAAAGTATCAGTAAAGAAAGGAAATACGTGTCATAAATTCTGTAATCGTTTTCTGATGGGTAGAGATTTCCCTCGAGGACTGACGTGAGTGGGCAGGGATGAGAAAGGCAGTGATTGTCTCAGGCCCCCCAGTAGGAAAGGCGAGGGCCTGGGTGCAGGTGCTGGAACCACCCCAGCGTTGCTTCTCCCTCGGACACGCTGGGCCGGGAAGCACTGGCTCTCAGCAGTAAAACTCCCCAGACCTAAAACAAAGAGTAGACCTTGGCCTCCTCTCTGTTTGCTCAACGTAATGCCCCCAAATCAGACTGTATGAGGAAACACACAAGAAATGTATTTTTAGTGTCACTGGCATGGGGCATGTTCTGGGGACTAGAAAGATGTACAACATCTGGGTTGTACATCCAATGACAGCTGATGTATATAGTTGACATTTCTTTGTGCATAGAAATTAAGTTTCTTTTTTTCTTTTTTTTTTTTTTTTTTTTTGAGACGGCGTCTCGCTCTGTCCCCCAGGCTGGAGTGCAGCGGTGCGATCTCGGCTCACTGCAACCTCCGCCTCCCGGGTTCCTGCCATTCTCCTGCCTCAGCCTCCCGAGTAGCTGGGACTACAGGCGCTGCCACCACGCCCGGCCAGTTGGTTTTTTTTTTTTTTTTGGTATTTTTAGTAGAGACAGGGTTTCACCGAGGTCTCGATCTGCTGACCTTGTGATCTGCCCGTCTCGGCCTCCCAAAGTGCTGGGATTACAGGCGTGAGCCACCACGCCCGGCCAGAAATTAAGTTTCTAACAAGGAGCGCTGGCATTGCTCCGTTTATCTAAGTCAGGTTGGAAGGCAAAACATCGTGTTTTGTTTTTAAATGTAATTTCCTTCCCGTTCCTTTTCATGGCTGTGTCTCATGCTGGGCCTACAGAGTAGATATAGGCTGAGTAAGAAAATGTGGCCATATTTTAGCTACGCCATTATTTTAACCCCTCAACCACACGTCTGTTGTGGCATGAGGAACCTGTGACTGAAATAAATCTCCACCAGAGTCATGATATGGGAATGATCTTCCTAAAACCCCCCGTAGCTGTAGTCACTCGGTCGTCTGTGGCCTCGTTTCCTACGGGAACGGCTTCGTAAGAGATGTTCTCAAAACAGGAGCGTCCCTTGTGGTTCTGCGAGGTGCTCACCGTGAGCTGCTGGCGTGGAAATCGTTGTGTGCTTACAGTGTGGGTGTTGAGTTCTTTTCAAACCTTAATGCTTTGGGGCGTATATTACGTTCCAAACAGTTTTGCCGCTTTTGACGTTCACATTCTGGATGTTGACTTCCTTGGATTCATTGAGTAATTTTATGTAGTTCACAGTTCCTAGGTTAAATGGACTTGATCAATTCTTCCTTGAGCTTTAGAGAACTAATGACTACTGCATTTAATTTGAGAAAATCAGAGATTGATTTTTCCAGATATTCTGCCTCCTCCCTCCTGTAACTCGAATTGCATTTATGTTTAACCTTAACATTTCCACCTATACTTTTGGGATCACTGGGTTCTGATAGTGTCCTGGGTATTACTGGTCAAATTCCAATTGGCTGGAATATGTTGGGATTTCACATTTTGCTTGAAAATAAATTTAGCAGTGGAGATGACTTACACTGAAAAGTAATTTTTTTTGGCTTTTTTATGTGTTACCCTATCCTGTCTTCTCTCATTGCCTTTTGGACTTCAGAGATTGTCTCTGAATTATCGAATGACAGTGCAGAGGATCAAATTTGGCCACAGATGCTAGTTGCTTAGCAGCAATTCCTTTAAACGAATAAGGGTCTCAGCTGCCCAGAGGGCCAGCCCCAGAACAGGGTCTTGCACGGTACATAAGCTCCATCAATGTGCACAGTCTGACGATCGTGTCATCCAGCCTGCCCTGCATTGCTTTTGTTTTGTTCTGGCTGGCACTTGCCCCTGGGTCACAGAGCTGCCCTGAAAGGTGACAGAGCCTGGCTAGCCCTCACTGTAACACGCCCTGCACCGTGCTGCCTCCAGGCTTACGGACAGCCTAGTAACGGTTTCTGTAATCCGAGCTGTGTGGTGCTTCGGAACACATTTAGCGAGCAGTAAGCCGGTCACATTTTCCACGTTACCGCTGTGGGCTAAACACAAGATGTGTTTGTGGGGGGGCAACTTTGGTCTCCATGGACGTTTTTTGGCCATACTTACATAGTTAAGTAATTAAATGACGTGTTTTTTTCCCTTCCTTTGTTAGGGAAAATGTAAACTTCAGGAGCTTCAGATCCTCTTCTTGGGGATCCTGTGGGGAGCTGGATCCGCGGATTTTAGGAGCGGACAGGTCCTCACAGGCCTCCACCTTCGTCGTCTTCATCGGTCTCTTTATTGTGAGCTTTCAGAGCTTTTGCTGAATTTTCTTGCCATGTTGAAATCACCAGTGCCCCAAGCCTTGGACCTACGTTGGGCTTTGATTTCATGAGAGCGTGTTAGAAGTTACTCAGGGAACACCTGTCAGGCCAAGTTAACAGTGTAAAAGGTGGGTGCTACCCTGGCACACTTAGCCCGTCTTTTAAAGCTCGAAACGTGTAAAAGTGTTCAGAGATCTTGTTGATGAAGACTCTGATTCAAAGTCAGAACTTGGAGAAATTCAGATAGACGTCCTGAGAACTTTCAGCAGAAAGTAATGCCGGCTTTTTCAGCCACAAGGACCACAGCACACCATTGCGGGTCAATTTGGGAGATCGGGGTGCTGGAGAGAGGGCGATCCATACAGTCCCAGCAGACTTGTGTCTCTTGCCGAGAAGTTGAAGAGACTGGAAATGATTGTTGTATTTCTTTTGTACTTTGTTGTACATGTCAACTCTTGTACTAACTTCTAGTTAATTGTATACAGGTCTTATTCCATAATAGGAGCCCCCCATTTTCAAGGAATCCTTAACAACCCATGGAGGGCTGAAGTCCTGGATTCAATCCTGACTCCCTCCGTGAACTGTGACCTTGGAAGAGTTAACCGTTTCTTTAAACCTCAGTTTCCTCCTCTCTGCAATGAGATAATCAACCAATTTCACATAATTACTGTGGAAATTAGATGAATACAAATAAATCACCTAGCACAGTGTCTAGTATATAATAAACACACAACGGTTATCGATTCCATTTCCTTCCTTCCTCCATTTATAAGCTCAGCGTTAAATAACTCATTCTTGTTTAATTGACGATGGATGTCTGAGCCAGGCGGGCCTCACTGACAGGTGAGCCAGGATTCTGGGGCCAGATAGAGACCGACGAGGTAATGGGAAAGGCTGACATCATAGGCCGTGGTATCCCTCTCTGGTTACACAGTCTTTAGACTATTTAAATTCCATATTTGTGTCTATGTGTATATTTATTTAAAGAAGCTTTGGGTTCACTTGGTCTTGTAACTTCTACCTTGCACAGCTGTGTCTCAGAGCGCATCCCAGGATCACAGGCTTATGCAGTGCAGCTTGATGAGCTAAGCTCAGGCATAAGCCCTGGTGAAGCCTAGGCTGGTGTTGCTGTCCAGCCTCTGCAGACGTCCTGGTGCGCAGGTGAGCGCTGTAGGTTCCGTGTCTCTGCTCACACCCGCCTTACGCTGTGTGTCGGTGAGCGAGCTGCCGACAGAGGCTCTTCCAAGCTCTCTCCATGCTTTCACTGAAGGGCATGTTCTCCCACCCCCACCCCCTCTTCTCCTTCACTTCTTGCCACATCACCACTGTGGGCAGCTTTTTTTCTTTGTGGACATTTTTGCTGCATTGAAATGGTTATGAAGTAACTGGATCACATAACTGTTAAAGCGTCAGCCTTTAGAGAAGACGGTGGAAGCGGTGGAGCCTGTGGTCTCGATAGGCTTCGGTTCCGTTGGTCTCCTGAACAAGCCTTCCTGTGCGCAATGCTGGCGTGCTTTCTTTCTTCTGCCTGCCTCTGTCGTTACATTGGTCTTAAAGAAACCAGAATCCTCGGTGAGCTGCCTGTAGGCACGAGGGAGGGAAGGATGAGTATTTCTGACTTTGCTTTTTGAAAAGCTTCCAAATATACAGCAAAGGACAGGAGATAGACAAGGAGTGGTGCGCTGGTTCTTGCATGTCACTTTGAATGTAACTTTGAAGCCAGATTGTCCTACGTGGCTTACGGTTATCGGACAGTTGTCTTAAAAAACAAAAACAAAAACTAAAGCACGTAGACACCAACACAGATGAGCAAATGCTAAGTTGTCAGGTAATGCAAGCGACTGATCGAGGTATCGCACTGGTGAAAGGTTCCTTCTGTTTTGCCAGCTTCCTGAAGGAATCTCAGTAGACTTACAAATTCAAGTGTTTATGTTTCGTCTTTCAACAATGGTTCTTTATTTTACCTTTTTAAGGATCTAGTAAGTCAGACAATGACAAGATTTGTAGAGCTGAAACATTTCTAAATTATATTAAGATCACTACTGCTTGAGGTGTTTATTTGCATTTTATGGGGAGTTTCTTAAGCAACCTGAAATGTTTTGTTTTGTTTGAGTCAGTGTCTTGCTGTGTCACCCCGGCTGGAGTGCAGTGCCACAATGATAGCTGACTACAGTTTTGAATTCCTGGCCTCAAGAGATCCTCCCACCTCAGCTTCCCGAGTAGCTGTGACTGTAGGCACATGCCACCATGCTTGGCTAATTAAAATTTTTTTTGTAGAGATGGGATCTTACCATGTTGCTCAGGCTGGTCTTGAACTCCTGGCTTCAAGTGATCCACCCGCCTTGGCCTCCCAGAGCACTGGGATTACAGGCCTGAGCCATCGTACCCGGCCTAAGCGGAAATGTTTTTATTCCTAAAAGTCTCCATGTGTGAGAAAAAAGAACTGTGGGTCTTCGGACCATATAAAGGTTTTATTTACATATCCCCCTCTTCCCTGCATCCAAAATTGAATGTGGAAAAAGTGAGGGTGTTGCAAATACATGTGACAGTAACAAACTTCTGATGAGGTTTTTACGGCACTTCACAGCAGCAGTGAAGCCGTGAACAATCTCTTCTGATGTTCTAGAGGAGCCCTCGTGTCTTACAGAAAGTTCTAGCCCCATGCAGCCAGCACATGCCCGTCTTTGTTCAGCTGTCACCTGGGTGGCACAGCGCAGATCCAGGGGACACCTGTGCCTGTGAGGCCGTGGGGGAGGGTGTGACGTGCACAGACCTGAGGACCTGATAGCGCCCTCCTTCACCAATGTGTGTACATTGTGTGGCTCTTTATTGCTAGGGTGGCTTTTGAAATTTCGTTTGTTTCTAAAAACCAACAGCGTGGCACTTCAAGTGGACACTATTTATGATTCAGGGATCAGTGTCTCAGGGCATCAATGTATTTCAGTCCTAAAAAGTTTTATAAATTCCGGATAAGGTCATATAAAGGTGTTTCGGTTTGTTACCCTGGATAATGGCAATTCATTTGGAGAAGAAGCCTTTCACGATGCTTCCTGCTGGCACCTTCTCCGAAGGAGAGTGGCCTTGCATCAGCCCGTGTTCCTTAGGCAGCTCGCATCCCTTCGTTTCATTTCATTTGTTTGTTTATTTTGAGACAGGGTCTTGCTCTGTTCCCCAGGCTGGAGTGCAGTGGCGCAATCCTAGCTCACTGCAGCCTCAAACTCCTAAGCTCAAGTATCTCTTCGCCTCAGCCTCTCGAATGTCTGGGACTACAGGCACAGGCTACCACACCCGGCTAATTGTTTGATTTTTCTGCAGAGACAGGGTCTGGCTGTGTTGCCTGGGCTGGCCTTGAACTCCTGGATCAAGCGATCCTTCCACCTTGGCCTCTCAAAGTGCCAGGATTACAGATGTGAGCCATTGCACCTGGCCTGGCATCTCTGTTAAAAATGGTTTATTAAATACTGAGTTGATACAAGCAAATATGTGTAACCTATGTGTGAAGTATTAAGAACCATCAGAATCCAGTGGATGCTTACGTCCCCACTACCCAGTTCCAGCAGAAGAATGTTCCTGTCGTCTTCTACTTCCCTCACACAGACACATCTAGTTTCTCTAACTGATGACTCCCCGTGCGGGACAACCGCCTGCACGATACACATGAGTAATGACGTGGTTTTCCCTCCACGTGGTCCCGAGGAACCAGAGGTCGCTCCGTTTTGGAAAGAGCTTCCCGGTTGCCCGCGGGTTATGGAGTCTGCTGGTGGGGCTTCCTTAGATGTCTGAATGTCTCTGGTGGCCACCAGTGAGGTGCGGTCGCTGGGTTCAGGGAGGGCGGCCCGCGAATGCCTGGCTTCCACATAAGCAGTGTGGTCCTGGAGGCATGCGTGGGGTCCCTGGAAGGAGTGCAGTTTGCAGTTGTTGAGGTCCACAGGTGGGGAGTATTTCCCTCTAGCTACCTTTAGGTCTTTATATGACATTCTGTTCTTATAACATGTCTGGGCATGACTTTCTTTTCTTTTTGTCTGGTTCGTTATTTTGTGAGATTCCGAGTCTGTGGATTGGTGTCTTTCAGCAGTTCTGGAAAACTCACAGATTTTCAAGATCTCCTCAAACATTGCCTCCGCCTTGGTCTCGTTATCCTCCCCGTGTGATGAGTTGTGGGTTAGGCCTTCCCACTCTGTCCTCTGTGCTCCTTCTCTCTTCTGTATTTCCCATCTCTCTGCTTTCACATTCTGGGTAACTTCCTACAGTCATTAGTTCCCTCCTCAGCTGTGTCTGGTGTTATTAGACCCATCCAGTAGGTTTGTGCTTCCTGTATTCTGTTTTTCATTCCAGAAGTTGTATCTGTTTTTTTCAAATGGGATTGGTCCTTTTAAAAAGTTGTCTTTCTCCTGATACAAAGTTTCCAATGTCTTCTTTCCTTTTTAAGCTATTAAACATACTTAATTTTACCCACTCCATCTGATATTTCCCACATCTGAAGTCTTTGCAAGTCTCATTAAACGTCCTGTGTTTATGCTGGATCTCACTCATGGTGCTTTGTTTCTTGTTTGTTTTGTGATTCTTTTTAAACAAAGAGCTTATAATTCTTAGAAGTACATCTGTGGAAACTCTTGGCCTAGGTTGAAGGTGGGTTTCTCCAGGGGATCCATGCGTTTATATGCACCAGATGTCTTGGAAACATCCCCAGCTTTGACTATTTTCTGTTACTGGCTTTGGTGTTTTTGACTCACCCAGAGAGTATGGTTTTAGTTTATAAACCTCCTTGTGGGCAGACTTACGGTTACACATTCTCATGGCGGGAGATGGTTGTTCCCAGCCTCTGCAGACCAGTAATTTTCCTTGTAGGCGGCTAGGGCAGGATGGGTCTCGGGGGTGGGTTTATTCCTAGTTCACCGTCTGTGGAGGATGTAATTTGGTGAAGAGGCAGCTTTCTCCAGCGGCAGCGTTCGTCGTGGGATCCCCACAGTGGAAATGCCCCGGGCCTTGTCTCCCGTCTGCTGGCTGCAAGAGGGTATTAAAATGGAAGCTCGAATTCGTTACTTTGGCAAATACTTTCGAGGTGGAGACCTTCAGTGCCCAGTGAACTCTCTAAGTTCCTGCTCTCCTTACCTCGTGGCCTCCAAGTATAGATTACTTTTTCTTACTGTCATTTTAAAGATTATTTTTTTATCCAGCACTTTAGTTGTTTCCAGTGAAGGTTCCTCTGGGGATCTCACTCGCTGCTGCCAACATGAAACTCACCATCCCTCTCGTTCCGGAAACACGTGGCGTCAACCTGCGTGGCTCTCCCTGGTGCTCTGGCGGGAGCTGGGAGCCGGGGTCAGCTCCTGCCCTGTCTGCCTTGGGTTTCCCTTCTCTTCACTGATTTCCTCAAGGGGATGCTTCCCTTTTCCAAACAGACTTGGCAACTGCCAAAGGTTAGCAGAAATGGGCCAGGCATGGTGGCTCATGCCTATGTTCCTAGCATTTCAGAAGGCCGAGGTGGGCAGATGGAGTGAGCTCAGGAGTTCGAGACCAGCCTGGGCAACGTGGTGAAACCCTGGCCCTATTAAAAAAATACAAAAAAAATTAGCAGGGTGTGGTGGCATGCACCTGTAGTCCCAGCTACTCAGGAGGCCAAGGCATGAGAATTGCGTAAACACAGGAGGCGGAGGTTGCAGTGAGCCGAGATCACGCCCCTGTGCTTCAGCCTGGGCGACAGAGTGAGACTCCATCTCCAAAAAACAAAAAAGTTAGTGGAAATGAAATTTTCCACCATACCTCATGTTATCCCAGGTAGATACCCCAAAAGCACTGGTTTACCAGCTCATACTGATTTTTCATTTTCATGAGTTTCGAATTTTCTGAGGATGTTTTATAACTAAGTCCTGTTGCCTCAAGTCTATGCTGTTAAGTACAAAAGCTTAAAGTTTAAAACATGCCTGGAATTTGCTACGTAAAATGTGCACTAACTACAGGTGCGTTTAGGTAATGAATACACATGAAAAAGAGGGCAGAGCTGTTTGTGCCCTTGAGAACAAGGAATTTTCTCAACCATAGGAATCCTCTATAGACCCTGTAATTTGCCAGTTCTGTTTTATCTCACACTTGTTAGGGGATTGGGCAGTGGAATGTTGCTGGTAATTCTTCAGAAGAATTCATGGGGATGAGTTGAGTTTTCAGCGTTTCGTTGGAGGCAGCTTCCCAAGTCTGCTAAAGCCTGTCTTCAGCTTCCCCCGAAAGTTGGCCCTGTTGGCATCCCCTGATTGAGAGGAACGAGAACCTTGAGTAAATAGCAGCAGTGGGGTGTAGAATAACCCTCACCCTCAAGGCACGAGGGTGATTCTTCCTAAACTGTACTTCACATATCTTGAGTGCTCTGTTTGCTCAGATATTAATAGATGTCTCTTGACAAAGGAAGTGCCGTATTCAGACAGCGGAAGGACGTCGTGTACACGGCCCCGCGGCCTGGAATGTCCACAGGAAGTGCTCGGGGCAGCTGTTCTTTCGGATGGGAGACTCAGAGGGAACAACTTAAAAATACCCACCCTCTGGGCAGTGTCTCACACCTCGAATTCCAGCACTTTGGGAAGCTGAGATGGGAGGATCTGTGGAGCCCAGGAGTTCACGACAAGCCTGGGCAACAAAGGGAGCCCTCGTCTCTACTGAAAATTTAAAAATTAGCCGGGCATGGTGGCAGGCGCCTGTGGTCCTACCTACTCAGGAGGCTGAGGCAGGAGGATCACCTGAGCCTGGGAGTTAGGGGCTGCGGTGAGCCGTGATTGTGCCACTGCACTTCAGCCTGGGCATCAGAGTGAGACTCTGTCTACAAAAAAAAAAGCCCTCACATGCACATGAGGTTAAGAGGACTGGACGGGAAAGCCTTTCTCAGAGGATGCAAGGGATGTTGCTGCCGGAGACCGCGTCCCCACCCTCGCACCTCTTGGACAGGCCCCTGGAATTCGTCTTCCTGAAGACTTGGCATTGGAGGTAGCCTAGTGAATGCCCTGCAGAGTCAGAAAGCCCGTTAGACTTTGCCTAATGAGTCAGTC
Source organism: Macaca fascicularis (assembly GCF_037993035.2). Lineage (NCBI taxonomy): Eukaryota > Metazoa > Chordata > Mammalia > Primates > Cercopithecidae > Macaca > Macaca fascicularis. The sequence goes on from NC_088392.1 coordinate 81,575,583, forward strand.
TCCCTTCTGTTGTAGCCTTGGAGTTCTTTTTTGTTTTTAGAAAAAGCCCCATTAGCAGCTTGCAGAACATGTGTGTCCCAGGCAGGGCAGTTTGGCAGAGATGCCGACCCGACCGACATTGATCGCTGGCACTCGTACCGCCTGGCTTTGCAAGCTATGAGGACGTGCACACTTGGGAATTGTTCTGTCTTAACCGTGAATATTTGTTTGCAAAATTTGGTTGAGAAGATTAATTACCTTCTTGTTAAGCGTATTTACATGATTAGACTAGTTTGTGATTCGCTACAGGTGTAAAAATCAGCCTGTTGTGGAAGATCTGGAGTCATTAGGAGCTTTTGCGCTTGTTCTCGTTAGAGATGGGATAGAGCGAAACGAACCAGGAGCACCCAAAGTGTGACAGATTGCCTCACTGATGTCCTCTGAGTACCTCTGCTGGATGGATTGCCAGTGGAGTGGCCTGGGAGGCGGTGCAAACCCACGAGATGACAGTCGTCTTCTGTCACTGCTCTCTTTTACGATGTGAGTGGCGTGAGGAGGAAGAAGGGAGCAGTTGCTGCATGAGGTTTGGAAACTGAAGTTGTCACAAGGTCTGTTCCATGAGCACGTGACGGGGAGTCGATCTGAGCTTTCTCTCAGCCCTGTTGCTGACTTGCTCTGTCTTGGCATACAAAAATTATCTTAAATATGGGCACTTCCATACGATGAGGATGAGATATATGGAAAAATAAGCAAATTATAAAAAGTGATAGTCATTACTGGCCCTGTAATTTGACATCTAGGAGCCGTCTCTGTTTTCTCTGAGGCTGGTGGGTAATCCGCTCCAAGACGGTCTTGTCTCCGTGGCAAGTGGCTGAACGTGCAGTGCCCGGTCTCCTTCCGCAGGTGGGCTCAGGACACCGACGCTTACTTTGCAGGGTTGTGGTGAAGTAATTCGCCTGAAGCTCTCAGTTAACAAATGCTCTTTGTTGGTCACGTGTGTATCCTGTTTTCCCCTAAAGCAGTATTTTGAAAACTGTAAAATATTTCCCGTCTGTTTCTTTTGTTTGAGGTGATAAAGGCTGTGGCGTGTTCCGTTCTCCTTGCTTTTTAGCAGGGACTGGCCAGGCTGACTTCCTGCCCTCTGGACAAGCTGCCTAATTCTCCACTAGCCTGTTGCCTTGCTGTTTTCTAGAACCAAAGGACCTCTCCTCCTGCTCTCCAGGCAGACCCTCGAAAGTGGGACATTGTCTACACATGATTCTAGAAAATCTCCTAAAACAGACCTTTTTTTGTTTTTTTGTTTTTAACATTTGTGTAGCATGACATCACACCCTCGTCGTATAATGTTGCCTAACAGCATACGTCTTTTACGTGTCTTTCCCCGCGGGGCCTCGGAAGGGCCGGTCTGCATCTCTCGTATCTGCACTGAGTGGTCCTAAGGGGTGGTTTGTTTAAACCGCAAATGCGATCTGTTTTCAGAGATGCAGCTGACTTGCTGGGCTTCGTGTCCTGGAACATGGCACCTGCTTGAAATCCTCAACAGTCCTTCTCTGTGTCATCCAGGTAGAAGCTTACACGCTACAAAAAAGGGACCAGAGTAATATGGCATCAGACATAAAAGCCGTATTTGGAATGTTTAGCTCTGTCTTATTTATCTGGGCCAAATGTATTTTCTACTCTTTTAAATGAACCTAACACTTAAAAACCCAGCAGCAAATCCTAGGGTGGTTTGGGGGGGATTTTAGTCAGAAATTCATGGTCAGCTTTTTGCAAATATTTGATAGTGTTATCTTGAATGTACGTACAGAGTTTGTAAAGGTGTGTTTGACGCATTTACGAGGTGCTGAGGGTGGACGTGCCCACCTGTCACTCCAACCTCACGTGCCCCCCACCTTCCTGGCTCTGTCCTTTAGCCCAGATCCAGCTCCCCAGGAGCAGGATCACTGTGCCCCCCGCAACGTTCCAGAGAGCCGGTGCCCGTGGGGGTCCGTGTCCGCAGCAGCCTCCTCCTGCTGTTCCCACTGTGTGTGAGGCAGACTCTGAGACCATCCCCAAGACCCCCACCCCCGAGTGTGCACACCCTGGCCGTCTCCTTTCCTGGGTGGGGTGGGACTGGGATGTGGTCAGATGGGTACTCCTCACATCAGGGCACATTCGGTGGCCTAGGCGAAGGGATTTGGCAGATGGAATTGACATCCCCGATCAGCTCATGAGAAGGGAGATTGTCCTGGTCTAATCAGGTGAGTGTTTAGGGGGACATGCAGTGGCCTCACACACCCTCCTGCTGGCTGTGAAGAAATGAGCCACATTGTGGGGAGGGGAGTGGGCCACGTGGCAAGGAAACAGGGACCCCAGCCCTGCAATAGCAAGGGACTGAATTCTGCTGACGGTGCAGGCGAACGCTGAAGAGGACCCCAGGCCCGGGAAGGGAGTGCAGCCGCCTCGATCCCAGCCGCAGGAGAGCCTGAGCCACCCGGGCTGATGGCTCCGTGCTGTTCTGAGCTGCTGGGTGGTTGCGGTGTGCGGGGCCGCGGTGGAACAGCCTCCTGGGCTCTTCAGAGCCGCTGGCTGGAACGTCTCCTCATTTCCTTGCTGGGCACCGTGCGATTGCTTCCCCGGCCACTGCCCCTGGTGTCTGGGTGACGCCTGCCACAGACCTTTTCTACAGGGACCCCTTTGCCTTTCCCGGTGGCCGTTTGGGAAGGATTTGGACCGACCCCAGTGGGCTCTCCCTGGTGACACGAGCCTTTTGCTGTGGCTGACTCCAAGGTCAAGGTGGCCCCGGCCCCACGCTATGCAGCAGGAGGCAGCCCGTCTCTCCGGGTCTCTAGCGTTCCTGGGTGAGGATCAGGCCACAGTCCACAAGCCCGCCTGCCTTGTTAGGAGTTTTTCGGCAGGTGAACCTCCCTCTGCCTTGGCCTGGACACAGGAGAGTGACTGTTCGCTCTGTCCCTGGAGAGGGGCCTCGCGTGATGCTTGTCACAGACGTCTCAGAAGAACTTCTCTTCACAAGCCATCTCTGGCCATCAGCACCTCAGTCTTCCAGGTCAGGGCCCCCCGACTTCCCCTGGGACTGAGAGGAGCCTCAGAGCACCAGGGAAGCCCCTTCTGAATCAGGACCGGGCCCCTCTGCGTGGTGCAGAAGAGCCAAAGGGTCTCGGGTTGGTTTTTGTTTTACGCTTTCCTTTGAAAAAACACATGTGATCGGCACCTTCGCTTTGATGTGTTATATTGATTGTATCTTGGTGCTTCCTTCGAAACTTAAAATGACACATTCTGTTAAACCCGTTCAATTGTTTCTAAAGTAAAATACAGGTTATTTATGCTTAATAAAATGAAGTTACTTGAGTAGATGCAAATCTCTTCACCTGGGGCTTTGAAAAAAAATGTAGGCAGAGTGGTTAGTCTGTTATCTGGGAACAGAGTTTGAAGGAAGGCCCTAAGTTGCCTGGTCACCTTATTACTGAAAAGGAGAGTTACTGTCTGTATCAGTTAGCTAGTGCCTCAGTAATGCCGTGTAACAAACCACTCGTAGCTCAGCGGCTTCAAACAATCACCATTTGTTATGGAAAGCTCACGAAACATCACTTTCATCTATCTGTGCTCCAAAACCTGCTCATTCCAGCAAAAGCCGAGACAACCAGATCACACGGAATCAGCTGTGCGCCCCACAAAGGAGATGTGGCTTCATGCAGGGTCCCCAGAATGGAAGCCTTGAGTTTTTCTCCACATCAGAACTAAGCCCACGATTCTATCCTGAGCTGCTGAAGCTTTAAGTGTGATTTGATCTTCTTGATCTTAAAAAGAATTAAAATGCCAACTAAGTTGGCGTGTGTCACTCTCCATCTCGCCCCAGTTCTAAATTAAGGCTGCCCTAGTTAAAGCTGCTTATATCCTCACTGTGCCTGAGTGTTAGAAGAGCTTAATTACAATCCCTGCAATCGGTTTGGGAGTGTGCGTGCGCCTTTGCATGGATGTGTGCGTGCTCGCGGGCAGGCACAGGCACACGTGTGCTCGGGTCTGGATGCGGTGCTTTGTGGTGAAGTGGGAGTGGCGTGGGAGCCGGCAGACCTGTGTGTTGAGTCCTGGCTCTCCACATGATTATTTCGACCTTCAGCAAATGACTTAATGTCCAAGAGCTTGGGTGTCCCTATTTGTAAAACAGAGACACTGATCTTAAGCTCTCTGTTTTTCTGGGAGAACGAAGAGCACAGACCAGCACCTGCACACAGCGAGCCTCATCCCCACGCCCTGAGTCCATTTTGCAAACCTCACATTTAAACACGCTAAAGGCAACCTCTGCCTTTCAGACCACAGAGCTGCTTCTAGGTCCTGGCCGTCCCGGACACCTGGAGAACGAAGCAGTCGGGATCTCCAGGGAAACAGGCGTTCCCATAAACGATTGGTTCTGCAGAAATCTGACCAATGTCATTGGAAGTTGATGGGCGTGCTTCAGGGGGCTGAAATCCCGTTTCCAATCTGTGTTGTGTCTGGGAAGGTCTTGGCATCTGCTGGGGTGACCCACAAAGGGCCCGGCCTCACTGGGCTTGAGGAGGCCCTGGAAGCAGAGCGTGAGCAGGAGGGCAGAGCTGGGTGGGAACCGGAACTCCAGCTTGCCCGCGCCTGGGTCCTAGGCAGAGTGGCACCTGTGAGTGGAAAACCGAAGCCCTGACTGAGCAGCCTGTGAGACGTGCTGTGCCCACTCTAGGGGCTGGAAAGACCAGGAGAAACAGTTCTTCTCCCACCTGTTCCCTGGGCCGTGTACCCCAGCGGGGCCTCACCACCCCCTTTGTCACTCTTCTCCAAAGGATATCTTGCCCCCTCCTGTGTGTCTATGTGGGGTTTCTCTCTGCATGCAGATTTCGAGCAGATTTTTCTATTTCAGAACACTTTTTTGGTATTAAACATGCTTGAAATCTCATGGACTCAATCGCAGTTTGGGAATTTTATTATATTTTGGGAGGAAGGGAGCTAATTTCCTGTGGGCATGTTACGGCACTGCTAGAACAAACACTCCCGTAGGATGGATGTGGGATGTATCCCGTGTGTGTGTCCATTTCCCTTTGCGATTTAGATGGACAGCATCTCCTCAGCCTTCAGGGTTTCTGCAGGAGCCTACTGGGCTCCTCTTGTCAACGAGCCTGCAGTGACTCCTTGCACTGCATGTGGTGGGGAAACTATCCCCGGAGAAGCTGGGGCATGTCGTAAAGTGTGTGGAAGGGATTTTTATACTATTGGAAAACATAGCATGCACTCTGAACAGCTTTAAATGTGTGAGAAGAGAAAGAGAGATGTGTCTGTAAGAGGGGAAATGAAGTTAGCTCCAGAAACAAAGCCAGAAGAATAAAAAAGCAATTAAAAAGTCTCTTGCATGTTCGCATTTTCCGTATCATGAGATCACTTGTGTTTGAGCCATACTTTTTAAGTAATGGATATTTTCTCCATTTTCTCGCTTGAGCATTAACTGCCATTTCTGTGTTACTCTTGTGAGGTTGTTTTTGGTGTGATTTGATCCTAGTCAGAGCAAAAATAAAATGTCAGTTCTACGATGATGGACTCTGTAATGTGGAGAGCACCTGCCGTGTGTCATGGTTTCGTCTTTATCACATCCTCGAAGGTGTTTTTCCATTTGTATGTGAGTGAGCTGGGCCTCAAAGAGGACAGGAGATTTGCTCGGGGATGTAAGGCTGAGAAACGGCAGACACGGTGTGAACTAAGGCTTCGGAGTCCTGGTCCAAGGTCCTCCCCTCCTCTCCCCTCCTCTCCTCCTCTCCTCCTCTCCTCCTCTCCTCCTCTCCTCCTCCCCTCCTCTCCTCCTCCCCTCCTCTCCTCCTCCCCTCCTCTCCTCCTCCCCTCCTCTCCTCCTCTCCTCCTCTCCTCCCCTTTTCTTCCCTCCCTCCTTCCCTCTCTTCCTTCCCTGAGTGGTGTCCTGGACCGTTTTCTGGTTCCGTCTGTCTCATGAACATAGATGATGTGGACGGGTGTATGGAATGCATGGCACTGCTACGCTTGTGCTGCCGGATGAAAAGCACCCCTGTCATTTGCAGCTGCCCTTGGCAGAGAACGTTGGGCAGTGATGCTGACTGGGCTGGGACCTCATGTCCTAGTGCAGGTTCCCTGTAAGACACCATTAAGTTTCATGCTTTTACTCAGCTCAGTGGAGAAGGCTGTGAGGCAGAGAAGCCAAATAAGTGAATTTAATGGTGCTCAGAAAATACCAGTTCTGCAGACACTTCATGACAGCGGTCACAGATCAGCCTGAGAGAGTCATGCATGGGAGGATGTCTTAATATGACTGACAGGGCTGTCACTTGGCATATGCCCTTGTCCTTGAATGAGGCATGAACTGTGCCTTGTATAGGAGGCGGGCCTCCGGACTGACAACAAAGGTTTGCTGACCGTCTGGAGACCGGGCCCTCATGGCGCTGGCCCGGGCCAAGGGAGCCTGCTGCGCACACGACTTCTCCAGAAGGCCTCATTCTTCCCACCTCTTCTCAATCCTCGCCGAAGTCCCAGCTCCAGGCTGGCCCAACGTAAGCCTCTCCCCAGCCTGCGTCCCTCACCCGCGGGCCTTCCAGCTTCTCACCTTGTTCTGCTCACCGCCCCCTCTAGGAAATTTGTGGGGACTTGGCCGTATGCATGGCTACCTGGAAGAGGCAGAAGAGAGGGCTCAGCCGGAGGGAGAAAGCAAGACAGAGTGTGCGAGCAAAGGAGGGGAAGTGGAATGCCCAAGCGGTCCTGCGTGGTCTAGATCGGTGGGTGAAAGGCATGGGAAGGACCTGGGGGAACTGCCGGAGTCCCAGGAGGCCACCGTGGCCTTCACAGAGGCCGCCCATCAGGTCTGGGGCTGAAGACCCCGGACTGCCACTGCTGCGGCACCCCCGCCTCCCTCACCACGGATGTCCGTTCTCAAAGCTTGCCTCCTGCTTTAGCCTGGCTTGACGTCCTGCACCTGCTGCCTCCGTTTCGCTGTCGGCTCCTGCCCTCCGTGTAGGAGGCTGGGACACTCCCTCCAGCCTTCCTGGTGACTGTCGTCTGCCTTTCTACCCTAAGATGCGGCTTCTGCACCTGGCCTTGCACTTCGCTGCCTGATGTGCTACCTGGTCAGCCTACCCAGGCTTTCCTGCAGCAGCCCCGTGGCAGATTTCTGAGAGTAGGTGCCTGTCCCCAGCTGAGTCTGAAACCATATGGGGGAAAACACAGTGACTCCTAGCCCACATCTGCCCGTACTCTTCCTGTGCCAGCACCGAGCTGGAGACGCCTTACCTGCGTTACCCTGTTAGTCCTCACAGCAGAATGGAGCACCGTTATTACCATTATTTTTTGAGATGGCCTCTTGCTCTGTCACCCAGGCTGGAGTGCACTGGCGCGATCTCGGCTCACTGCGACCTCCACTTCCCAGGTTCCAGCGATTCTTCTGCCTCAGCCTCCTGAGTAGCTGGGATTACAGGTGTGCACCACCGCGCCTGGCTAATTTTCATATCTGTAGTAGAGATGGGGTTTTGCCACGTTGGCCAGGCTGGTCTCAAACTCCTGACCTCAGGTGATCCACGCACCTTCGCCTTCCGAAGTGCCGGGATTACAGGCATGAGCCACTGCGCCCGGCCCAGAGTTGAGCGTTTTCAACCTTCTTCCAACGAGGTTAGTATAATTTACGTAAGGTTGCAAATTTATGCCACTTTCAAAAAGAATAGTTTGCGCTTCTACAACCAGCTCTTTGCAGAGTTGGGTTCTACAGTGACGGTGACACCCGTGGCTCCCATGGCACACCCCACTGGCTCCCATGGCACACCCCACTGGCTCCCATGGCACACCCCACTGGCTCCCATGGCACACCCCACTGGCTCCTGCATAGCAGCACTCCCCCAGCTCTAGGGTACATGAGTCCCAGGGGTTCCAGGAAGATGCAGATTCTTACTCTCATTCTGAGGTTGGGAGTGAAACCCGGACTGTTGCTGTTGGTCTGTGGCCCAGGCTTTGCGTAGCGAGAGCTTAGATCCTCAGCCATGGTTCTAGCTTCACAATGCTTTGGGATCACAGGAGGCGAGAGACACTGGCCCAACTGATGTCAGAATGATGGGAAGTCAAAATAGCAGCATCTACTTGAAACCCTTGCTTAGAAAGTATGGAGATTAAAGATGTGTAGGAGAACCTGGTTAAGGAGCTCACTGTCTGATTCTGGCTCCAAGCAAACCAGAGTTTGCCCCCAGCAACCTCCTCATTTGGCAGTCCTGGGCCCCCAGTTGCCCGTCACTGGCCAGATGCCCACGTACCATAGTGGTGACCTTTCAGAACTAGTTACTTGGGAGATTCAGGTTCCCTCTTTGACGTATTCCTCCCACATTCCAAAGGGAAAGGTTTTCCGAAGATGGCCTTTGATGATACAAATGGTGGTGATGACTGTAAGCTACCTGGAACACGGATGCCTGTTAAAAGGAGGTTGTCCACAAGTGGAAAACGAAAAAATGCATATGGAGACCTTGGCAGCCTCAAAGGCAGCTGTCGTGATGCAAGACTTTTAGAAAGCCCTGTAGGAAGCTGGAACGTCGCAGAGCTCAGAGAACTAAACACAAGTAAATAATACGTGCTTTTAGGATGGGATCTGTCAAGTCACTTTGTGAAGTGTGGTTTTCACAGTCATGTGGACATGGCACGAAACAAAGGTTGAGCTGCTAACCCCTCCAGTGTGAAAAACACCGAAAAGAAAATGTAACTTTTGGATCAAGAGCGATCCTATCCTTTCTCCGAACGTTGGCAGGACATTTGAATAATGTGTGCACAAAAGACAGCGTTCTGATGTGATGAAACTTGTATTTCATCCACGTAGCTGTCCGCAGGTTGTGTCCTGTTGTGTTACTGTCCGCAGGCTGTGTCCTGTTGTGTTACTGTCCGCAGGTTGTGTCCTGTTGTGTTACTGTCCGCAGGTTGTGTCCTGTTGTGTTACTGTCCGCAGGCTGTGTCCTGTTGTGTTACTGTCCGCAGGTTGTGTCCTGTTGTGTTACTGTCCGCAGGTTGTGTCCTGTTGTTACGCTGTTACTGCTTTAGAGACTTCGTGGCACCATCCCGCTGAGATGGAAGAGGTTCCGTTTTGAAGCACTGTCATCCTCAGATAATGTTTGCTTTCGTGAAAATGATGTGTTTGTCTGTAGTGGGAAGCTTTCTCTTTTGAAATATCTCAGATAATTTGAGGTGACTAGGTGATATTTCAGGGTAAGTTTCATCCTCAAATATGTGTCCTTAGAGGCCAAGTTAAAGAAAAAAGAAGATTGCCTGGTCATAAAAAATTCACATTTGAGTCAAAAGAATTAAATTTGCCCCGTACCTGTGCTTCCAGTCGTGTGTCTCCAGACTCCTTGACAGCTGATTTGTGGAGCCAACAACCTGCTGCAGTAAAAAACATAAACCTCGATAAAGCGATGTGGAAATGTCGTGTGCAGCTGCAGACTTTTAAAAGTAAGAAGAGGAAGGAACACGTGTTCCTCTTCTTCCCCTAGAAGAAAAACAACATTGGATTCTAAAAGATGGTCTCCTTCTTTTTGTTCCCCCGAATGCCATAGCTGTTCGTGGACAGTCTTAGAAGAGCTGATGGGGTCATCAGGATGTTTCTGGAGCATTCCGAGGCTTTAGATAGGGAGCAGCATGATTCTAGCAGTGCTGCGTGTTCTTGGGCAGCGTGTCCTTCTAGTAGGAGTCCAAAAGCATCCTGGCCAAAATGAAAGGATTTCCAGCAATATCTGCAGTGAGAGCAAATTGACCCAAGGATAATCTCCACGTGGCCCAGCAGAGAGAGGCAGCAGGGTGGGGTCCGGTCCGCTGGCCCAGCGAGGCAACCTGGACTCTGTGCCCACTGTGCTCTCGTGCCCTGGCACGAAGAAACGTGGGTTCTTTGTTACAACTTGGCGACGTGTGTGACATGCAAGGACCCTGCCAGGGCCCAGGGTGAACCCCCAGAGTAAGAGCTGTGGCTCGGGCTGCCTGGAGGCCTGCACTCGAGCCAGGAGGAAGGGGCAGGGGCAAGAAAACCACAGCATTTGGTGAGCAGCCCCCACAGATGTCCCAGGGTCACGGTGGTGTGGGCTGGGGGTGGGGTTGGGGGTGGGGGTGGGGGTGGTCCCGGGCAGCGGAACTTCATCTGGGAGGACTTTATTCTAAACACTTCCGAACCAGAAGTCTGGACTTAGAGTAAAGTTAAGCCGCCCTCTTAACACAGTGGTTCTGCTTCATGTCATCTGCTGACCACACTGTGCCACCCGCCCTCTTAACACAGTGGTTCTGCTTCATTTCATCTGCTGACCACACCGTGCCACCCGCCCTCTTAACACAGTGGTTCTGCTTCATTTCATCTGCTGACCACACCGTGCCACCTGCAGGCTGGTCCGCTTGCTGGCTGTTCCTGCACTCCACAAAACTGGAAGCTGCTGTTCCTTAACCCCGGGGCCTGCCTGGGGCTCAGGACCAGCCCAGTCCTGGAGGCAGCCAGGGGTCCACAAAGGTCACGTGGGCACTGGGTGGCCCCAGCTCCAACTCAAGATTAAACCACATGCTTGATGTTCCTTTAATACAAAGTCTATTGAGTACGGAGACAGACGTGTGACCGTCCTACTTGCGGAATCAGTCTTACAGCTTAATAATCACACTTCAGCCATGCGCACCGGCTCACGTTGATAATCTCAGCACGTTGGGAGGCGAATGCAGGAGGAATGCTTGAGCCCAGGAGTTTGAGACCAGCCTGGGCAACATAGTGAGACCCCAGCTCTTAAAAAAAAAAAATGGTAACCTCCCAGCTACTCAGGGGGCCAAGGCAAGAGGATCACTTTAGGCCGGGAGTTCAAGGTTCCAGTGAGCTGTGATTGCACCACTGCACACTAGCTTAAGCAACAGAGCAAGACTCCGTCTTTTTTTTTTTTTTTTTTAAAGAAATCACACTTTGTGGTAACAATGTCACAGGGAGGGGCTGTCGGCTCTGGTCTGAGGTTGGAGGAAGGCACAATTCATGGTGCTCAGATATCTGCTCTTTGGGCTGGAACCTGATGGGCCTCCTTTAGTAGGAAAGGTGGTTTGATCTGGAGATGGAGAGAAAGCGCTAGATCTCTCTCCTTAGAGAAGTCTGGGCCTCAGAGACAGTGGAGGGGGTGGGGGTCCTCTGAGGGTGGGAGTAGCCGTACGCAGGAGGCTGCGCGGAGGATGCCGGGTGGCTGGTGGCCCTGCTGGGGGGCGGCCTGGCCCTCTGGAGACAGAGCTTCCCACACCAGTGGCTGTTTGTGCTGTGTGGAGTGTGACGTAGGCAGAGCGTGGTCGCCTGCCTGGTGGATGTGTTACTTTAGAGGATAAAGAGTAAGAACCCTGGTCCATGCAGGGTGGTGGGCGCTGAGAGATGGAGCAGGGCTGGGGACAGCTGGCGCAGCGTCAGGGCTGCAGAGGCAGCTGCTACAGTCACTGGGAGGGACACTCCCCGCCACGCACACGGTGGACGGCTCCCGCAATTTCCTTCAGAGGGTAAGAGCGATCGGGAGGGGCAGTGAGGCGGCCAACTTCTGGAGTATATATTATTCCTCCCTCTGAGAAATACGTGACTAGACATTCAAGTTTGAGGCTGCAACGTTGGTGGTAGTATTCTGTCTGGATGACCTGTGGCATTAAACTGACGATTATAAAGTAGATATGCTGGTTACTAGGATTTGGTGATCTGAGTTTATTTCCAAACAGGTCAGGCCCAGATACAAGCGACCGTTTGCTGGGAGAAGAGCAGCGCTGGAACAGTGGGTCCCTGTCTTCCACATTTCCTAAATTGGGAGGGAGGCGGAGGAGCGGGATGGCTTGATTGAGGGCGTTGGCATTTGTCTAAGGGATTAAACCACTGGGCAGCTAGATGACCTCAGGAACCAGTCTTGTCTCAGCCCCAGCCTTTGGATGCTCATCGTCCTGTCTGTGGTTTTCTAAACAGGGAGATGAATCCACCTTCATCGGACTTGGCAGGACGGAGGCACGCTCCTCTGTGTAATCAGGTTTAATAGCAGTAGCGCTTGTGAAATGGTTTGCAGTCCCGGCGCCCGAGGCGGAAGCCCTCTTTGCTCCTTTGTGTTCCTGGGGTGTGACGGCGTGCCTGGCCCTGCGCCCTTGTCCTGCAGCTCCCAAGCCGGGGGCCGGAGGCCTGTCCTGGGCGGGGGCCGTGGAAGGAGCCCTTGTCCTGCAGCTCCCAAGCCGGGGGCCGGCGGCCTGTCCTGGGCGGGGGCCGTGGAAGGAGCCCTTGGTCAGGAGCTGGGAGCAGCAGTGTTGGGTCTTCTGAGTGAGCAGCAAAGCCACACTCGGGAAATGGTCCTCCTTTGCCGGAAGGGATGTGCCAGTGTGTTCTCGCTTTTGGTTAGATACCAGTTAATTTACCCGTTGTTTTCCATTAACTCCTGCATCAAATTTCTGAGCACCTGCTGTGTGTCAGGGCTAAGGGACAAGCCAGTGGCCCGCAGACAGGGTCCCGGCCCCCCACAGCGGCCATCTCGTGACGGGCTCCAGCCACAGGCCTTCTGTCTGGAGAAACTCGTGTGTCTGCACAGAGGAGGTGTTTCTCCTGCTCCAGTGGATTTTTCAGCTTGAAACCCCAGTGACTTTGGTGTATTTCTGGTCCCCGTCTAGTGTCGAACATTTACTTTTGTTTGTTTGTTTTTTGTTGTTTTTTTTTTTGAGACGGAGTCTCGCTCTGTGGCCCGGGCTGGAGTGCAGTGGCTGGATCTCAGCTCACTGCAAGCTCCGCCTCCCGGGTTCCCGCCCTTCTCCTGCCTCAGCCTCCCGAGTAGCTGGGACTACAGGCGCCGCCACCGCGCCCGGCTAATTTTGTTTTTCTTTTTGTTTTTGTTTTTGTATTTTTTTTTTTTTAGTAGAGACGGGGTTTCACCGTGTTAACCAGGATGGTCTCGATCTCCTGACCTCGTGATCCGCCCGCCTCGGCCTCCCAAAGTGCTGGGATTACAGGCTTGAGCCACCGCGCCCGGCCCAAACATTTACTTTTTAACCCCTCATGACCACTTTGAAGAACCAGAAAGGGAAGATAAAGAAAATAACATTGCAATTAGCAGATCTTTGGACTGTAGAGCATTTTAAGGAGAAAGAGCTTAATTTTGAAGAAAGTCAAAATAGAATTAAGCATTTACACTTAGCTTGTCATCCCAATTTTTTTTCATATTCTTTGCATTAACCATCACATTTTTCAGTGTGCCTGGCAAGAATTTGGTTTAAATATGTGGATTTGATTTAAATATAAATTGAATTTACAGACGGTACTCCAGTTGCCCATTACCATGGACATTTTGGAAGTGATTATGTCCTGAATGTTACCATGAAGCGGTAGTCCACACATCTGAATTACATAGTGAGCCTTTTATTTTTATTTATTTATTTATTTATTTTTTTGAGACGGAGTCTTGCTCTGTCACCCAGGCTGGAGTGCAGTGGCTGGATCTCAGTTCACTGCAAGCTCCGCCTCCCGGGTTTACGCCATTCTCCGGCCTCAGCCTCCCGAGTAGCTGGGACTACAGGCACTGCCACCTCGCCCGGCTAATTTTTTGTATTTTTTAGTAGAGACGGGGTTTCACCGTGTTAGCCAGGATGGTCTCGATCTCCTGACCTCGTGATCCGCCCGTCTCAGCCTCCCAGAGTGCTGGGATTACAGGCTTGAGCCACCGCGCCCGGCCGGTAGGCCTTTTAAAACATATCTCTTTATTATGTGTATAGTTAGAAGGAGTGGTGAGATGGATATTTTCAAATTGAGTTCAATGGCTTACTTCAGTAGGTGAATAATGTTCTGCTCTGGGAATTAAAGGGACTTTTAAGTTTCTCTTGCCTATGATATGCCTTTCACTGAACTGTAATGGACCAGGGATACTTGCCCAGCTCTCCTACTCGACGAAAGGTGGAACAGAATGATGCGGTGAAAGCCAGATGAAATGCATCAATGTACAATGCTGTTTTAAGATTGCATTTTAATTTGAGAGGGTCGCGAAGCCGTTGCCTTCCCGTTAGGCCCCCGGGAAGAATCTCCAGGTGTGTCGTCTGGGACTCCGCACTGCCTGCCTTCCGATGCTTCCCGCGAATTGTTAGAACCAGCCGTATCCTTCTCACGTCTGCACAAAAACTCCTGGTGGTTTTGTACTTTGCCACCTTGTTTAGGTTTCCCAGGCAGTTGGTTCGAGGCAGTCCTGTCTGTGCTTCCCTGTAACTCTCACTTGTTTTCTTTAATGTGGCCTCCATATGAATATATCAACACTTTTTAAATTAAGAGGTAATGAACACACTGCACAGCCTGAGGACGTTTGGTATTTGGGCTTCTTGGAGATGCTCTGCATGGGTCAAATGTTATTTTCAGAAAACTGGCTAAACTTTTCATGGGACCCGTTGTCAAGTCACCCTGTAAACAAACCTGTTGTTAAATCACCCTGCGTTTTTCCCATAAACACGAATGTTAATTTACATTTTTAACCTAAATGAATGAGTCGTTTTTTTCTTAAATTCCTTAAAGGAACATACCTTGCAACAGGAAAGCTTTAGGAAAGGACGAAACAGCTTTATAATCTTTCTTGAAGAGACCCTGTTGCTAAAAAGAAAGAAAAAAAGAAAGTCAAAATAAACACATGAAAGAGAGAGGCTGCGTTTGCTGTGTGCAGGCTGCTTTCTTATACTCGTGTTTGCTGTCTGCTGTCTGTTGTGGCACATCCTTTTGTGTGCTTCGCTGCGGTAGAATTCACACACGGTGAAAGCTACTCACTTTTGGTGAAGAGTTTGATGAATTTTGGTAACGACATACGGTTGTGTCATCGACACCACAGTCACAGAACAGTCTCATCTCCCTGAAAAGTTGGCTCGTGTTCCTTGGTACCTGGTCCCCAGCCCCGACCCCAGGCTCCAGGCCACCGCGGACCTGTCGTCACTCTGCATTTCCTCTTCTGGAATATAGCACAGTAGAAACATGCGTTATGTCGTCCTCGCAGTTTTACTTCTTTCATTTAGGGTAATGTTTTTGAGACTCATCCGTGTAACGGTGCATTTCTGCGGCTCATTCTGTTGTGCTGCTGCGTGGTGTTCTGTGGTCCGGATGTACCATACTCTGTTCGTCCATGGACGCAACTGTTCATTGTTTCCAGCTTGGGGCTATTCTAAATAATATTTCCGTGAATATTCACGTAGAAGTCTTTGTGTGGGCGGATATTTTCATTTTTCTTTGTTAAACACCCGAGAGTTAACCGGCCAGGTTGTATGTGTTTAATTTAATGGGTAATGCTATACTGGTTTTCAACGTGGCTTTACCATTTTATAGTCCGGCCAGCAATGAATGGGGGTTCTGATAGAACCACATTCTCATCAACACTTAGTATTGTCATTTAGTCATTCTGGTGGTTGTGTAGTGCATCTCACTGTTGTTTTAATATGCATTTCCCTCGTGACTGGTGATGTTGAGCATCTCTTTATGTCCCTATTGCTCATTTGTGTCTTTACTTTTGTGATATGTTGTTTTAAATCTTTTGCACATTTTTTATTGGGTTGTCTGTTGATTTGTAAGAAAACTATGTATGTTCTGAATACAAACTTTTTGTTAGATATATATTTTCTGCAAATATTTTCTCCTAGTCTGTGGTTTGCTTTTTGTTTTTCTTAGCTGATTTCAAAGATGAAGCGTTTTTTATTTGTATGAGGTCCATTTCATAATTTTTTCTTGTATAAATTGTGGATTTCATGTCCTGTTTAAGAAATCTTTGCCCAACCTAATGTCACAAAGATTTTCTCCTATGTTTTCTCCTATAAGTTTAATAGTTTCAGCTTTTACGTTTAGTTCTATGATCCTGTCAAGTTAATTTGTGGATATGATATGGAGTTAAGAGTGAAGTTCACTTTTCGAAATAAAGATACAATTGTTTCAGCTCCATTTGGTGAAAAGGCCGTCTTCTCCCCCACTGAATTACCCTGGTACCATCGTTAAACCTTAAAGGACCGTATAACATTGAGTCTGCTTTTGGAGTCTGTATTCTGCTCCATTGATCTGTATGTCTATCCGTATACCAATATCATTCTCTCTTGATTACTGTAGCTTAATAGGAACTCTTGAATCAGGGTAAGTTCTCCAACCTTATCTCTTTTCAAGACTCTTTTGGCTTTAGGTCTTTTCCTTTACATATATATTTTCAATTTAGTTTGCCAGCTATTCAAAGCAGCATGCTAGGATTTTAATTGCAACTGCACTGAATTGAAAGATTAATTTAGGAAAAATTTCCATCTTAGTAATAGTGAATCTCCCAGTTCATTAACATGGTATATCTCTCCATACACTAAGGTGTTTGATTTTCTTTTATAATTTTCAGTGTGCAGGCCATACACACCTCTCATTAAATTTATTCCTAAGAATTTTGTATGCTTTTGTAAAGGAAAGTATTTAAAAATTTTCATTTTAAGTCACTGCTAGTTTAAAGAAATACAGTTGATTTGTGTACATAAACCCTGTATTCTGTGACGTTGCTAAACTCCTTTATTTGTTCTAGCAGCTCTTTTGTGTATTCTCTAGACTTTTCTTTGCATAAAGTCATATATTTTGAACAAAGACACTGTTTTACATCTTTTTTTCCCAGCCTGTATGCCTTTAATTTGTTTTTCTTTACTGCACTGTTCGGAACCTTCAGTACAAAGTTGAATACAAGCAGTTAAAAAAAAAGGACATGCTTACTCTGTTCCTCATCTGAGACAGGAAGCAGGAGCTTTTGATGACTGAGCTGTATGTTTTTTGTAGGTACTTTTAATCAGATTGAGGAAGTCCTTTTCTGTTCCTACTTTGATGTTTACAATAAGTAAATGTTGAAATTTTTCAAATACTTTTTCTGCATCTATTGAAATGATTATGTGGTTTTTAAAAATATTAATTCTGTAGTTATAATAAATTATATTGATTGAGTTTTCAGATATTAAACCAACCTTACATGTTTGGGATAAATCCCACTTGGCCGTGATATATTATTCCTTTTGTATGTTGTTAGATTCTGTTTGCTAAAATTGTGCCCAGGATTTTTGCATCTGGCTTCATTAGAGATATTGGTCTGTTGTTTTCTCTTTCCTGTGTTACGTTTATCTGGTTTGGTATCAGAGTAGTATTGGTTCATAAAATGAATAGAGAAATTGTCCTGTCTCCTCTATTTTCTGAAATAATTTGGGTAAGATGGTATGATTTCTTCTTTAAATACAGTCATGCATTGCTTACAGAAGGGGGTAGGTTTTAAGAACTGCATTGTTAGGTAATTTTGTCCTTGTGTGAACATCATAGAGTGTCGTTACACAAACCTAGATGGTATATCTAGCTGACCGCACACCTAGGCTATATGGCAGCTGTCCCTGACATTTTTGGCACCAGAGACCAGTTTCATGGAAGCAGATTTTTCCATGGACTGAGGGTGTGCAGGAGGATAGTTGCAGGATGAAACTGTTCCAGCTCAGATAATCATCATCAGGCATTAGTTAGATTCTCATAAGGAACACGCCACCTCGATCCCTCACACGCACAGTTCACAATGGGGCTCCCACACCTGTGAGAATCTAATGCCGCTGCTGATCTGACAGGAGGCGGAGCTCGGGAGGTGACGCTCCCTCACCCGCCGCTCACCTCCTGCCGTGCGGCCCAGTTCCTAACAGTCCGTCAGCCAGTGCTGGTCTGCAGCCCAGAGGTTGGGGACCCCTGCCGTGCAGTATAGCCTGCTGCTCCAACCACCGTTATAAATGTGGTCCGTCATTGACCAGTACATTGTTATGAGCACATGACTATATTTAATAGAATTCATCAGAGAAACCACCTGGGCCTGGAATTCGTGTGTGTGTGTGTGTGTGTGTGTGAGAGAGAGAGAAAAAGGGAGAAGATTTAATTATTATTTTGATTATTTAACTGATACAGGGTTCTTCAGTTTTTTCTGTTCTTTCTTATATTCATTATCATAATTTATATCTTTCAAGAAATTTGTCCATTTTCATCTAAGTTGTTAAATCTGTTGGTGCAAAATTATTTGTAATATTGCTTATTAGCCTTTTAATATCATAGGATCTGTAGTGGTGTTTCCTCTTTTGTTCTGGTCTTGGTAATTTATGTCTTCCCTGTTTCCTTCTTGACCAGTCTAGCTAGAGAACTTACCAGATTTGTTGATCTTGTCAGATACCCAGCTTTTCTCTTCACTGATTTTTCCCTATTACTTTTCTACTTTTTATTGAATTGTGTTCTTATCTTTATTATCTCTTTTCATTTACTTACTTTGGAGTTTGTTCTTCTTTTTCTGATTTCTTAAGGTGAGAATTTAGAGAATTGATTTTGTATCTTCTTTTACAACACAAGCACTTGAAGCTGTAGACGTTCCTGTAGGCCTGTAGCTGTATCTCACAAATTTTTAACTGCTTTGTTTTTACTGTGATTCAATTCAATATATTTTCCAGGTTTCCCCATATTTTTTTTCACCCGTTTTGAAGAATGGGATAGTAGAGTATAAATGAGAGAAAAAAAATGCAGCTTTCCATTCACATATTTTTTCGACGTGAAGAGTCTCATTTAAAATTTTGATGCCATGATTCTTTTTTGTTGAGAACAGGTCTCGGTCTTGCCCAGGCTGGAGTGCAGTGGCACGATCTCAGCTCACTGCAACTTCCGCCTCCTGAGTTCAAGAGATTCTCCCACCTCAGCCCCCCCATTAGCTGGGACTACAGGTGCCTGCCACTCTTCCCAGATAATTTGTGTATTCTGGAGTAGAGACAGGGTTTCACCACGTTGGCCAGGTTGGTCTTGAACTCCTGACCTGAGGTGATCTGCCCACCTCAGCCTCCCAAAGTGCTGGGATGACAGGCGTGAACCTCTGTGCCTGGGCTGATGACTCGTACTGTCACTGGGAAAAGCCTTCCTCAGGGAGGTCTGGCTCTGGTTAGGGCTTGTGGCTCTAGAGTTTATCTGCTTCATGAAGTCTTTGAAGAAACGATGACTAATCTTTTTCTTATCTGTCCCTAGGAGGGAAATTGGGGTCAGCGTTTTTGTACTTCCTTGGCTCTTAGTGAGAAATTCAGTCTCCTTTGGTGTAACTTTTGATTTTGGCTTTAATTCCCCACCCCTTGTAACAAAGAAAAACAGAGAAGTAGTTTCTGCCAAGTACTCTTTTTCTCAGAGTAGAGTGGTTGCTTTTATAGGCTTGTTCGAGTGATAAAAGCTTGTTGGGAAATCATCTTTATGCCTTCCCTGCAATGCTTTATTTCAAGGCCTCTGGGGAGACGTGGGGTCCAGGAAGTGGGTGGGGAGCGTGCGACTGTGTGAGCACAAGGACCCACGTCAGGGAGCAACTGTGTGCTTGTTTGAAGACCAGCTAGCTGAAGGAAGAGCTTATCCAGGTAATTGCTCAGTCCCTAAATGTAGCTCAATTTCCTTTTGTTATATTTGCATAGAAACAGAGCCGTTCAAGGGAGGAACCAGAACTTGAAAAAGCTAGTATTTTTCTTTTGCCAATAGGAAAAACAGATGCAAGCTCTTCTTGACTTAATGTCCTTCACTACAGAAAGCTCTTCTGCGTTTTTGCGGACAAACAGATTATTTTCCACCCCCTTTCCACCTCGTGCAGCACAGCTGTCTGACTCCCCGTGCAATGCACCTATTTAGTGTTCATCACTGTTGTGATATTTGTACTTTATTTGCCCAAATGGGAAAAGCAAATGAAGCAGGTGTCATGGCTGTGTCTTGGTGGGAGGAAAGACATGACATCTGAAATTAATGGGACTAATGTAAGGATTGATATTTTCATACTTGCTCAATTGCATCCTGGATTAAGTACATTCAAGAGGTAAAGAATTCAGTGTCTAATTATAATTCTTCTTTCAAAGAAGAAACTCACAGTGCATGGAAAAGAAGTGTAGCCATTGTCAACACTGGAAGGGAGAAACAGGTGCTGGCAGACAGATGTCCTGACTTGGGGCCACCCGAGTCCTTGAAGACCACTGTCAGTCTGCAGGCAAAGTCCTGTCGGCCCTGACACCCCCGGGGGTGCGGCCGGTGGAGCCAGAGTCACCCACATGCCAAAGCTCCTTCTGGCCCAAGAACAGGGAAACGAGGAAAGTCCACAGTTGGAAATTACGCAGCCAGATGCCAGGGAGGTTGAGTAAAACAGGATATTTTGTTTTGTTTGTTTTCATGCCAAATCTTCCCAATTTATCTGTGTTTGTCTTTTTTAAAAAATACAAGTTTTAAAAAACTAGCAAAAGATACGGGCCAAGAAATGGAGATCCCCGTAATTCTTTGTTTAGTCTGTAAGGCAGAGTAGATTTACATCTGAAATTAAATGGCCACTGAATAAACACAAGGACTCAATATTTGTAAGGGCACTAATGTTTGCAGATGTCTGCAGTTGTTAAGGGCAAGCCAAGGAAACAGGAAATGCTGGGACGTGTATTTTTTTCTGGAAGAAATGGGCATTCCACATGCGTCCTATACAACCTTTTCTTCTTCTTCCTCTTCTTCGTCAGGCACATCCGTAACAGTTTCTGAAAGGTGTTCAGTCCTGGTGGAGAGCTGGAGATGTGTTTATGCTGGGGGTTGTTAAATGTATTTACAGCCTTTTCAGAGAGTTCTGTGGGGGTTTGTCAGTGGTTATTTATTAGTCTGCTTCAACATCTGCTGGCTGGAAAATAATCTGTCCAAGGCAATTCGCAGGAACATTATAAATTGCTTCCGATTATAATGAGCAGTAGGAAAGGTAATTTGAGGGAAATTCCACACATGTTAGTTATAGCGCGTCAGGAGCGAGGTGTGGTGTGAAATGCCCAGAGAATCAGTGTCTGCCGATAACAGTTATCAGATGGAAGGCCCTTGGTGACTCGACCGTGGTTTTCTTGCTCTCTCACTTCTGAGCTTGCCGGGCAACTTGCCTGCTTGCTGGGGTTCTTTGGAGCCTGTGGGCACCTCTGTGTGGGCACTGCCAGTGGTGCCCGAGTGGAGGTGGAGGTGGAAACCTTGAGTGTTGAGGCCCCTGGGGGCTGCTGCGTTCTCGGTTCCAAGACAGAGTCTGCAGAGCTGTGGCTACCCTCGGAGGGCAGGCAGCTGGGCCCACACACACCTCCGAAGCCAGCCCGACCCCAGCAGGGCAGTCCCGCCAGGGCGTAAAGTGGTGCTGCCATTTTGGAAGACATTGGAGGAAAATGCAACAAAATGTAAAACGTGTCGACCATTCTCCTCAGCAGTTTAGACCAACGCACAACCGTAACGATTCGAGGGCACTCACTGCAGCCGTGAAATGCCAGGTTCACTTTAAGTTGCTTATGATAATACTGAGAACTTGGACTGACATTAACCAGTGCCAACAATAGGGACTTGCTCAAAGAAATTACAGAAGGAAATTCACTCTGTACTGTTCCGTGGAAAACAATCGGTGAGAAGCATTTGCTCATATATGCAAAAAAAGGGCTGTGCACACTTGGGTGTGTGCAGCGAGGTCACGGGAAGAGCAGTGTGAAGAGTGGTCTCCTCGGGTGGTGGGAGTCCCAGCTTCCTTTGCGAGACATGAGCATGGAGAGACTAGAACTGGTCCTTCTCACAGAAAAACTGTTGGTTCCAGCATTCTGCACGTTTCTACTAATAATTAAAATACTTCCTGCCTCTGAGATGCCTCCGGACACCCTTCTGAACCACAGTGCTCAGAAATGCTGTCTAAATCAGGACGGTGTGATGACCTTTGGACCTTCCCTGGTGTGAGAAGTTTAGCACACTGAGTGTGATATACGAAAAAGACTGCCAGGTGTGGTGGCTCACACTTGTGATCCCAGCACTTTGGGAGACCAAGGCAGGAGGATCGATTAAGGCCGGGAGCTCGAGACCAGCCTGGGCAACATAGCGAGATGTTGTCTCTACACAAACAGCCCCCAGAAATTAGTGGGGCTGGTGGTGCGCACCTGCGGTCCCAGCTACTGGGGAGGCTGAGGTGGGGGGATCCCCTGAGCCCAGGAGGTGAAGGTCGCAGTGAGCTGTGATCACGCCACTGCACTCCAGCCCCGGCAACAGAGTGAGACCCTAACTCCAAAAAACGAGACAGGTCACTCTGTGCTCAAGTTCTCTTATGTCACAGCAGTGCAGCTCCCTTCGCAAAGCTGGCCGTCGAGTGGTTTATGTTGGGGAATCAGTTCGTGGTTTAAAAAGTCAATGCAGAGAACAAGCCGGTGTGTTTTATGGAGAGGCTGTTTAATCTCCACTGTGGGACAGTAAATATTGGGCTGTTGCATCATCGTGAAGCTTATGATCACAGTCTGGCGCCGTCTCCCTCCTCGCCCGGAGTCTGGTCTGTCCGGCCCGGTGTCCTCCCGGACCCTGGCCCCTCGTGCCTCCTGCCTGCGCCTGTGCCACGTCCTCTCTCCAGAGGGGCCTTTCCTGCCTAGGACTCATCGTCGTCCCCCCCGGCAAAGCTATCCCGGACCTTCCAGACAGAACCTGCCGGCTTCCCTCAGCACTTTGCACGGACTTTTGTCACAGTCCTGGGTGCACAGTGTCGCCGTCTCTGCGTCAGCCTCCCGTCCCTACCGTGGGCTCCTCCGGGGAGGTGTGGGCGTTTGTCCTCCAGGCGGCCCTCAGGAGTCCGGGGAGAAGACAGGGAGGCGGGCGGGGAGCGCTCCACACACTCGGAACACTTCTCTGTGCTTATTTCATTCTGGGTTTTCTTTTGGGTCCTTGGTGTTTTTAAAGAAACCCTTTCCTACAGTGAGCCTCCCTTCCACGCAGGGCTGTTTCGAGCACAGATCTGCTGGTGTCCGTATGTACAAAGAGCAGGGGCCACCAGTGTCCGAGCAGCACCGAGGGGCGGAGGCGCCTCGCCTGCCTGCGTCCCCTGCGAGTCCCTCTGATGTTTTCCTCTCCAGCTGTCGCCTGGCTGCCTGGTGTCAGGGAGAATCAACTCTCTGGATAAACGTGGTCAATAGGGCCCATAGTCCCAGCTTTCTTCAGGCATTTTTCACGCCTGGAGCAGCCAGAGGACGCATGCGTGGCTCGTCGGAAGGTAATTTAGGGATCACCCGTGTAAGTTTCCTAAGGTTTTCTTTAACACGGTTCTTCTGATTCAGTCTGGCCGGTTAAATCTAAATCTGCCCCTGAAAGCCATGCGGTGTGGGTAACAAGCACACAAATGAGCAGTCAGCTTTTTGTGCCCTTCAGGGCCTGGGACAACCACGGGATCTAGATGGGGCTGGAGCTAGAGGTCTTGAGCTCCTGTTCCTGAAATCATCTTCGTCCTGTGTCTGCCGCCTTCTCCTGCCACAGCCACACCCACACGTCCGAGCCCCCTGGGTGCCGTCGCCCTGAATTCTGAGACCGTCCAGCGCTTCCTTTGGTTTTGCCCCAGTGCCGTTGACTTCTGTTTACTGAGGAGTGTGCTGGAGGCAGGACAGGGGACATGGAAGGCTGCAATTTAAGAGTCTAAAAGGTTTGAGAACCTGAAGGAGGTTTAACAAGCCGAATTGAAGAATAAGACCTTTTTCAACTGGAGAGAATTTCCGTGATTGCATTATTGTTAAAATGAACATCTCATCTGTTAAAAGTATTTGTAGATTATCTTTGTACCTTCACTCTCTTTCTGTCTGCCTTACATTAGGTCTCAGAGGAAGACTGGTGGAGTCACCTGGAGGTTGTTGGTGACTTGGGGTTTGGCTGCCTGTGGGGTCCGCCAGACTCTAGCTCTGATCCAGATTCTGCCCTTTACCTCCTCTGTGCCTGGGGAAGTCGGTGAAACTTTCTGAGCCACAGTTTCTCCAATAAGCAAAAACTGCCTCCAGAGGGGCTACCTGTTGGGCCTCCGACAGGGCTGCTGGGAGCATTAGCCGAAGAGCCGTCTGTGAGGGAAACCAGCAGGCTCTGGCGTGGAGTGGGTACCCGGGGACACCAGGATGAGGCCTGTCCCCGACAGGCACGCCCACATACGTGCATACGTGTGCATGTGCACATGCATGCACACACGCGTGCACACAGGGTGAGGCACCGTGAAGCTGAGGCCACACTCCTAGGCTTTCAGCCCTGGCATCGTGGTTTCCGTCGCGGGGCCTGCTGTGGAGCCAGGCTGCTTTTCAGAAATACCTTCAGAAATGAGACTGGGAAACTTGAGTGAAAAATGTGTTGATTGCCCGAGGCACCGCTCTGCCTCCCCCCCGGCTGTTTTCCTGGAGTGGGATTTCCCAGTCACAGGGCTGCAGGGGCCAGGGACACGTCTAGGGTGCCATGGAGGCACAACTGTTGATCATGTTAATAGGATAAACAAACCTTCTTTGACACCATAAATAGCAGACGCTGTGCTTTCCTCCCCACCTCCTGGGCAGGGAAAATATTTGAAGCTGGAAGGAATGGAGCCCTGAGCTTAATACAGTTACAGACCCAGAAAGAAAACAAAGGTGGGCACAAAGATGTGTTTTCAGGAGACAGAAAATTGTGAAATCGACCCATCAGCCGGCCCAGGACGGGCTCCCCTTGAGCGGCTCCTGGGACGGTGACGGCTGGGGGTGGCAGCCTGCGTGGCGGGTGGGAAGGCGGAGTTCGTGCCTGCGTGGCGGGTGGGAAGGCGGAGTTCGTGCCTGCGTGGCGGGTGGGAAGGCGGAGTTCGTGCCTGCGTGGCGGGTGGGAAGGTGGAGTTCGTGTGGGAGACAGAGCTCCTGCAGAGCTGTGCTGTGTTCTAAGTAGAGGCTAGAATGGAGACACCTTACGGGGAGGCCTCACCAGCACCCTGTTGACAGTGAAGCTAAAGTCTGAACACACCCATCACCTGTCAGAGGACAGACGGAGGCCATCTTTATAAGAGTGATTCTGCACAGACCGAGGAGAGGCTGGGTCCGACCGTTTCAGATGCCGCCAGGGAAGAGGGTCCAGCTCCCTGGCGCACATCAGGTTGGACGTCATGGCAGGTGATGGTTTGTGTGTGTTTTTTTTTTTTAATCTGCTCCTTTTATTTACCAAATTTTCTATAATGAACAAGTATTACTTTTATAACTGAAAGTATTACTAGAGAAAACATGCATTAAACTTTCTTAGAATGTGAACATCCACTGTGTGACCTCAGCCCCGAAGTTTTAATGGCCACACAATCCAGGCTTATCCAGTGGTGCTCCCCAGAAGGTCCTCAGCTGAGGGAGGCGGCTGGCGTTCGTGGCCTCCTCTTGATGGCCCCGGCCGATGGCAGGGGATCTCTGGAACGCGGCTGGCGTTCGTGGCCTCCTCTTGATGGCCCGGCCGATGGCAGGGGATCTCTGGAACGCGGCTGGCATTCGTGGCCTCCTCTTGATGGCCCGGCCGATGGCAGGGGATCTCTGGAACGCGGCTGAAGGAGCACCCGGGAAGAGGGCAGGACTTTGAAGGGCTGCGTGTTTTTGATCTTGCTCCCCAAGCCCCAGCCTCTTTGACCACACTGTCGAGCTGCCCATGTTCAGGGCACATGCCTGGAACTGGTGAGCTCGAAGTTACAAATGTGGAAGCAAAGGGGACTCCTTGGGGACTCCGCTCTTTATGTCCAAATTATGTATCAGTGAATCCTTTTGGCAACACCAAAATGCATGCTGAGTCCTTGAAGTGTGGGAAAAGATAAAAATGGTTAAATATGAAGTTTGCAGATTAAGACCAATTCAGGGGTCCTCCACTGACCAGCGAGAGAATCATTCTGTGTCATCTTGTCTTGTCCCCTGGGATCCACTAATGGCTTTCTCCTTTATGGTGTCCTGTGCTGAGGCCGTAGCTCTGGTCACTCTTCCACACACCTTCCAGCTGCCGGCCATGAGCGGTGCCGTTTCTCAGCTGCAAACAGGCGGTGGGAGCCGAGGAGGGCGGGAAACTGGTGGGGCAGGAAAGAGACGGGAGATGTTATGGGGCCCAGCAAGCTAATTGATGCCGAGAGACTCAGTGCCTGCTGTGCACAGGCCACAGCGGGGTGGAACCTCAGGGGGTGTAACCGTGGCTCCAAACTCAGGGAAAGCCAGTGGGGCAGGATGGAGGCTGGGAAGGACTGAGCAGGTGAGAGTCAGTGGCTCCGTCTGGGAAGTCGCAGTCGCAGAGCCGTCCTCAGTCCTCAGCCGAGAGGGAGTTTCTTAGCAGCAGCAGTGAAGGATGGGGGCGGGATGCAGTGCCCATAACTGTGGGATCACAGGCCCATTACCTTCCCCCTCTGGACCTAAGTTCCCTGCCTGTGAGGTGAGAGCCTGAGGCCGTTCGGGATTAGGGCAGATGGGGTAGCTCGTGCCTAGTGGGGAGGGGGTGGTAAAAGCCGACACCAGTTGAGGCAGGGGACTGGGTCTGTGTGCACAGATGGAGAGACGGGTGCATTCCGCCTGGACCCAGTGGCCGTCACTCATCAAGCAGAAGGTCGGGGGGAAGGGAAGGGAGTTCAGTGAGGCAGCTCTGCAGGGGAATCGCAGGCCAGGTCCCCCCTAACTGCTGCTCAGGAGTAAGTTGTCTAACTGGAGCGGCTCAACGATAAAAGACTGAAGATGGCCTCGCCTCCCCTTCCCCCTCCCCTCCCCTACCTCCCCTCCCCTACCTCCCCTGCCCTACCTCCCCTCCCCTCCTCTTCCCCCTCCTCTTCCCCCTCCCCTTCCTCCTCCCCTTCCCCCCTCCCCTCCCCTTCCCCTGCCTCTGCCTCCCCTCCCCTGCCTCCCCACCCCTTCCCCCTCCCCTCCCCTACCTCCCCTCCCCTCCCCTACCTCCCCTCCCCTCCCCCACCTCCCTCCCCTCCCCTACCTCCCCTCCCCTTTCCCCCTTCCCTCCCCTGCCTCCCCTCTTTCCTCCCCTGCCTCCCCTCTTTCTTGCCTGACAGAGTCTTGCCCTGTTGCCCAGGCTGGAGTGCAGTGGTGCAATCATAGCTCATAGCAGACTCAAATTCCCGAGCTCAAGCGAATCTCCTGCCTCAGCCTCATGAGTAGCTGGGACTACAGGTTTGCTCCGCCATGCCTGGCTAATTTTTGCATTTTTTGTAGAGACAGGGTCTTGCTATGTTACCCAGCCTGGGTGATTTT
Organism: Macaca fascicularis; assembly: GCF_037993035.2. Taxonomy (NCBI): domain Eukaryota; kingdom Metazoa; phylum Chordata; class Mammalia; order Primates; family Cercopithecidae; genus Macaca; species Macaca fascicularis. The sequence goes on from NC_088392.1 coordinate 81,602,568, forward strand.
TTTTTTTTTTTTTAAATACCACACACTGTACTGCCAAGCAATGTCACTGAATAACACCGGCCAAACTACTCAGCATCCGGGCACAGAAGTCATCAGTGTGTGCAGGGAACTTCAGGCAAGCTCGTTAGGCCTGATGCTGTTGGGCACACGGTTCCTGCATCCGCCATCCCACTTTCTCAGCGAAAGCAGCGATCTCTGAGGATCCTGTCGCTGACATCAGTGAGGGGCTTGCTGGGTGATGAGGCGGCACCAAAAGGCAGCGTCTCTGTTGGGTTATGAAGTAGCCACACGAAAAGCCAGTTGGCTGGGAGAGGGGGTCTCACTGCATCTCCCTGGACAGATGAGTCCCCTTCTTTTTCATTTACGACACGTGAGAACATTTGACGTTTTGGCTGGTGAGGTGCGACTGTGCAGTTGTAATTTTTTGCCATCTTGAAATGTATTGATGCGGGATGAGATTCCAGCAGGCCCCGACGTTGGCAGGTAGAGCTCTCCTGCCGGCGAGAGTTGTGCATTTGTCTCCCTTTGTTAACCTGCGTTCTGTTACTGACTTCATTTCCGTTAAGTCATCCTGTGAGGTGGGAAGGAAGAAAATGAAGTTTGGAAATGCCAGGAACTGCAGAACCCCAGAGAGGGTGTCACAACCCTGGCCCAGGGAGCTCCTCCCACGTCTGGGCTCCCCAAAGGGCTGCAGCTCTTCTCTCATTCTCTCTTCTCTCCTTCTTGTCACCCACAACATGGCAAGGAGGGGGATGTGTTTCAGGCCTGTTAGTGTTACAGCTCTTTCAGTCCCACCATTCAGCAGGTCCTGAGTTCTTGTCCTGCGTCCAAGAAGAACGAGGTACACAGACAAGTGGACGGTGAGCAAGGCAAAGAGGTGCTTTATCGAGTGGCAGTGCAGCTCTCATGAGTCCCAGAGTGGGAAGCTCCTCTCCACAGGCAGGTCATTCTGACAAATGCAGCTCTCAGCACAGAGGAGACCCAGAGTGGGAAGCTCCTCGCCGCAGGCAGGTCATCTTGCCGTCTGCCTGAGTCTGGCTGAGCCTGGGGGTTTTACAGGCTTCGAAAGGGAGGAAGTAGATGCTGATTGGTCCATTACAGGCTTCCAAAGGGAGGAAGTAGATGCTGATTGGTCCATTACAGGCTTCAGAAGGGAGGAAGTGGATGCTGATTGGTCCATTACAGGCTTCAGAAGGGAGGAAGTGGATGCTGATTGGTCCATTACAGGCTTCAGAAGGGAGGAAGTAGATGCTGATTGGTCCATTACAGGCTTCAGAAGGGAGGAAGTGGATGCTGATTGGTCCATTACAGGCTTCAGAAGGGAGGAAGTGGATGCTGATTGGTCCATTACAGGCTTCAGAAGGGAGGAAGTAGATGCTGATTGGTCCATTACAGGCTTCAGAAGGGAGGAAGTGGATGCTGATTGGTCCATTACAGGCTTCAGAAGGGAGGAAGTAGATGCTGATTGGTCCATTACAGGCTTCAGAAGGGAGGAAGTGGATGCTGATTGGTCCACAGGCAGCCATTGGCGGGCCTGGATAAAGCACCGTAAGTTCTCACTCTGATCCACAGAAGTGGCAGTACAGCCCCCAGACTTCAGTCCATCCCTGGCCCGAAGGTGGGGTTTCACCGGGGACCTGCTCCTTTCCACCCAGGAGCCCGTCTGCCTCCTGCTGCCATTCGTGGCATCCATGGCGCCCAGGCTGTTGGTGCCAAAGGCTACCTGCGAGCCCAGGCCAAGCCACCTTTAGCACCCCCTTGGCCTTCATCCCCTGCTTGTTGGCACCCAAAGTCCAGAGGAGGCCGAGGGCAAGGGGTTGGCATGTTGGTACCACTCCAAGTGTGTGCACACCTGATCGGGTCACAACAGCGCCTGGGCTCGGCCACAGCTTTGCCCCGAATTGGAGTGGGCGCTGGGAGCGGGGAGAGGTCAGGCAGCAGGAGCAGGCTCTTCCAAGCCTGCTGGGGATAGGGGGTGGTTTCTGGGCCTCCGAGAGTGCAGGGGCGCAGGGATGGCCATGTCCACAGCTGTGGCTGGGGGGCTGCAGCTGTGCCTGGGAGGGTGGGGCTCCTGCCCCACCAACTTGGAAAGGGTTAGGGCTCCCACCCGTTCCTGGCTCCTGCCTGCTCTGGGGAGCACATTGCCCCACCCAGGCCTCCCCTGCTGCAGCCAGCGTTATGACAGCAGCGGCCACTCTAGACAGGCCATGATTTGTACCTAATAAATATGAGACGGGATAATGCACGGAATACTTTTTTTCATTTTACCATCTCAAGATGGGGATCTGTTAATTATTTCATGAGTCCTAAAGCAAATTCTTGAATTTTCAGCTCCCCAAAAGCAAGCAGCTGCTTAGCGTAGCTGATTCTACAAGGAGTTGCGTTTCGCTTTCTCACAAGTGGATGCTGCCGTGTGCCTCACAAAGCCATGGTTGCGTGTGGTGAGGGGGTGGGCTGGTTGAGATGGCATTGCGATGTTTCAGAAAAGTGGTGTAAAGATGAGAAATATTTGCATCCAGACACAGAGGGAGGCACCAAGCCAGCGTCTGATTTGCCAGACTCGCTGCTGGAAGTTTAAATGCCCTGTTGATTTTATTAAACATTCTTAATAAGTTGGAGTTTTGTTTAGGCTAAAACCGTAATGAAAACAGCTGTCTTCATTTCTCATAAACAGTGAGATCGCACAAGGATGAGGAATATCGTGCTGGACAGTGGAGCTGCCGTGGGCCCGGTGGGGGTGCTGCCCATGGAAGGTGCTGGGGATGTCCATCAGGTGCTTCTGGGATAGGGCCCAGGAAGACCAGACGGTTCTGTTCAGTTTATTTTATTCGTGGAGGCATTTCAACGGGAGAACAGATCTGTGATTGTGTTTCAACATTGTCTGAAAAAGGGAACTGGATCTGGGTGTCTGAGCTGTGAGCGTGAAACACAGAAAGGCCGTGGCTACCAAGAGCAGGGGACGGTGGGTTCCGCTGGAGGGAGGGAGGAGGAAACTTAGCAGACAAAGAGTTAAAATCAGCCCTGGCTGGACCGTGTGTGCCGCGGGGACAGCCTTATTTTAGTCTGTTTAATTTTAAAGCTTCTGGCATCTGGTTGTCCCGGGGAAGCCAGCAGCAGACGGGTCAAGAAAGCAATTCTGCCGTCAAACAGAATGAGGTTCAAATTCAGGCACCACCAGTTTAGAAGCCAGGGAAACTCGGGCGAGAGTGTTCGTTTCTCTGAGCTGCATTCCTTCCGTATAATGGGGATGATAATTCCGTATAATGGGGATGATAATTCTGTATAATGGGGATTATAATTCCGTATAATGGGGATGATAATTCCGTATAATGGGGATGATAATTCTGCCTCACGGATTCTCCAAACTGCTGCCATCATCCAACTAGCATATTTTGATCCAGCAACCTTTTTCTTTTTTGGAGCATTGGCTTCGTGCCCACACAGGAAGAAGCAGACACAGTTGCCGTCTACAAGGGGGCAGTGGGCTTATTATCTACTTAACGTAAGACTTGAAAACAGGTGACCACAGCATGACGGTGTAAGTTCTACCATGGAAAAGGTTCCAACAAAATGTTACAGTGGTCTTGGAGGGAGAATAAGGGGAGTTCCACGAGGAATATAAAAAACACAGATCCCTGAGCCGACAGACAGGCACTCACACGTAATAGGCAAATGGTTTCATCCACAGAATTGTTTAATCTCTGCAGAGGGAAAGCTAGTATAGGAAAAAAAATCTTCAGCTGGTCGGTGTTACGCAAATTGTGATGGATGAAAACAAAATTCTTGAACCTGTCGTGGGTTTGTGGAGAGACGTAATACTGGGAACCGCAGAAGTAATACTGGGAATACATCAGAGCTCGAGGGGCTAGAGGGTGTCTGGACAGCTTGCGTCACGAACACACGCTGGGAGAACGAGAAGGCGTCGCTGAGGACGGCCAGGAGGAAGGCTCAAGGCGTGAGTGCTGGCGGTGTCCAGGCCGTCAAGACGACGAGTCCGCCGAGCAGCCTTCCGCATTCGCTTAGGAAGCAGCAGCCTCGGGAGCTGACGCCACCAAAGCGCAAGCCAAGGAGGGTGAGGGGCCTGGCGGACAGCCCCCGGCCGTCCAGATCTAGGGGCGATGGAGGGAGCCTGGGAAGAGCAAGACCCTGGTCTGAGTCCCGCTGTGAGCGGCGTCCAGACCCTGGCCCCAAGTCCCTTCCTCTGCCAGCGGGCAGAGCCGACCTCTGTTTGGGGTGTCCGATTCTTTGCCTCCCGTGGGCCCCTCCTGTGAGTACAGATGCTGTCACCGTGGGCGGGGATGGCTGACCACACACCCTCCCATCATACCCCTCCGTGCTCCATCTCATTGCCCAGCCCAGGGGCTTGACCTCTGCCTCTGGGGGTAGCAGAGCACTGGGCCCTTCTTATCTTCTGTGTGCCTCCCCGGCAATTTTCTGTGCATTTCTAAATTACACCCCTGCCGCCAGCACCACTGCCTAACTCTCCTCAAGACCCAATGTTTGACTTCACCTCCAATGGCCACAAGCGAAATAAGTCACCGGGTGCCAACAGTGACCCTCTTCTTCCCACCCTCAGCAGTGTGGGGGCCCGTCCAACAGCAGCAGCGAGGGTCCCCCGCAACCCCGGGACAGCTGTGCCGGCCTTCCCATCGGGGCACCTTGTACAGACATCGCGATGAAGTGCTCCTGTTGTGTGTCCTACGGGGGATCTGTGTTGTGTTTAGTCTGTGCACAGCCTCATTTGGCCCAGGCTCGTGGGCCAGAGCTGCATGTTGACACAGAGCGAAGAGTGAATCCTGCCAGGCTGCTGAGGCCGCGGCTGTCCCAGGGCACGTGTGATAAAGCTGAGAGCAAGGAGGTGCCCCGAGAGCTCTGGTTTGCGGAGAGAGAGAGAAGACAAGATAGACAAAAAGTAGCCAGAACTCTGTAGATCTCGGGGGAGTCAGTGAGCAGACAACGGTATCAGAGTGTGCCACGGTGGGGGCAGGAGGGCGGCCAGCAGGGACAGAGGAGGGCCCTCTGCCAGGGAGAGAAACAGCGGGTATGGGGGGGAAAACCAGTTGCTGAGAAGAGCCTGACCTGCCATGAATTTGGGCCTATCAAGTGAGCAGGTGTTAGTTGTCTTTGCACTGCTGCAAAGGAATTCCTGAGGCTGGGTAATTTATAAAGAAAAGAGATTTATTGGGTTCATGGTTCTGCAGGCTGTACAAGAAGTGTGGTGCCAGCATCTGTTTCTGGGGAGACCTCAGGAAGCTTCCACTCGTGGCATAAGGCAAAGGGGGGCCAGTGCGTCACATGGTGGGATGGGGAGCAAGAGAGTGACAGGGGGGTTCCAGTAGCTTTAACAACCAGATATCCTATGAACTCATGACCACAGGGAGGGCACCCAGCCACAAGGGAGCCACTGCATGACCCAGACACCCCCCTCCAGGCCCCACTTCCAACACTGGGCATCTCATTTCGCATGAGATTTGGAGGAGACGGACATCCAGACCATAGCAGCAGGGTGAACAATGGGAGGCACAGTGGGGTGCAGCCACCTGGGCCTGCAGCTGGCAGTGGCCAGCCAGGGTGAGCATCTGCATCCCTTAAACTGTCCACCAGCCCTTTCCAGGACGCTGTGCTTCCTGCTCGCTGGGGCAGTGCAGACAGGTTGCGACTGATGTCGTGGAATCCCAGGGCTGCTGGAAGGTGCCTGCATTTCACTTCTTTCAGGGTACTTACGTCTTATGCCTCCCGATCTCCTCTGCCTTAGCTGAACCTGGAAGGACAGTGCACTCTCTCTAGACCTGGGCTGATGCATCTTTGAAAATGCCTTTAAGGTTTCCTTAGCTCCTGAGGGTTCGGATTCTGCCCAGTCAGTCACGATCCTTCCCTCTGGTCTCCTGTCTGGTTCCCGGTGCAGTTTGATTGTGCCTTTGATGGATGGCCAGGACTCACCCTCCTCCCTCCATGTCCTAGTGACGGGGAGAGGCTGATGGCCAAGGTGGTTCCTGGAGGGCTGTGACTCTTCACTCTGTCTTCCGTGTTGTATCCCGACTTTAGATGACGCTGTTCTTCTAGACGGTACAGGGAAAGCGGCAGAACTAGGATCTGTCCGTCTCCCTCTTCATGGGCCACCTGAATGAGTGTGTGTGCAGTTCTTTACTGAGCTTCAGTTTGGGATTGCCTAGGGATCTCCTTTGCCTGGCTTTATTTCTCTCTTCTTAAGAATTTGGGCCTATCAAGTCAGAGTTTGCTGCACAAAAAAGTTCCTAGAGTTAGGTTGAAACTAACCAACAATCATTTTATCTGGTTCATTTAGTTCCTTTATGATGTTGTTCATTTAAGACTTTACTCATCCGCTGTGTATTTTTAAGGAAGGATCTGAAAAATGATAAGAGATTAGTATTTTGTTATTTTATATTTTTAGTAAATGTGACGTTCTAGTTGAGGCTAAATATGTACAGACGTGGAACAGAGTTAAAAGTGTTTGTGAGTGGGAAATAGATGGAAATAAATACTAAAGACTTATAGCTTGTGATTTGTTCAGTATCACTTAGCAACATCAATATTTTTGTCTGCAAATAAAGGTCTCCTCTTTGGTACATGTTGAAAATATTTGTGCGCTTGCATGTTTGTGACCTTGTGTACACATCATCTGAAGCAGAAGGATCATTTTGGTTGTGGCTGGGTTTATGGTACTTAATTTGGGTGTCTAGACACTGTTATAGTGACAGAAAAACGTCTGAAGATGTGAGACGAGATTTTGAAGAATGGCGTTCTTAAAATATGTCTGTAAACTGCCTCTTAACACAGAAATAAATTACAGAGTTAGAAAAATCCTAAGTTAAAAGGATGTGTTTCTTCTGAGATAATTATTTGCATGGTTTGAAATCACTTTTTCTTTATCAGAAGCTGAAACATGATGTTCCCTGAGCTGTGCCGAGAACAGGGGGTGATTCCCATTAGCAGCTGTGGAACTTAATTAATCTTTAGTTTTCTGATACTTTATTTTGTAGGTCTTTCCTGGTGCAGGCCCCCTGGCTAACCTCCATTTCTACTGCTGATACCCGTGTCTGTCCTTCACGTGGAGGCCGTCACCTTGCCCCCCACGCTCTGTTGTGCTGCGTGTTTCCTGTGTGTCCCCCCTCTAGGGTTCATACGTGAAGCAATCTGGATTGGTCTCGCGAGCGTGTCGGGGCCCTAGGAGAGTAACGCCAACCAACTGCCCCTTTTGTCAGGTGGAACCGATTTCTCTTCCCTGAAATTCTCATCTGTGCAGTTAATTAGTGAGTGACCTCCCCACCAAGGCTCTCTGAGCGTCTCTGTGTGGCCCATTTTAACTCTCGGTGTGTTTTATTTCTTCTAATTATTCTAGTCACATAGCTGGCGTTTAATCACATGATCCCACTTTTGTCTGCTTTGTGTTTGAATGGATAATGGAATGATCGTACTTTCTCTGCTTCCCTGGTGCCGGATACACAGTAGGCATTCTGCAAATAGTTATTGAGCCAACAGATCAAGGAATACTTCATAAGGAGTACAGGCATTAAAAATGTTTTCATATTCCCCTTGTTTGCTAAAGTTCAGTTGTTTGAACTAAAAATATAGTTTTCAATATAAAAATATTTTAAGTTATGGCCAAAGTCCAAAGTTAGCCCATAGCAATGTATACAACTCAGAAGGTAAATGACTAGCTGTTCTTATGTGTTTTTCTCAGTCAAGGGAGTCAAATGAAATAAACTAGTTGTATATTTTGGTAGTAGTATTTTAAGCATTTACCTTAAAATGTAGCTTTAAATGGAGCCTTTTCTGTTAATATTTTTTTTTCATCTTTATGTGGTCAGGTCTCGTGTGTAAGGGTTGTGTGTTACACGTGTAGACAGCATCAGCGTCTACACCTGGCTCTCCGTGTGAACACCTAGACGCCTGAGGCTCGGGGTCCAAAGACATTCTCAAACGGATCTTCACAATTTTTTGCTACAATAACCTATTGCCCTTTAATGATGTTTTATTTAGGGAACACTAATATTCAGGAACATTATAACAGAAATTATTTTAATACCTTTGACCATTAAAAATTAGATTTTAGTGATATTTCCACTTTCAAGTGGAAATCTGTGATTTATGTAGACACTCCGCCCCCAAGGAGGGAGCCTACCCCTGGCTGCCAACACGGGGACTGTGCGTTGTGACGCCCTCCCACATGTACAACGTGAAAGGAGGAAAGAGCAGCTGCGTGGCAGAGAAACCTGATAAACACCCCAGGTGATCACGCCAACACTGACGCCGGCGTTACAGTGCTCTGATGTGCTGGGAGTGACTCTGTACCCTGTGGGCCTTCTCTCCCAGACCCTCAACGTTAGTCTAATCACGAGCGAAAACAGCAGACAGATCCTAGTCAAGGAGGATTCTACAAAATACCTGATTGTTATCCTCAAACTTGTCAAGGTCATCAGAAACAAAGAGTCAAAGACACTGTCGCGGCCAAGAGGAGCCTAAGGAGACACAGTGACCAAAGGCGACGAGACATCCTGGGTGGGATCCTGGGACGGAAAAGGGACATTAGGTGAAAACGAAGAAAGTAGAAATAAACGATAGACTTCGGTTAATTTTTTAAAAAGATAATCAGCAAGAGGAAAGAATGGCATTCAGTGGAACCGCTGAACCTCAACACTACCTTTCTGCATTGGTTTGGGATACATTTTCAGTCTGATTGCAAATAACACAGAAGTAAAATGAGTCACAGCTTACCTCCTCCCTCCTTCCCTCATCTCTTCCTCCTCTTTTACCTCCTCCCTCCTTCCCTCATCTCTTCCTCCTCTTTTACCTTCTCCCTCCTTCCCTCATCTCTTCCTCTTCTTTTACCTTCTCCCTCCTTCCCTCATCTCTTCCTCTTTTTCTCTTTGTAGAAATGACTCAGCTGGTTTACTTTTGATTAGATAGCTTATGTTCTCTTACCTATGAAATTCAATATTAGATAAATTGTTGATTTTCAGGTCACTGTTTTCATTTAAAATGGGCTAGAAAATGCAGACTATAAATGTCTACAATTTTTTATATAGCCCTATAAGGCATATAGCAGTTGATACCCTAGGGTGCAAAGCAACGTGATCAGTTGTTTTTTGAGTTGAAAAATTACGTGGTCTGTCTCATTAAGTAAAGCCAGGTGTGTGGAAACTGACTGTAATTAGACAAAGACACAGAATTGCAGATGGAAAGAAGTTTATGAAGTATATAATAATTATTGTATAGATGGCGAATAATTGGGACTTGTTGGATTATTACTTAGAGCTTGCTTGGGAGTTGTATTATTTTCTAAGATGGTGAGAAAGCAGATTTTGTGTGTGACTTAATTCTTATTTTTAATGGCTTCATTGGTGTCTTCCTTGCAGCTTGTTATAGAGAGAATGTGAATCTGTGGTAAGCATTAGATTTGTTCTCCATCTAGCATGACCCAGATCGTAGTTTTGGAATGCATTCCTACCCTGACGACGCACAGTCACTGAGATTTAGAATTTGTGTACTCATAAATTGGATAAATAAAACTCATCTTCTACAGCTTCAGTGTATGTTATTTTCTAGAGTTCATCATGTCTGGAAACTTGATTTAATTTAAGCTGTGTATTAAGTACTTGGAATTTCTGAGTCTGTTGCGTTGTTGGTTGCAGGAGAGTGGGGAACATTTCTGGTGAACAGAGCTGACCTTCTTGTGACTGGTCGTTGTCATTCTACATGTTATCAGGAGGCCCCAGGGCCTTGCTGGAACAAGGACTTCTGAGTTGACAGAAATTGGGTTGATATAAACTCTGCTTTCGAAAGCCTTACCATCCAGTGAAGACGTGTGGTTACCGCAGTATCTCTAAGTCTCTCTAATTGTGTGAAATTCGTGGGTGAGGATTAAGGTGGGTACATTGGGAGAGTAAGACTTGGTGCTTGGCTATGCCCGAATCCAGAGAGGCTTTTGTAAAGAAAAATCATGAGCCCAGATCAAATAACCACATAGATCAAGGAGAGAGAAATAACTTCTGCCTTGGAGAACAAGCAAAGCTTCATGGAACAGGCAGTGCTTAAGCCTGGGCTCCTGAGGATGGGTGTGTTTTCAGAGGTAGGAGATATATTTGAGGGAAAGGGAGTGTCAGTGGGATGCACGGGGATATGTTTGGAAAAGGCCACGATGGTGGGGGGGTTGTCACTGATTGTTCTTGTCTTTGTGCATCATGTGAAGGGTACAAAGTACCAATGTGATTTATAACTGCTGATGGTGACCTGGATCCCCTGACCGAGGTGTATCAGGTTTCTTCACCGTCAAGTTGCTCTTTTCCCCTTGTCTAGAGAGAACCACCATTTAAAGGGTGATTAATGCTTTATAAAGGGTGATTAGTGATGAAAACCAAGCTTGGATGTTACGGCACCTTCATCTGGCTTAGGAGGATAATAAGCATGGCCAGGCTCAGTGGCACACACCTGTAACCCCAACACTTTGGGACGCCAAGGCAGGAGGATCACTTGAGCGCAGGGGTTTGAGACCAGCCTAGCCAACATAGCAGACCCTATCTTTACAAAATTTTTTTTTTTAATTAGCCCGGCATGATGGCACATACCTGTAGTCCTAGCTGCCCAGGAGGCTGAGCCAGGAGGATCACCGGAGCCCAGGAATTCAGGCTTACAGTGAGCTATGATCACTGCACTGTGCTCTAGCCTGGGTGACAGAGTGAGATCCTGTCTCAAAAGAACGTGATAAGCAAATAACTAGACTTTGTCTTCACTTTGAAAGTCATCCTAATGTAAACTTGACCTTCTCAAACACTAATGCCTGGAGGTGGTTTCTTTAGACAAAGCTTGCTTTTTTTTTTTTTTGAGACGGAGTCTTGCTCTGTCGCCCAGGCTGGAGTGCAGTGGCCGGATCTCAGCTCACTGCAAGCTCCACCTCCTGGGTTCACACCATTCTCCTGCCTCAGCCTCCCGAGTAGCTGGGAGTACAGGCACCCACCACCACGCCTGGCTAGTTTTTTTGTATTTTTTAGTAAATACGGGGTTTCACCATGTTAGCCAGGATGGTCTCGATCTCCCAACCTCATGATCCGCCCGCCTTGGCCTCCCAAAGTGCTGGGATTACAGGCGTGAGCCACCGCACCCTGCCTAGACAAAGCTTTTTGTAGGGAGACCAGAAATTGTTAAGAAGTGAGCTAAAAATGTAAAATTCTTGGTATGCGGCACCGTAATATGTAAGTGTTATTGTCTATTGTTACCATCACCAGCATCATCTGCATGGAGCAGCTGTAGAATCTCAGTACCAGACACCAGTGTGCCCAAATTCTCGATGTCCAGTCTCATTATTTTCACTTTGAATTTGAATTAGAAGTAAGTTTTTAAAAGGAGCAAAATCTAATCACTTTTCAAGGTACAAGAAAATTCCACATATTGACATGTAACGAATGGTTCTGCAAACTTTGATTGGCATTTTAAAAGGTGTTGGAGCAGGGCGCTCTGGGAAACTGCCTGTTGACTGCACTGTTGTCAGTTTCTAAGCAACCATTGCCAAATTTATCTTCATGTCACACAACTTGTGTGTTTATCCAAGCTGGTTGAAATTCTTACCCTTGTGCAAAAATAGACCAGGGTGAATAGTGAGTGGGACTGTCGAGGAGTGGGCTGCACTCCTCCCTGGTTCCCAGCAGGTGTCACTCTGGCAGAAGAAAACCAGACACATGGGTCCTGAAGACACGTCCTTGGGGATCCGCCTGGGCCACGGGGACATGCAGAGGCACCGCGTGCCCGCCTCGGTTCCCCCATTCTTACCTGACTTCTCTGGCCAGCAGGGGCAGGTTGCCCCGGCCACGTGGTGAGGAGCATTCCTGGAAAACATTGTTCCAGACCCAGCCCTGGCTACAGACATCCCAGCTTACTCATAAAGCACTAAAGCAGTGATAGAAGAAGAGCTAGATCTATGTGGCTGTAACCCGAAGAACTGGCAGCACTTGCTGGGATGTGGGTAGCTCGGTACGTAGATGGCTCAGTCGTAAATGTTTATTGGCTCGCGGAACGAGTCCCACGGGGACTCCATGGGTTTCTGGGTAATCTTCCATAGGAGATACTGTTTGCTCAGAAATGCAAAATAATTTTGCTATTAGCTAATGTAACTAAGAAAAATAAAGTATGAAAAACATAAAGCAGTAAGAGAAGTATGAAATATGAATACCCAAAGAGAAGCTCTGCCATCATTGCTTTCTGTTAATAGGTGATCAAGAGTAAGCATTACATAATCTTGAATTCTCCCACATGGCCCTCCCCCTGCCCCTCTACAAGAGCAAGCCATCAGGGGGCCACCCCATGCACCAGGGCAATCATAGAAGTGGGAAGCTCCCCAGCTAATGCAACTCGCAGGCACTGAAGTACTGTTACTGTCACTAGACGTGCCACCGGCAGCACCCCACTGTCTGCAAGACCAGCGTTAGACAAAAGCAAGCAGGGAGTCTCGATGGATCACCGCTGATCTTTGGTGTCTGTGGAGGTGTCACTGTCTCTTTAAGGAAAGAGGGAATCCCTACCTCCATTTTTTCCTCAATAAATCATCATTGACTAATTAGTGACAAAGGGAGACTTCAGTGGGTGGTGAGCACAGCGTCTGCATGGCTGCTTCCTTGTGGGATTTCTGAAGTGCTACTGGCTGCTTCTGTGACTCAGCCCCTCGCCAACAAACAAACCAATGCAGTAAATCACAGAGACCTGGAAGCGGGAACCTGCCTTGAAATGGCATTTTCATGGAAAAGGTCTAGACACTTCAGCCAAGTTATTTGTATAATTTGTTAATTACATATAAGGCCCAATACACAAAAACTGCAACCAGATTATTAGTCTCTACAAAGATAGCACAGCTGGTGCCGCCTCTGCTTGTATCCAGACAGCACTTCGCTGCCCCCGACCAAGAAGTGCCTGTCTTCAAACCAAGATGTGGCTCTGCCGTTGCATCAACAGGGCTGGGCATTGCTACCTCGCCACAAGGAGTCCCTAATCCAGGGCCGTTGCTTTGATGGCTTTTGAGTATCATACGGGTACTTTTTAGCTTTTGGATTAGTTGGTAGAAGAAAAAGTGGAACTCTTTAGTTCCTGTCTTGCTTTTCTTTTTTTGATTTACATTGTTCAGAGCAAATGTAGAAACCATGGAATTCTTTTCAGGGAATTGAAGCCCTAGAGGGTGTCCCCCTGCTTTTGAGTCTGTTGGCCTGAGCGAGCCCCATCCTCAGAACAGCCCAGGGTGAGCCTACGGAAGGACGAACGTGCACAGCCCATGTCACAAGGGGTCTGTCTGGCTGCTGACCTTGTCTCTGACTTCTGAGCAGGTGTTTGGAAGCTGTAGGTAATGGCACAATCTCAGAGCCGAAGGGGATTCGGGTCTTCCCCCCGCAGACTGTGACTGCTGGCCTGGGTTGGTCCTGGGAGGGACCTGCATCGTCCCCGAGGCTCTGTGCCAGTGGCGATGATGGGGGCTGATGTCTCGTCCCATGGGCTCCTGTGGATTTGCCCTTCAGATGACCTGGTGGGACTCTGAGTGACTGACTTAAAGACCTTCACAACACCAAAGTGGCAAGATTTTGGAGACAAATTTGTGTCTCCTCATCCATGATTTTTGACTTTAATCTTTTCTGACAAGACTAGAAATCAGAGAGTTTGTCTTCTCAGCCTCTCTGTGAAAGGATCTGCTGAGCTCGAGCTTCCCTTTTCAGCCTCAGTCTTTTAAATTGAGAATAAGAATTAAAGAAAACTCCAATCTCAATTCCAACATCAAGTGTCCATGAAGCTGTAGCTGTTGCTGTGGCTGAGAAGAAAGTAGGGAACAGGGTGCAGACCTGCGGCTGAAATGACTCTTGGAAGGGCCTGCAGGTGACCTGGCAGCTAGCAGGTGCCCATCACTGTGGCTGTCTCGGCACAAAACAACTTCAAGCCTGTGTGAGATAAAGGAAAACCACGAGCCTCGTTCTGATTTTTACGCAGACACACCTGTGTGACCTTAGGACCGTCTCCCAAGAGCTCTGGTTCTGTTTCTTCCCCGGTGAAATGGCTTATGATTGTGTCAGTTGGCCTTACGGGTATGTAAAGCTCCCTAGTTTCCAGATCTTACTGTCTCGGGGAACATCCTGCAGATATTCAGGGCCCCGCACTGGAGCTGTTCTTCAGGTCCCATGTTTGAAAGGTTGAGGGCGTTAAGAGCGTGACCTGAAATGAGCGGATAAATTTCTTTTTGGGAAACAATATATAGGTAATTCGTTTTGGAAATGGGCTTCTGTTAACTTATCACCCCTTAGGCTTTTCTGGGGCATCATCCAGTTATTTTTCCTCAGTCATAGAATTTGGGGCTTTTGAAAATTTCTCTATGAGAAATAGACACACACCTTGCAACCCCTTAAGATCTTGCTCTTGTAATTAAGTTTTGAGCACCATTTTTTGTATAGGAGTAAATGAGATAATTAAGAGATATTTCAAGAAAGAGAAATATATGAGAAAATAAATGGTTTCTGCTGTGTGATTAAACACGGCAGCTGAGACCTTGATGAGCAGTCGTTTGTTGGAAGTGTACTTCATCATCGGGAGTGGTGTCCTGATTATAGTTCAAGAAACATGTTGGGAGAAGGCAGAGATGGACGTGATGACACCGGTGCACAGACACGTATGCTGAAGCGTGTCTTCACTCAGCATAGGATTGACACCAGCATCTCTTGGATGTTGTGGGATATGGAGCATTAAAATATACAATAATTTATGCTAGTGGTGCAGCTTAATGAGGACTTGCTGTGACTCTCAAATCAATTTCAGAGAAGCTGAACCTAAATGTTTTCCTGATTGTCAAACCCTCCAGTAATAATTGTAAATAACCGCTGTTTTATTTATATTAGAGAAAACCTAAAAGAAAAACCAAACGTTCAACAATGAGCAACAGTACAAAAGAAAAAGTCCAAAGTCTAGAATATCCAATAACGATTATTAGCTCATTAATTTTACTCAACCACCTGGTGTTGGGGGCCTCCCTCTCGTCTCTGGCACGAGTGAGAACTTCCTGGTCCTGTAGATCCAGGCCCACATCGCGGTCCTGGCTCAGTCTTTTTAAGATATGTGTCCTTGGACAAGTTGCTTGATGTCTCTGAGCTTCCATTTCCTCATCTGTGAAAGGTGACATCGCACCTGCTTTTACAGGAAGATATGGCTGCTGTGAGGGTAAATCTGTGAAAGGTGACATCGCACCTGCTTTTACAGGAAGATATGGCTGCTGTGAGGGTAAATCTGTGAAAGGTGACCATCGCATCTGCTTTTACAGGAAGATATGGCTGCTGTGAGGGTAAATCTGTGAAAGGTGACATCACACCTGCTTTTACAGGAAGATATGGCTGCTGTGAGGGTAAATCTGAAAGGTGACCATCGCACCTGCTTTTACAGGAAGATATGGCTGCTGTGAAGGTAAATCTGTGAAAGGTGACCGTCGCGCCTGCTTTACAGGAAGATATGGTTGCTGTGAGGGTAAATCTGTGAAAGGTGACCATCGCACCTGCTTTTACAGGAAGATATGGCTGCTGTGAGGGTAAATCGCAGTGCAGCTGTGTCTGGTAGAGGGCCTGTCGTGGAATCACTATCCTTGATCCCGGTGACCCAGATTGGCCACCTTGAGGCTTTGAAACTCTCAGCCAGCTCTGCCAGCCGACATCAGTGAGCCTCAGCCTGCCTCGTTTCTCCACTTCCTTAATTAGGTCCGTTACATTGAAATTTGTCATCAGTGAATTTCTTCACATTTTTAAATTTTAATGTATTTAATTGACAGATTGTCTGTATCCTGGGTATACAAAGCGATTATTTGATAGATGTGTACATTGTGGACTGATGACGACAGTCAGGCTCACACGTTCGCCACCCACACGGTCCGTCAGAGCCTCAGAACTTGTTCATCTTATAACTGAAAGTTTGTACCCTTTGACTAATATCTCCCCATCGTCCCCACTGGCCCAGCCCCTGGAAACCCCCATTCTACCCTCTGCTTCTGTGAGTTCCACTTTTTATATGCAACATGTAACTGAGATTTAAAAAGAAATCCAGTGAAGGCTGTCGAGGGGACATTGATGAACTCGGGGGCCATGTGAGCTCTGGGCCGGCGCCTGCCCCTCCCACCCAAGGAATCTCTGCTTCCCCGGCTGTGCCATCCTGTGATCTGAAGTAGGGAAGTGGTTTACTAACTTTTGGAAACATTCAGCTGCCAAGTTTCCTCTGCTGCAGGCTTTAAATAGATCCAACTGAGAAAGGAAGGTAGAGCTTGAACCAACTGCCACCCTCTATATAGAGACGGTTGTCGCCTGGTCTAGTGTAACAAATAGAGTCCTTTGTTAGAAGGGGAAAGAAACGTAACCCCTCATTTCCCATTTCTGACGAGTTAGGGGCAGACCTGGTGGTTTACCAAAGATACACCTGAAGCTTTACTATTTCTTGTCACTCTATATTTTTTAGTAAAACTTATTTTTATCTTTGGAGATGACAGGCGTCTTTGTTTCAGGGATAACTAATGATGCCTGTAGGGAACATGAGCATGTTCGCAACCCCCAATTAATCTTGAACCCCAGAATCCATAGAGCGTGTTTTAGGCTGACAATTAGACCCAGTTTAATTGTGGACGGATGGTAGGATTCCAGATACCTCAGCTGCAACTCCATCCAGCCATGCCTATGGATGCCCCTTGGAAGGAGGTTGGAGCTTAGGCCAACTGAGAGGGTGGGTATTGCATGTCCTGACTCCCCAGATCTGTTGACAACAGCGATTTTCTGGATAGAGCAGCACGAGGAAGGAAGTGAAAGGGGGATAGTCTTCATTTGGGGCAGGTGAGTCTAGGGAGCAGAACGGACACGTTCTGCAGCTTTGCCGCGTGACTCCTTTCAGCACAACAGAAAACGTGCAGGGCACAGAGCTTCCTCACTGAGTGCCTCGATGGTCACAGCATTAGTGCACCAGCAGGCCTGGAGATGGCAGCCAGGAGTGCTGATAAATGGGAGGTCTGTCCTTCTCATACATCAATAAACACTTAAGTGCTTCGCAAATGCCTGGCCCCACGGGAGCTGCAGAAGCCACAAGACCGAGCCCTGTTCTCAAGGATCTTTAAACAGATGGCCTCTAACGGCCCCTCAGTGATTCCTGAGCTATGGTTTAAACCCCCACAGCTAGGTGATAGCTGGGCCATTTTCTTTTTAAAAAATTATTTTTATTTTGCTATTATTTACATTTTTTTAGAGAATCTCTCTTTCACCTAAATTGGAGTGTGATGGCATAATTACAGCTCACTGCAGCCTCAACCTCCGGGGCTCACGTGGTCCTCCCACCCCAGCCTCCCGAAGAGCTGGGACCACAGGTATCCACCACCACACTTGGATAATTGTGGGTTTTTGTAAAGACGGTGTTCTCCCTTTGTTGCCCAGGCTCGTCTTGAACTCCTGGCCTCAGGCCCTGGCCTCCCAAATTGTCAGTATTATAGGCCTGAGTCGACACGCTCCGGCATAGGCCATTTTCAGACTCCCAGGTTCTCTCCCTTTTGATGCTTTTTGCTGATAATTATAGACATTTTACTTTCCTTTTTCCCACCTAAATGGAGCAGTATCCTGGTTTGGAGGACGGCTGCTATTCAAGTAGTCCTTGTCAGAAGCAAGCCCGTGTTGTTGTATCCAAAGGTGAATCGCACATCCCCGGCAGTTTTCTCTGCCCACACGCACCAAAGCCAGCCTCCAGCGCTCGCCTCTGCCGGGTGGCCAGGCCTCGGGGGGGCTTGTTTGTCTTTCCCTTCTGCTGAGAGCTGCGTTCTTAGTGCTCCTAGAGCCTGTCCTCGCCGCACCTGCTCTCCTTGGTTTTTCTGTTTTTGAGACTGGAAAAGGTTCATTTTTGTGTTCCCATTTTCTTAAAAAAAAAAACTCACAAAAAAGCCCGAGGCTTTGTGGGGTCTAAGTCACGGCGCGTGTGGCAGGTGAGGTGGCACAGACCCGTGACCCCCGCTCCGTGCTGCCGCCCCCTTCCTCCTGGTGGGGCCACGAGTCCGGACACCGCGTCCCTTCGTTGCCTTGGCAGCTCCAGCCCTCCCGTGCCGATTTCCCTGTGGCTGGTCGGGGTCCTGCGAGTCCAGGTGGCCTCGCTCTTTAGATGTGATTTAGGTTGGAACCTCCAGCCTTCTCTGAAGAACAGTTGCTTTCTGTCCGTACCTCCGGCCTCCCCACAGAAAAGGAGAACACAGACGTTAAAAGTGAGGCTCAGTGGGCGGGCGTTTGTAGTCAGAGTTGCTCCATGCATGTCAGTTATGCTGACCTTACAGTTTTAGAGTGTGCATTTCACCCTGTGTGCCCTTGTCTGGAAGATGAAGGTAATTAAATCTCATGCCATCATGATTTGAACCCAAAGCAGCAATGGAAAACAAAGCCATACACCAGAGAACTCGGTTTTCTAGGATTCTGTCTCCCCATAAAACATCAAGTATCCTCAGAGGGGTTTTGTGA